>NC_061523.1:14170000-14481250 GCF_022379125.1 Scophthalmus maximus
CATGTTTCATTAAATCTTCTCTGTGTTGTAAGGTGTCTGCCTGTTCTTCATTAGATCATTTTTACATTTTAGATTTTGAAGGTAGCTTAATCTCTGCAAAGCGAGTTGGCTGTAGCTTGGGTATCATATAATATAATTAGGTAAGCAGTAATGGTAGATTAGGAGGGTGGAATGATGTAACAAATAACAAACTTATACCTACAACAGCTTGGAAGAAATCTCCACAAGTAAATTTAGTGATAGCTTTGAGTATCATTTTCACCAGCGAGCGCCTTCATTTGATGTAGCTTGCTCTCGTGCAATGTCTACTTGTCTACCTGTCTCTCTGCAAAACTAAAATGCTGTTTTCATAGAAAGTATGCTTTAGTTTGGAACAGTACAGATGTCAGATTCAGTTCATAACTCAATCTAGAACCAAATATGTACTTTTTAGTGCCGTGTAAGCAGCACGTTCCTCGATTTGTTCAGCCACGCAGGACACCGGTGCTCATACCGAATACCCCTCTTCAGTCTTCTCATGTTCGCCCCCAAAGAAACAGAAACTTTTCCTGGGAATGACCCATGATGATACAGTGGGCTTTGGACAGAGGCTGTGAAAATGTTGTGACTTCCCGAGTGCAACAGTGAGTTTGTCCCAGATGTGGCACCCCCCCCCCCCCCGGTGGGAGCGGCACTAAGTGTCTTCGTATTGTCGCGCTCCGGTGGTCGTGTGAGAGACACTGGCGTCACACATGCTGCAACCTGACGCACACTCCCTCACTTCCCCTCTTTCATTTTCTCGTCGGCTGGAGAGCCACAGCTGACTGCTTTGTCACTTTTGCCCTTGAACTGGTCGAATTTCAAAAAAGGAACAGGAAAATGGTGCCGTGAAGGGACGGCGACGTCAACGCTCTTACGGCAGAAGAGATTTTCCTCAAGTGAGAGGACATCTATTGTCTCCTTGCAAGTCAGAGGTGGTTAACCTAACTTAAACCCAGAAAAATGAAAGGATTTCCCCCCCACTTTTCTCTTCCCCTCCAATCTGTCCTCTCCTGCCTTATTCCCTCAATCCCTCATTGGCTGTGTGGGCTCTTTTATGACTCTGAACAGGGGCTGCGTATGCAGATAAGTGTCTGAAAAACACACATTGACACACACACACTCCCAGTGGGGGTCCGATTAGTGGGCTTCAGAAGGAATTGTCTCCTGCCATCCAGGATCCAGTGATTTGTCCCTATAACAGGAGGAATTGCTGATCCTGCAAAACATAGGATTTGTAGTTTTTTAGTCAAAAATAGAATCTTTTCGGAGTAGCTTGGAGGTAGAGAGTGAGAGATCAGCACAGCGAGGGGCTGTTAGCTGGAGTGATGACTCTCAAAATTAAGTCACAGCCTGGGGGATGGATTGTGGTGCACATCAGCATATTTTCCGGACAGGATAGGTTCCGTCACGTTTGATGTTGAAATAAGTGGAACTGGATGATGCATTCACCACATCACAACATCTTACCTGCATCATGCTGATCTGATCCCTATTGTGTTTCAGGCCTAAATCTTTATCTCACTTGTCTTTGCATTTTAATGGTCTGCATCTGTGTGTTGAGAGTGTAAAGAGACTAAGACCTTCCAACCAAGAGAGATGAACGTGTACTACTATACTACTGCTGCTACTACTACTACTACTACTAGTCATCACAACTGAAATTTTAAATCAATGGAGGTTTTCGTATGGTTAATAAAGGGCAAAAATCTAAATTAGCATTTGAAAAAGGTTTATATCAGGCCTCTGTAGCCTTTAAGTCTGCCTGTATGAAGTTGTCTGCTGCCACCATCAAGCATATTTTCTTCTCTGCCAGACTAAAATGCTCTTCTGAGCTTGGAACTACAGAGCAGCTCTCCGGTTTCTCTCCCAGAAGCAATACAGTTGCATTAGAGTCTGACAGGCAATTATTGTTTATGTGTGTGTATATGTCACTGTGCGTGTGGCTTAGGGACTGTGTGGTGGCTTGAGGATCCTCTTAACACAATTCTCGTGTGATTATTGTAACCAAACACCCCCCCCCCCCCTCTTCCCTTGTGCACATGTATGTGACCACAACAGGCAATGGCCTCTTTCCACTTCATCATGGATCGGTTTAAACCGTCATACTCCCCCGCTCCTCCAACCACCACCACACGCTCGTTCTGTCGCCTTTTCATAGACATTTTCCTCCAGACAGCCATGCTGTCTGATTCCTCTTGGACATCCTGTTCTACAGTGCTGGCTACGAACTGAGTCACGCTTCAGCACGGAAGGGGACATGGTGTGTAATAAAAAGCTACAGATGAGGTTGAGCAAGAAACCACACATGGAGGACAGGGATATCCAAACATTCTCCCACATTGCTCTTCCATACTACTGTTAATTTCTTCTGTTGTCTGCACCAAGACATGAACATCAAGTTCTGTGAGTTGCTCCTCCATGGATATAGGACTTATTTTCCATGCACATCCTATAGATAGTCAAGGCAAGTCAAGACCTTGAACTCTTTCATGTTCCTCAAACAACTCCTTAACCTTTTTTTTCCTTTACATTTGCAACAATGTTTGACTAGGTGATGTGTCAAAGTAACATCCACATGAATGGACGCACACTCAAAGTTTATAAGCAGACTAAAGCATCAGAGACTCAGTCCCATATGCATCAAACTGCCATGCATTAAGCTTTTAAGCTTGTTTGGAATATTTTAATATTTGAACAGAATGTTCATGCGACGTAACATTGACTGTCTTTACTGTACATATGGCAATAAATGACCCTTGAACTCTTGAACTCAGCCATCACCACAGCAGCTCCTCTGTGTGATTGGACCACATGAAGTAGTCTTGACTCCCCATGTGCATCAATGAGCTCTGGCTCAACATATCAGCTGACTGTTGGAAAATGTTGGAATGTCTGAAAATATATGGGGGAAACCATAGAATTGTGCCACAAACGGCAAAGAGCTTTTCAAAATCTTGAACTGAAAGTGATTCAGTAGATGCTGTTAGCCCAACATGCACGCTCCTGCCTCGCCGCAGGAGAGAGAATCAGTACTCATCACTCAGGATCACTGACTGCTGTTCTTTGAAAGCCACCACAACCTTCCACTCTACACAGATACGGTCTCTGAGTGCAGAGTAAGAGTGCTGCTGTGTGCTATTACATTTCCATCTCCTCCTGCAAATAAGCAAACATGATTTAATCTGTCAATTTGCAGTCTATTTTTCTTTTTCCCTGCTGTTTCCCTATTTCCTTGTTAGACGCCCGACTGTCTAGGGGACCACCTTATCCATCACAGATGCACTGTTCTCTCTATGTGATTTACTTTGCACCAGTTAATATAGATGAACAGCCGGCCAAGCTCCTTTTCAAGAGCCAGGAGAGTGAGTGTGCTCGCCCCTTTAATGACTTTACACACAGGTAATGATGACAACATAGAATCAGTGAAACTAAAAGAAACTAACTTCTATTCTAGGACCAGGTAAATGTGAACAGCCCAACACCAACATTTTAGACAGCTAAGTATGCAACACGTTAGTATATAGACCGACAATAGAAACAGGTTGTCATTTCACAGGCCTTAACACAGTGAGAGCCAATATTTTTGCACAGAAATAGAAAATTCCAATAAAAGTCATCAATGTTGGTTACCAAACATGAAAAGAACATAACACTCACAGCCATTGCTTTCTAAAGGATGCACCCAGCGGATTACTTTGAATTCAAAATGAGAAACTGCAGAAGAAACCAGTTTTCTGTTGTTATCACATCCTGCTTCCCCTATCTTTCTGAGTGTCAAAATAAAAGCTCCACAATCACGTGTACAACACAGCAATACTATACAACAGCAATATTGTGATCATCATTAAAGGCATCACAATAGATTTTTGTTCTGAATATTTATCCTAAACATGTTATTGGACTGGGCTAGTTAAACATAACAGTTTCCTTGTTAAAATAATTTTACATTTGGAAAAATTGTCAGAATTGACCTACAATATCTAGAATAATCTGACTTCTAAACTCCCACAGTACATCTTCCCAGAAGAAAGCACGGAGGCAAGGAACTATTGAATTTCATGCATCAGTGAAGAAAATCATATGCTGCTCAGAGAGAGTCAAATCAAAGGTGAATGGACATACATAAATAGGAACGTGTGCGTTCACACAGGCGCATACACACACACACACTCGCGCTTATACGTGTGCCCTCACACATGAAAACACACATTTGTTAATACGTGCACCATATGCTTTGTGGGATAGTCACAGCACATGCACTAATCACCGTGGATCCTCTTGTGCGTCATTCAGCATGTCACGGTCAGGCCATCAAAAACCCTGGAGAGCGAACGCTATCTAGCTTCTTTCTCCCCGTCACTTTGCTCCCCCTATCTCTTCTCTCCACTCTCTCGCTCTCCGTGTCTTTGTATCTCTTTTCCATGCGCTCACACACACTGACAGCGGTGTATTATTGGAGGGTAATTAGTTCCCTCAGAGTGTCCACCGCTCGCTCCCAGGCTCATCCTGTTAAGCACATGCCTGATCAAAGAGCTCCTCTCCGGCTGTGGGTTTTTCTGCAGCTTTAGGCTCCTGCGGCCACCAAGAGATAGACCCTCTGCTTGGCTTGCTAATGCAAAATCAATGTGGCTTTATAAGGGTGAAATGCACGACTGCTTGACTTGGCTTCATCCGAGTCAGAACAGAGGCTTGTCACTTTGTTAGAGCATCAGGAAACAGCGCACGTCTGGTTAAATGGAAGACGACTGTCGAGCTGCTTTCACAGGCATTTTTTATCATCCAAGTCAGATACAGCTTTTTTCTACAATGATTAAAAACTTCGTAAAGCTTGACACGAGATTAAAGACAAGACACATTCCCTTGATGATGATGGTTTCTGGAAAAATCTTTTGACAACCATAGTGTTCCGTTTTTAACCATGCTATTGCTGTAACTGTGGTACAGATGGTGGTGGTCCGTCCAATACTTGAATCCCACTTTAAATATGTCAATTGCTAAAGTGTATGGGAAATCAGTTGATGTATCCAAATCACTATGGTGATACTTAGACTCTGATTCCTCAACTTCTCACTTCATCTGGTCATCTAAAACTAATGACTGTACTTAGCGCTAGTTGGCAATGTTAGCATGCTAAGACACTGATAGAAGTTGGTGAACATTTCAAATACCTGCTAAACATCTGCATATTACAATTGTCATTTTGAGCATGTTAGCATGCTGTCATTAGCATTTCGATCAAAGCTTTGCGTTTGCTTAAATAAAGTCTTGGGGAGCTTCCGACCGTGACTCTCAGACTTGAAACATTACATGAGCATTAAAGTTTGAAGCTTTAAGAACCTATTATTTTGTAATGATGGTAACTCCACAGCTGGATCAGGTGAAATTTCACGAGCCTTTGATTTTAACTTTAACTCAATCACTGCAGGAGGGAAAGTGTATTTGCTTAGAGGAAGACTGATCTTCATAAATTATCTTTGATCGCCCGTCACTTCATCATGCACGCACATTATGCACTCCACACCCATGAAATCCTTACATTAAATGACAGGGAGTGTGGTAACCGGTTGAAAGTCCTGTGCAGCGTCAACTGAGGTGAGAGTGCAAAGGTTATAATTAACTTCCTTTAAATTAAGGTTACTTCAGTGGCAGAGTAAAGACGGGGATTAAGGGAGTGACTGTGCCAACAGATGAAAAAAAAATGACTTGGCTTTCCTTTTTTTTCAGTCACAGTGAACAAAAGGTCCAATTAATTGACTGATTTTAATTGCCCTGGTTTCCCCTCAGCCAATTAGAGGCTTAAACAAGGTTCTGGCAGTGCAGCGAATCAGGGAGCAGCGGGCAGTTTTAAGGCAGGTACCAAGAGCTGAACTTGTCTCTGGAGAGAGGTCTTTTCATTAAGCGTAAAGACTCGGCTCACCTCTGCCGTTGACCTCAGAAAACTTCTACAGAGTTCTGAAGCCACTATAGTGTAATGTAACTTTTTTTTACCCATACAGTGGAGTACGGAGCTCCAACTGACAGCTTTTAGTTTTATTTTGTCAGTTAATTTATTGGAATAGTTTTGCATTATTAAAATGAGACAATCAGCTTTCGGGAAGTTTTTCTTCCCATCAACTACTAACTCTCATGAGGGTGGCGACCCCTCATGCATGATCAGACTGGTGATTCTGATGAAAGCAATGCAGCTGAAAATGTTTGGTGCGATAAACATAACGGGAAAAACAATTCAGCACAACCTGATTTTAATTTATCTCAATGGGCTTCAGCTTCTGCTCCCACTGGTCTGCACCGTGGCGTGTGAGGTTCTATCTGAATCTGTAATCAAGTGAAATAATGGGGATTAATTAAGCCACTGCTTACTTCTAGATTTTGCTGCAGCATTCTTTCCGTTTTAAATTTTGACCTTCATGTTTAATGAGATATTGTTTGGAGTCGTGTGTTAGCTTTTTTGTTGTTGTTGCACCAGATGTTGGGATTATATAAGTGCCGTGAGTGTTTTAGAGATTAATTGTTTAGCTCGGTTAAATGAGTCTATCCCTGTTTAGTCCACTGAGATTCTAAATCAAAATTGGTGTGAAAATATGTGCTTTAACACTGATTCTGTAAAATTATTGTTTGGGCTGTAGCATTCTTTGATATGCTTCAAATCAAGATATCCCCCGAAATAAACAAACAACGGACAAAATAAAATTAGGTAGTAGGTCTCAATTGTGAACACAGAGCAAATGAACAGGTCTCGCAAAATGAGAAACAGACAGACTGCAATCTGATATGTGCCGTATGTCTGCGAGATATCCACTTGAGTGTATTCCCAACAGCAATAAATGGGAGAACTGCTTTATGGCTGTATGGACAGTGAACATGAAATATTAGTTTGAGCATAGGTTCTTAAAAAACATTTTTTATTAAAGAGATTGCATGTGGACTTTCAGTAAGGACGGCCCCAACTGTACGTCTATGTTCATTCTCATTTTCAAAGTCTATATCTCCACAGACAACTGCCTATTTACAGTAACATCATTCTTACCAGCCATTCTAACTTTGTTCCAACTGTCTGCAAGAAGTTATTATAGTTTACTGTATATTTCCAGGTCATATTTTTTAAAAAGTTGATTTGCTACTAATGTTTGCGATGAAAGATATTTCAGTTATTCTCTTTGTGTCAGTTTCATGATGACATACAAAATATTAAGAGATGAAAATGATGCAGATTAAAAATATCAGTTTTACATGCTTCTGGTTTGTGGAGCGTCAACTGACTCGCACGGAAAGAAAGTGTTCCATTAAAGGACCATGTTTTATTTAGTTGTTGTCAAGGAAACAAACCTTTTCAGTGTATGGGGCTATTTGTGAGTATATGGGTTCTGCCCCATTCGACCTTTTGGTGAAGCACATTCTCGTCCATCTCTGAAATGGTTCACGCAGCCTCGCTAAGTGCAAGTTTGATGGTTTGGGACTGTGTCGGCTAATGTGTGCATCACTTCTCGACTTGAAAGCTCCAGTTAGATGGGAGAGGTTGACCTCTGCTTTTCACATTGTTTTTGAATTTGTTATTAATTCTCTCAGTGTTTTTACTTTGACATAATTAATCAGTCAGTTCAAAACAAGGGGGCCGACTGTCAATATGTCTAAAGGCTGACATGGAAAAATATCTAAACTCGCAGGTGTCCTGTGTTCAGTTGGCCAGAAGGACAGTGTTATCGGGGATAGATGCTTTGGGGCCACCACAGTGTGTCTGAGGTGGTGCTGGTGGCGTGAGTGTGTGCTGTCCCAAGTGAGGCAGCATTTTCTGCTTGGACAGTCATGGATCTATGTGCCAGGCCAGGCCGCAGTGTTACCAGTTGCAGTTTTCTACAATATAACCTTCAGTCCAGCCTCACAAAGGACAAAAACACTGGAGCAGACACACTCATTTTTGACTTAGAGCATTTAGTCTTTGGGAGATTTAGCTTAGTTTTGTAATCATGCAGCTGAAAGGCCTCTAATAACAATCTCTGATCTCTCACAACCTTCACTCCATCCAGGGCGAAAAAAATGGTAAAAGGTTAATTTCAGGTAAAAACAGTATTACTACTTCTACTACTTCTTCAATGTCCCTGCTCTCCTCTGTGTCACTAGGCTGCTATTCATCCAAAGGAGAGGACAGATTATTTCGGAGGTTGTTCCGCAGGTACAACCAGTTCATCCGACCAGTGGAGAATGTATCTGATCCAGTCACAGTGGAGTTCGAGGTCTCCATGTCTCAACTGGTCAAAGTGGTAAGAGTAGAGATTCTTGTCTGTAAACAAAGAAATACCACATTTTTATAAAAGCTCGCGGATCGTCCTTTCATCTAGATTCCTTTTCGCTCTGCTGACTCGTTTGTCCCTTTTTGTCCTTACAGGATGAGGTGAATCAGATTATGGAAACTAATCTGTGGCTGAGGCATGTGAGTGATGTTCACCCCACGTGAGATCTCTGCCACATTAGTGAAGTGAATTACGCAAAACCTTTTTTTCAATCTTTCAGGTGTGGAACGACTACAAACTGAAATGGGCCCCGGTTGACTATGATGGAATTGAGTTCATACGAGTTCCTTCCAATAAAATCTGGAGACCAGACATTGTTTTGTACAACAAGTAAGTTTTTGTTCACGGGCGGTAAGAGGGGAAGAGCTAATATTCTGAGAGACACAACCATTGTCAAGTTTTTTTTATTTTGTTTTCTCAAGTCAATTTTCTGTGACTTTCTTTCTTGGCGAATAAACTTTTAAATAGAAATCATCTGTCATAGGTAATCGCATATTAATATGTGAATATACAAGTTGTGCTAATTTCTATAAGTAGCTTAGCTATAGCTACCCCAGATGACTTTGGCAGCAACACCATGATGTGCGCAGCCCTCTAGTTTAATTTCACCTTATTCTTTCCTTCTACATGCTAATGATTTTTATATTATAATCATTTATTTATGTTCAGCATTTCCTGACATTTCGAGTTGAATGTTGTAATGGCCTTGAAGTAAAATGACATTTACATCTCCTTGAAAACATCTCTCTCAGCGCTGTAGGTGATTTCCTTGTGGAAGACAAAACCAAGGCTCTGCTGAAATTTGACGGCACCATCACCTGGATTCCTCCGGCTATTTTTAAATCCTCTTGTCCCATGGACATCACCTACTTCCCCTTTGACTACCAGAACTGCTCCATGAAGTTTGGCTCCTGGACCTACGACAAGGCCAAGATCGACCTGGTGCTCATTGGCTCAAAGGTCAGTGGGTCTTTCTAGGTCACAAGGGGAGGAATCCTGGCCATTTCATATTTACTGTACAGCGTTTAGCTTTTTTGGGAATTAGAATTTCATCCTTCAGGATAACTTCATACAGTAATTCTAAAAATTTTAGAACACATTTGTACGAAGCCACAAATACATTTTTTATGTTATCATTTCTTTTCTTCGATTCGGGAGAAAAGTGAAATCTCCTCATCTTCATGTCATAAAACATTTAATGAGGCATCAAAGTTTACAAATGACTATTTTTGAACATGTTGAACTTGAACCACAGTTCTTAACTTTAATCTAACTTGATTTTGAAACAGAAACTGTGAGACCTAAACCTAACTTCTCACATTTGCATCTCCCCAGGTGAACCTGAAAGACTTCTGGGAAAGTGGAGAGTGGGAGATCATTGATGCACCAGGTTACAAGCATGACATCAAGTATAACTGCTGTGAGGAGATCTACCCGGACATCACCTACTCCTTCTACATCCGCCGCCTGCCGCTCTTCTACACCATCAACCTCATCATCCCCTGTCTCCTCATCTCCTTCCTCACAGTGCTGGTCTTCTACCTCCCGTCTGACTGTGGCGAGAAGGTCACCCTGTGTATCTCCGTCCTCCTCTCCCTCACCGTGTTCCTGCTGGTCATCACAGAGACCATCCCTTCGACGTCACTCGTCATCCCTCTGATCGGCGAGTACCTACTCTTCACCATGATTTTTGTCACGCTCAGCATCGTCATCACTGTCTTTGTGCTGAACGTCCACTACCGCACCCCCATGACTCACACAATGCCGGAGTGGGTGAGGGCCGTATTCCTCAGGGTGCTGCCCCGGGTGATGCTGATGAGGCGGCCTATCGACCAGGGCTGCTCCTCCCCTGCTATTACAGCAGGGACAGGAGGAGGAGGACAAGCAGGGAGCAGAGAAGGGAAAAAGAAGAGAAAAAACAGCATAGGAGGAGGAAGTAGCACAGGAAGTGTGATTATTGGCGGTATTACCGGGGGTGTGGCCTGTCCACCGCTGGATTGTGGCGCGGGAGGAGGAGGGACCTCCTCAGCAGGTGGTTCCATGAACTGTGTGGAGTACGGCGAGATGAACCGTGACAAGAATCGAGACATGAACAGGAGGTGTCCTTATAGAGGCAAGGAGGTACCGACTCCTGTCCCTCCCTCGATGGTACCCCCTCCTCCTCCCCAGGCGCCCCAGAACCAGGGTCCACAGGAATCTGAGCTGCCCAAACTGCCCAGACCCCTGAATGCATCGTCACCTGTCAACGCTGTGGTTGCCTTCTCTGTGCTGTCACCTGAGATCAAGCAGGCCATCGAGAGCGTGAAGTACATCGCAGAGAACATGAGAACTCGCAACAAGGCCAAAGAGGTACCTGAACAAGTATTGTTTCATGGAAAATTATTGTTTGTCATTTATTTAGGAAACGATAGCAGATGATTTCATCCTCCCACGGATATAAACTCTCTCTCAGCAGCCAATTTATAAAAGTATGATCCCCACCTGTTGTGTGAGAGAAAGCCTTGTCCTTTCATGGTAGTCCTTACGTGAAAGAAGTTGTTTAAAGGCCTTTTGTGACTCTGAAGGGAGAAGTGTGAAATCTGATGACGAGACATCACCTGAGTCAGTGTCAGCTGGGTCTGAAGACTGCATATATGAAAATGAAAAAAATGTAGAAAGAGGTGAGCTTAGCAGAACTCATCTCTGCTTGAGGGAAGTGGCTCGAGGCCACAAGCTGCAAATATCATCACAAGCCTGAGACAGAGGAGTGTGTTATGTAGGCGGCAAGACAAAAATGAAGAATATATGGTATAAGAAAGGCAATATTCTACTGCTATGAGTATTACTATTACATACTTCTAGCTCCGAGACGCATAGAAGGACACAATAGGGAAAGACACAATCTCCAGGCCAAGGCCAAACCAACGGCCACAACACACAACTATACTGCGTGTGTTATCTGAGTGTGTGAATTTCTACCTGGCTTAGGAAATGGTGTGGAGACCATTTAGACGGAGCTATAAAGGGAGTGTAAAGCTGCTTGTTGGTTGCAGATGCAGGGCTTTGTTAATGCCTCCTGCACACCCTGGATAGTCCTGATATGTTTGTTACCTCAGCTCCATCTTTTCTGAGCAAAGCTGAGATCCTTTTTTTTTTTGAGGCATGTAGAATAGCCTCCCCTATAGGCACATAATGGCATTATGGTGAGTGTAGCCATGATCCTATTGTCCACACCTGACTGTGTGTACACACACACACACACACACACACACACACGCTGTACAACAATAGCCAGATGCCTGGTGGTTTCAGGCTCTTTCTAAACACAAACACGCACACTTCTTATTGCCAACAGTTGGACCCTTTCTATAGATTTCACAGTTGCAATTGAGCAAAGGTCGCTGTAAGTGTTTTAAGGACGAGAGAGCAGTGCTGTTTCATATGAAGTTCACTCACACACACACACACTCTAAACTCCCTCTCCCTTCCCTCTCCTCAGGTGGAGGACGACTGGAAGTATGTTGCCATGGTCATCGACAGGATCTTCCTGTGGGTTTTTGTGACAGTGTGTGTGCTGGGAACTCTGGGACTCTTCCTCCAGCCGCTCATCAGCTTCTTTAAATGAAACACTTGTCTTTGCTCCGTCTCTTTCTCTCTCTCTATCTCTCTCTCTTTGTCTACTTCTGTCCATCTCCGTAACACACTTGAATTAGTATCGGAATTATCCTTCCTGCAGCTCCTTCACGTCAAACACTGGACTGTCTTCTTTCTCCATTTCTGGCTTATCTCTCTGACCCGTGTCTGTCTCCTGCTCTTCTCTGGGTCTATATCATCCACCATCATTTCTAGCGCTCAGATGTGTTTCCTCATATGACTTAACCGCATTTCCCCATCCCTCCCCCTTTCTTGCCCTGTCAATATGCATGCAACGATGTTATGCAGTCTTCTCCTCTCATTCGCTGTTGGTTTCTTTCCGGATATTTTTTTATCACATCTGCACTCCTCCTTTTCTTACTCTGTTTTTTCTCTTCTTTCTCTCTCCTTTGAGACTTGCCTACAGCTTGTCCCCCATCGTGCTCACACTTCTCTGAATTTACATCCTCTTTTTATTATCACCATTATTATATCCTTTATTTAACCAGCCAGGTACTGTAGTGTCATTGAGGTTTCTTTTTTAAGAGTGATCTGGCCCAGAGAGCAGCACAAACAATGTTACAGCAATAAACACTAACAATGAGACAAAGAGACAAATACAACTGTCACACACCATAAATGAGTAAACATAGTATCCAGTTAAAATGCATTTCTGGATCAATTTCTAAAAAAGATAATTCTAAAATGAAAATTTTGAAATGATCACAATGAACAAGCGTCCGAAATCCCTGATAATAATCATCTCTGAATCTTTCAGGACCTTCTGAACATTACTGCAGGGCTAAGGGGCAGCACATTTAAAGCTTTATTTAATTATATTCTAACGCTGGGGACCAACATTTGTAGGATATTGTGAACGCAGGCCATATATTTTCACATGTATACACATGGATGTCAAAAATTTGCCATCTAGCAGATTTCCACAGCCATTGATAAAATGTAAAGCACAATGGTATACATTATGTATCCAACATCTTAAAGTACTGGTTACGATTATTCATAGACAGCACATCACCGCAGTGCAATAAATAAATTGTTGAAATCTGTTTCCGAGGAACAGGATTTATTGAACATTGTCTTCTTCAATGTATCAAATTGCCAGGTAATTATTTAAAATTGTAACTATTGTAGAAGAACATGTAATCACTTAAAAGAACAACCTCAACACCTTCATGCATTTTTCAGTAGCACTCTGCCATTTTAAGTCACTGCAACAAAGGCAATACACATTTGAGGACCGTGGACCAGTATGTCCCTTTATAATTTCTAGATTAAAGAAAACGACGTAACTATTTTTTGATATCTGATAATGGTTTGTTCAGTATTGTGATGTAGGTAAGGTAAGGTAATGTAAGGTATTTGATGGCAGCCATATTTCTCTTCAGAATGGTTTTCTTGCTTGTCAAATCATCTCTATATTTCCCTGTACATACATTTGTAAAATATAAGTTATGCATGACTTCAGAGAAGGAAACTATGGCTGTACACCCTTCATGGTGATGATGAGGTATTTTTTCACGTGGCCACACACAAGTATAATTATGCACCGCACATAAATTCATCACCGTATCAGTACAAACTTACAATGTAGAGATGAAACAGTGTACAAATTTCATATGTCGATTATTGAGACAAACGCAATCACAGTTATCAGAATAATCGCAGTATTGCCTAGATGTGCTGAAGGTTCTGACACACAATCTGAAGTAATTTCACCAAGTTTCATATTTGAATAATATATTTAGTACTAATAAAATTATGAATATATCCAACACCACATCAAATGTGCACAATTAACATTAAGGGAAGAAAGGCTGTCCATACAGAACCTTTTTCTTTTAAAAAAACAACACAACCACTATAAACAAAGCAGTTGGCATATAAAAGCAATACAACTCTATGTAATAAAATCCATCCATGTCTAATGTTGATGATATAGAAAATCACAAGACTTCGTATGAGTTCACCGATTGACTGAGCTTCAGACAAATACTAATAATGATGTCACACAGTTAGGCTGGGAAATCGGGGGAGGGAAAGTGAACTGGTTTGAACAGCAGTGTTTCCTCTACCACTGTCTTGAAAGAAACCAAAGGAAAAAAATAAGATTTAAAAAAAAACCAACCTGATTTCTGTTTCACTCAGGATAAAATATCAGTTTTTGTTAAACACATGCAATGCGAGCAGCAGTTGCTAGTGGTGGTTACAGTACTACAGCAGCAGCTCTCCTGTTGTCCCAGTCCTTCTGCTGTGGTTTTACTACACATAACAAATCCAATGGAGACCCACCTACTTTGGTTGATATCAACTTAACTGCAACGGTAATTACGGCAATTAAAGGTTGAAGTGGTACTACTAACCGTCAGGAATTTCACCATGGTTTACCATTGATACCGGTAACTGTTTCATCCCTATCACAGTGTGAAGAAACTCTTTGAATTGCACAATGTAGATTAAACTTGTAAAACGACCTAATGGCCAAACTGTCTCAAGTCATTTCTCCCAATAAAGAAGTTCCTGGACTCAAACTCTGCCTGAGATTTTCCGTGTGATCTTTGTGTTTCCTCAGCTGTTAGGCTTATATAAAAATATAAAGGTGGAGACTCTGAATTGAATGTAATTCTGTCTGTGTGGCCATGTACCCTGGCCCTGGAGAACACAACATGAGTGTGTATACAGTAGCAGATCTAGGGACAGTTACGTTGGAGAGATTTTTCTTTTTTCCTGTGAAGTATGAAGAATGGTTTTATATCCACATCTCACAGGGTAATTACTTACCTGTGGAATTAAAAAACAGATGCAAACAACAGGGGGGGAGTTGAAATGATGCTGGGGAAGGAATGCAAGGGGAATGAGAGCGAATGGGTGGAAAATATGTTTGAACCACAGAGTGTAAATGTAGAACAATAGGTCATCAGAATGGGTCAGTTGTTCGCGGGCACTGGCAGCTTCAAAAATACATAATATAATTTTTTTAAAATTCAATTGTTGAGCCTGGTCTGAAAATAAAAAGGTACAAATGTTTTCCGTCATCATTCTACACTCAATGTCCCATAATTACAAAGTGAAAACTGAATTTTAGAAAGTTTAGCTGATTCATTCAAAAGGAAAATCTCATACCGACCCAAGTATTCAGCCCCTTTGCTATGAAACATCAAGATTTAGCTCAGCCCATTTCCACTAATCATGTGTCAGATGTTTCTGAACGCTGACGGGAGTCTGAGTGTGGTAAATTCAAGCCTGGAGGTGGAAGACGCGGCCCGCGGAGCTCAGGGACAGGACTGTGTTGAGGTCCATGGAAATATGAGTGAGGATGTGTATTGCTCAGTCGCTCGCACACAATTCTTCACTGAGAACCAACCTCCGCAGCTGAGCCTCACAATTACACGACTCTCATCGTGGTCAGGTGGACATGATTTTCGGATTAGGCATCACTCAATGAGTTTGTAGCTGCTGGTCACAAAGAGAAACTGTGACGCTGGCGAGGGAGCAGAGGATTGTGGGATTGGAGCAATGTGGCAGTGTAGCAATTGCTGAAACAACAGTCTGGCAACAGTTATCACAAGACAGTTCACACACACACACACACACTAATACACGTTGGGAGAAATGTAAACCCCGAGTGGCACAAACTCAAAAGCCAAAAGCACAGCGAAGCATTTTTTTTTTCATTTGAAGCTCCTCTCCTTTCTGACACATCCCTCTTTCCCTCCCTCTGTCGAAGGTCATGGGTGAGTCTGAATGTGCCTGTCAGCTGACACACACACACACACACACACACACACACACACTGAAAGTTCAGCGTGGTGAAGGAACAAAATGTAGCCGTTTCCCCCTCGAGTCAGCTTGGAGTCTGACTCTGGCTTTGCGTCGGCCCACCCTGTGGCTACCAACAACTCAATAGCTCACACTTAATCCCCACTTGTGTGCACTGAATGAGCGTGTGCACAATTCTGTGTGTGCGTATTTGCACTGTTCAAGAAGGGAGGGGGGAGATTACACATGTCACCTGAGGAACTGAGAGCGAGAAACACAGAGAGAGAGGGAGAGAGAGATAGTAAGAGTGTGAGTTTATGTAGGCCATAACGGTATGTGCCCTCTTCGGCATGGCGCTCGCTACATGCGGATTATGGGATGGATGGAGTCTAGTTATAAATATGGAGATGCAGCAGCCATACAAAAGCCACACGTGACATCTCATCAGTCTCGGTCTGCTGCCTGCCAGGGTCACATCAGCACCTGGCTGCCGCAGAATGAAGAGATCAGCCAGAGAACCGGCCTCTCCAGTCAAACTTGGACAGAAATTGTATGATGCGTCCAATTTTTACAAAATGGCTCTCCTTCAGTTTATTGAGTTGCCCTTCAAACGTTTAACAGGGAATGAAATAATGGAGAGAAAGAAAAGAAGCTTGACAACACTTGATTCTTTTAAGATCTGCTTCACACCAAGGATCCCACTCCTCCCAAAAAAACTGCAGAGACGTCGCTCTTCAAAATTTTTAGGACGCCAATCATGCAATATTTTGAGAACGGCGCAGGGGTTTGCTGCTTCTCGAGAGCTGCAGACATTTTAATCTGAATTTGTAATGGTCTTGGGTATTTGAAAGCAGTGGATCTTTCTTGAGTGATTGGACTTCAAGTACTCGGTGGCAGCCTGAGCAGAGCAGAGCACAGCAAAGCTCTTGGTGCTAAATTGAGGGATAATACATTATTAAGCCAGCCACACGGATGAATATTTTACATGATTCCTCACTGTTGACAGCGTCTGCTAGCATGCAGCTCCTGGATGGCGGACTCGTCACAGCTCGTGCATCTGCAGGGTCTTATCCAATGCCGTTTGGTTGTTTTGTAATCAGAGATTTTGAAAAATAAATGACATAATTCTGTTACATGCTTTTCTTGTTCATCTTTTAAGCAATCTCACATGGGTCTCTCTTCATCCTTGTCTTCGTCTTCTTCTACATCGTTCTCTCTGTGTTTTACTCTCAGCTTTTAGGGGACCCAAGAAGCAATGAGGGGGCATCTGAAGGGGACGACCAGACCATACTGGCAAAGGTTGGGAATGGATTGTAGGGTGAGATGGAGGCATGACGCAGGAGGGCGGATGGTGAATTAGGGTAGTCGCTTGTGTCATGGTGGGGCAGAACGGTATGTGCCTGTGGCCAGTCAACCGTGGATAAGTAAAGGAGATTCTCCTCTAAATAATTCATTCCAGAGGGAGCCTTCTAAACACACACACACATACACACACACACACACACACACACACACACACACACACACACACACACACAGTCTGCTCATGCACATAAATGGCTGCTTCCTAAAGTAGAAAACTAAACACACGCATGCCCAGAAAGAGCAGGCTTCTAATTTTACTCTGATGAATATTTATAAACGGATGAAGACACATTGTCTTAGAACTAAGAAAGAGCATTTGGGTGGAACAACAAAAAAAGCCCGTGGCCCTTTTTGGGGGGTTTGAGAGCACAGAAAATGAAATCATAATATGCTCTCTAGGAGCGATATGCATTTCTCTGCTGCATAACATCATTTTTTTTTCGAGTGATCCGTACTGTCTGAAGGGAAGGGTGGTAAAGTGTTATTTTTGATATATGGGAGATTATAGAAAAATAGAATATAACTAGGAAGAGATGCAACATAGATCTTGTGTGACGTAACTTGCTCTCTGCCAAGATCTGAGAAAATTGAATGCAACCATGAAGCCAAGACTGACACACACCTTTTAACAGGTAAGACAAAAGGTTTTTTAAATGGGTAGTTTTTTAAATGGGCAGTTCAAGGAGTGGACATTGCATTCATGTGCTCTTGAATACAATTTGTCTAATATTATGTGTCCTTGGTTCTCTACCCATGCACAATCTTTTCTGTCACAAGGCTCTGACACGTCCTCGTGTCAAAACAAGAAAACGTTCGAGCAAACTATGAAATCCAATCGAACAAAAAAAGACAAAAAATCTCTTTGACATGACGCAAATCAATATCAACATTACTTCATTACCTAAACAGTTACCTCGACAGTGTCAAACCAAAAAAAAACAAATTAGCTTTTGTTGTTTTACAACAGTTTTTTTCAACCAAATTCTCACTGAGTCATAATTAGGAAAAAAAATACCCTGCATATTTGATGCGCCCTGTTCTTTTCTATAATACAGTTTTAATCTTATTTTAAAGCATGACAGCGTTTAGACAGACACGGACCCTGAGGGCGTCTATAACAATGCACAGAGTTCTCTGTGGGCAGTGGATCTGCAGCTTGGACTGCAACTGGAGTGCAGAAGCAATCAGAAACTCCGGAATCTCCCATTACCACCGAGCGCTATGACACAACTGACGGCTTATTTAAACTTGAATTCTGGATTCAAAGGAAGGAGGGCACTTTACTGCAAGGCAAGAAACTCTCCAATTCACAACCTTCCACCGTTGTTTCACAGAGAATGTTTCACGATGAGCAGCACGTCGGACAAAGTTTTGGGGCCGAAACGCTGTTTCTGTAGAATTTGCTCTTGAATGGGACGTAATATTACAACTTTGTGTAATCCAGCGTTTCCATCGCTCATGAAAAAAACAGTGAGGGTGTTCAATTGAATATAAAATCCTCAGAGGAGTCAAGACTTTTCTGATGCCACGATATGGCAGCTCCATGTGCATGTGACTCACTGCATATGTGGCTGCGTGACTGAAGGTGCCTCATTATCTGTCTTGTTTTGTCCAGAGGCTCTTGAAGGTTACACAACATTTCTCTGATTCTAGATGAGAAATGGAGACTACAAGGTCACAACTTAAAAGTTTCCTTTGATGGACCCTGTCTCGAATATTATGCCAGAGTTTTTACTTATTACACTAAGAAAAAAATAATAATTACAGTGGAGCAACATCACAGAGATAAGAATAATTTGCTTGATGTTTCAGAACAGGTTTTTCTCTTTTCTTTTTTTTTAACTCCATGCCTCAGTCAGCCCCACCCGGACCAGGACATCCCTGATTTGTCCTGGGACAGCATCCACTGTGTGCTCCTCGTGGGCACTGACACACGGAGGGACGAAACACACACCACAGGAGGACACATACACACATGTACATGCACAAATACCAAATACAGACAGGGACAGGCACACACACAAATTGATAGTATGTAAAGTGAAACACAGACACAAATATGCCGATGTAGATTTACATTCATGTTGCTAAATGGATACAACATAAATCACATCACCCAAGCGCGCGCACACACACACTCACACACACACACACACACTCACACACACACACGCACACACACAAACAAATAGAGCACAGCTGACTCAGGTCTGATGACAGCATCTTTGGTGGGCCAGTGTTTATTCCCTCTGTTCTGATCAACAGAAACACACACACACACACACACACACACACACACACACACACACACACACACCTACGTTATCTGAAGGAGACTGTATTGTGACACGGCCCTGCAGGCTTGAGTTTCAAACAAGCAGTTGCCTTTTCTTCGTGTCACGTCAGTCAGATGAAACCGAAAGGAAAGGTGTTAGTTATTTAGATGAAGTATCGTGTCACGAGTCAATAAATATTTTGTGCTTGTGTCTACTGAGTGAGAAATCTCCTTCTGCTGGTAACTTCTTCCAAATTAACATTTCGACCCTGGAAGTCCTCCATTTGTCTTTCCTTTCCTTTCCTTTATCAATTATCATCTCTCTGTTGTAAGTTTTGACAAAAAAATCAAATTACATTTTTTCCTCTCATCTGTTCAGAGTCTTTCCATCTATTTTGCTCTGAAGTTCTTTGGCATTTTAGATGATTAAAATATCACATAACTAAACTCTTGCATTATTGATGAGTGGGGATCTTTGCGTCAGATCACTTAAAAGTTTGCCTGATTTTGAGAAAGTTTTAATCTTCTGAAAGCCAATTTGGTGCCATTGATTTTGCTAAGCTTACAAGGTTATTAGGTTTCCATTCAAAGTGCTGGTGGTAGCATTAGTGGGCTAACAGTATTAGCATGAGTGAGACCACTGACTTTGTGTTCTCCTTTGAAGCTTGTGTGAGGTAAGATTTTCTTTGCAACTCCCGCCTCCTGCATTTATCACCACTTTATTTTAATCCTCACAAAATAACAAAAGGATTAAGATTAAACCCGTGGGCTTTAGGACACTGGGCTGTGTCTTGGTAAATATTTCTGCACCAAAAATCAAATCAAATTATCTAGATTTTAATTATTATTAGCTGAGAAAACAAAAACAAACACCAAACAGAGAGCACCAACACATGACACACACACACACACACACACACACACAGAGAGAGAGAGAGAGAGAGAGAGAGAGAACATGTATTCTCCCTTCACTTTCTTTCTTCTCTCTCTCACTTCTTCCCCCTCACACACATTGCCTACATTAACTAACAATGTACACACACACACACACACACACACACACACACACACACACACAGTGCAGCTGCCCACAGTCGTCTAGGAAGCGACCGGCAGGTTTCCAGCCTGCCATAATTTGTGTTTCCCAATGATCAGAGGCGAGGTGGAGGGGACGATCTCGGAGGCAGCAGCTGCCCGCCCCACGGCTCCAAGTGGAGCAGAAAATCAGGATAATTTCATTGTGATAATCAGCCTCCCGTTATCCCCGTCACTTCAACCCATGGAGGAGAAGGAGAACCAGAGAGAAAAAAAAGAAAGAAGATAAGAAAGAAGATAAGAAAGAAAGAAGAAAGTGTGGTTCATGCCTGGTTGACAGAACACACTGAACGCATGTGTGTCTGCGTGTGTGCTGGTGTCTCTGTGTTCGTGTTCATAACATCATACTTTATTCTACTACAACTACATTTTTCCTGTCTCTTTACTGGCGTTGCTCCTGAATTACAAAATCTAACAGTCACTTTAGTTTTGGTGTTTAAAACAACCTTTATCCATGTACTTTACATTACAAGATTTTGGCCTTGTAAAATTTGAATACTCCACATAGACATAGACCACTGGACAGCCGTCAGTAGTTTTGACTGGAACACTGGAACTGGAGGTAGACCTATTTCTGATTCAACCTCGTCCCAGTGAAGTCTTGGGAACTTCAGAGTAAGAGAGTTGCACTTTTGACATTTCTTTTTTTCCTCCCTTACACACCACAAACACATTTCTTCTCCCCTTCATTGTGTCAGGGCAGGGTGGCGTGGTGGTACAGTGGTTAGCACAGTCACCTCACAGTAAGAAGGTTGGAACAGTTTACCTCGCAATATAAAATCTTATATTCAACTGAGAGTAATCATTTAAAAAAAAAATCACCCTTGCTTTTCTTAAATGATAGGCATGTGAGGGGATTTCTCCTTTGTAACTTCTATTTTTTTTAAGCTATTGCATTTGTTCCTAGCTCAATAGGCTACATCTTGTGACATGATTGTTTTCATACTTCTCACATTTGTCGCACTCACATTTATCAGTTGGTCGCACAGTGCACACATTTACTCATGAAGCGTGTCGTTGTTTTCCTGCTGTGAATTAGACACCACCTCTATCGTCTCCGTCGGATGACACTGACCTGTGTCGTGCAGAACTCTTTTCTTTTTAAAGAAAAAAAGAAGACAATGCACACCTACATGAAGTTTGACTGGTAAACGAATACATGTATTACAATGATTATGGCACTTGAACACAATGCAGTCGGGTCGGTGAATTGTCCTGTTACATGTCTCTGAATGCCATTGAAGTGAGGCCTTAGTTTTTTTTGGCAATTTCACTCAAATAACACGAATGGCCTTTGCTGTGACGTAATCTCCAATGAGAAGATGTTCTGGATTTGTTCCTATTAGCACTCTCCAGTGGAAGAGCAGCGGCAGCGACATGCACAGTGAGACACACAGTTGATCTCTCTACATCTGACCTCTTACTCTGTCACTGGGGACCACAAACCTTTCTCACAGCATAGCGAACAAAAAAACAAACGGCATTTGTCCCATTACATTCAGCCTTTGTCACACGCCACCATCATTTGTTCCCGATTGATATGAAGTTGGAGGAATGATATGTTGTAAATTCATCCACATTGGTCGAAATATGCACTTTGGATATTTATAAGCACCAGGTCACAACTTGAAAGTGTCCTTTGATGGACCCTGTCTCGAATATTATGCCAGAGTTTTTACTTATTACACTAAGAAAAAAGAAAAAAAATAATTACAGGGGAGCAACATCACAGAGATAAGAATAAAATGCTTGATGTTTCAGAACAGGTTTTTCTCTTTTCTTTTTTTTAACTCCATGCCTCAGTCAGCCCCACCCGGACCGGGACACCCCCCCCCCCCCCACCCCCCCCGCCCCTCCGCCCCTGACATCCGCTCCACGCGACGCCCCGTCCGCAGTCACAGTGTCCGGACACCGGCAGCATGCGCCGTCGCGCCGGGGCCGTGTCCTCTGTCTACCCGCAGCAGGGCGCTGGTTTTACGCATTCCGCTCGGTGCCACTGATGGAGAGCAGTCCTCTCCAGCCGGACCGGGACGCCTCCATCATGAAGTTGGTGGTCCTCGTCCTCCTCCTCCTCCTCCCGTGGACGTCCTGTCCGCTGTGTCTCGCCAACGTCGCCGGTAGGAAAACTGTCTCTTCTTCTTCTGAATAAATGCTAATCGAGTACAGTTCCGTCTGTTGTTTGGAGAACACGGTGAAAGGATCACATCAGGCAGATCTCGTTGGACCGTAACGCGTGTCTGATGGAGATTTAAATCAGCCTTTAATGACCTCTTCAGAAGCAAAAAGTGCCACCTGCTCATGCAGGCTGTTGTTTTTATTTTTGTACTTTGTCACAGCATTTTGTTTTCACCTCCTTCCATGTATGTTATTCTCTTCAAAATCTAATTGGGCTATTTCCACAAATATTCTTTTCACCTGTGTTTTTTTTCTGTAAATGTGACGACAAGAATGAAATGGAAATACACAATTTGGAATTGACAAAAATAATCAGAATAGGCTTCAGTCTTGGTTATTTCACAGCAGCTCTGTTTCTGATGAAGCCGGTCAGACAAACAGGAGCATGAGTGTCGGATGTCACTGTCCAACACTGACAGAGGTGAGAGTTGGGTCAGAGGTATTAATTCAGCGGGATTAAAATAACCACTAACGCTTGCCTGTTGATACTTTATATTTATTCACCAGTGAGTCAAATCAAATGATGTGAAACCAGTTGCAGAAACCAGCAGCAGGTTGAAGGTCAACACTCTTCCTCTTTCTCCCTCACCACACACATCAGCTCTTGAACGCAACGTCCTGGACACAATTATGTTATCTCCCCCCCTCATCTTTCAACTCTCTGCAGATAAGCATCAGGCTCACCTCGATCTCTCTTAGTATATCTACAGTACCTGCCTCTATACACAGAGACTCGTTTGATTTTACGTCTCACATACAGTTTCTCTTCACATGGATTCAGATTATCTGGATGTGAAACATCAACCACTGCTATTCACTCTTGCTTGCTTTTGTTTTACACACACACACACACACACGTGAACTTGTTATGCATATTCTCTTTTGGCATTTAATGAAACAAAAGTACAGGGAATTTCACATGAAATGAAAGGAAAAATGTAGCACAGCCACAGAAAGAAGTTAATTAAATCAAGATCGCCAAGAGTTTAACGTCACTAACTCCACAGTCACAATACTCCTCAGCGGTGCCTTTCAAAAAGTAGCTGAACGCAAAATTCTTCACAGGTCAACTTTAGTGGCATTCGCATTACCTTTCTTCTCCACTGCCATGGCACAGGTAGGGTGTTATTGGTGGAAGACAGACACGCAGCATCTGAAGCAGCACGAAGCACTGTAACAACGAACGGTTATTGATCCACACTCCTCCTCATTCCAGCCACAGGTGAGTTTGTGTCCCTGGCGGAGATGGAGGACGCTCTGCTGAGGAACCTATTCCAAGGCTACCAGCGCTGGGTCAGGCCAATCCAACGTGCCAACGACACTATTAGAGTTCGCTTTGGACTCAAGATCTCCCAGCTGGTGGATGTGGTGAGGATGAATGCACTAAAGCACACAATAACAGATCTGTGTGCCTCTCATGAAGCCGTCAATTGCTTTCATTCACGTCCAACCCCTTACTGTAAGGAAACCCATACAAATAAGCCGCAACCCTTACCTTAAAAACTTGAGCGCCGCCCGGTACCATCATCATAAACATTGACTTTTCCAGAAAACCCTCAAATACAATTTTTAAGAGGAGTTGTTCTCCTCTGTTTTCAGCACTAGATGTGTAAATACCCCCAACAAATGAACAACACAGTCCTGTCTCACCTTTGCTCAACACACATGGGCCCAACAGTTTTAGGAAAGGTTTTAGAGCAGTATCTTAGCGCGTCCAAGGACTGCGCTCTTCTGGACCGGGATCTCGGATGTCATTCCTGCAATCGAATGAAGCCACTCACCCAGTTTGGGGGTTACAGCCCCCGTGTGCTCAGACGACCACTGGCTCCACTCTTGGCTTCGCTTTCCACATCTTGTCTAGCTCCTCTTTCAGCCCCTGGGGAATTTTTTATTTTTTTGTGCTTCCTCCTTCTCGATGTTCCTGTCGCGTGGGATTGCTACATCAATCACTACTACCGTCCTCTGTTGTTTGTTCTCCACGAGGATGTCTCCTTGGTTAGCTGTCACCAATGTATCAGTCTGGATCTGGAAGTCCCAGGGGATTTTACCTTGGTCACTCTCGAATAAACCCCTCGGAAATGACCATTTTGACCTTGGGACTTCCAGCCTATCCTCAGCACGGATGTTCCTGTACACTATGCCAGCCACTAAAAAGTTTAAACTATATCATTACATTTTGTTACATTACATTCGTTTAACTGACGCTTTTGTCCACAGTGATTTACAATAAGTGCGTTCGACCACGGAGATATTATAGTATATATAATATCGTAAGCCTTATCTTCATCCTAGAGGTACAGACTGAAGAGAGAGTCTTACTTACAGGAAGAGAATGTATTAACGCAGGAAAACATAACAAGAAGATGTTCCCTCTGAACCGAGAACCAAAGTTCGGTGTGGTTGTTTTCTTTGGGCAGTGTCACTGTCCGCGGTGCTGAAACCCAACAGCTGCAGTGTCACAGCGCAGAGCTTTTTTCCCGAGGTCCTGAAATAGATCCTCTCTCCATATCTGCAACAGCACAGTTACTTTCTCTCTGGAGTGTTCCTTTAATATTTCAGAGGCGTGTTGTGATGGGTTTGGTTGTCCTAGGTGTTCGAGAGGAGAAAACGGGGGAATGCTAATAGAGGATCCACTCTTCTTTGCCTTAAATATTCATTTCAACCATTTTAGACTCAACTCCCCCATTCTTCCACCTGACAAATGTGCCTGGAGAAGACAATTAGGGATGAATAAAACAAAGCCCCGCTATGGTCGTGCAGAGAGAGAAAGATTCATGTCCATGTTCCGTTGGATTTCTGGGATAGTGAGAGGGAACCAGACGGACAGCAGCTTGGCTACATCGTCCCCTGAGACTTGTTGGGCTGCTGCATGTCTCTGTATTAGATTATGGTTTACCTCTGCTTTGTGTGATCACTTAAACATCCAACTCATTCTGACAACCGAGGCCGGGTCTGGTCACATTGAACAAATACACATCTGAATATATCTCTTTAGTCCTGTTGGATTTCTCTTGCGTCTTTTCTTCTCAGTCTCAATTCTACGTCTCAACCATTGGTGACATTAAAAAACAATGGTTCAGTTGATAACCGCTCTGTATCTCTTTATTTCTACTATTCCTATCCTATTCCTATCTAACTCACGCTCTATTTATATTGCTTCAGCCGGTCCTCTGCACCCACCTCTGGTTTCATGTTTCTTGTTCTAGCATTTGACAACAGCATTGCACTGCTGACATTTAGAAATATTACTAAACCTTTTTACAGCATAAGATCACTTTTTGTTTATAGTAGTGCATTTTGGTCATTATACATTTGTACGTGCATTTTTTTTGACTTTTTGTCTGGTGTCCTTTTTTATAGGATGAGAAGAACCAGCTCATGACAACTAATGTTTGGCTTTGTCAGGTAAGCAATGGGCAAAATAATAATAATAATAAAAAAATAATAACAATGATAATAATAAGTCTTCTGTTTTACATTAAATCTCACCATTTGAATCAACAAGTCAATAAGAATATACAAGCTGATAATTGTTTAGCAGAGCCCAACATTTTTCACAATATCTAAAAAAAATATGATCCTTAATGCCAGATTAGATAGAGGCAATTTGACTAATGTGTTTTCATCCTGATAAATAAAAAATAAAATGAGTATTCTTAAGTATTTTATATAGGTCTGGTGATGCAGCGTCCTCTGCCCTGTATTTACAGGAGTGGATCGATTACAAGCTCCGATGGAATCCAGAGAAATACGGAGGAATCACTTCCATCAGAGTTCCCTCTGAAAACATCTGGCTCCCAGACATTGTCCTCTATGAGAAGTAAGACTGATCATGTTCACGTTCAAATGATTCACCAACAACATTTGATATTTTGGTCATTATAGACTATTTGAATTAAAAGAAAAATACAGCAACAACATAAAAATATATATAAACATATATTCAAAATATTCATATTTCATTTTCAAATGTTTACCATAATCTACATATTTGTAGAACACAATGATTAGATGGTCTACTCCATTAACTCTCAAGTGTTAAGTTGTTAGTTCTTGTAAGTATCAATAATAAAAATAATAAATAGATCTGTATATATATATGATCAACAAATACAGATTAAGAGATTCTGTAAAAATGATTTTGTTAGATTCTGAAGATTTAAAAAAAATTGTTCCTTCAGTGCTGATGGGCGGTTCGAGGGCTCCCTGATGACCAAAGCCATTGTCAGATTCAACGGGATGATAACCTGGACACCACCTGCAAGTTACAAGTCCGCCTGCACCATGGATGTCACCTTTTTCCCCTTTGACCGTCAAAACTGCACTATGAAGTTTGGCTCCTGGACCTACGACGGCCACATGGTGGACCTGGTTCTGATGGACTACCAGGTCGACCGGAAGGACTTCTTCGATAACGGGGAGTGGGAGATCCTCAGTGCCACCGGCGCCAGAGGAAACCGGAAGGACGACTTGTATTCATACCCCTTCATCACGTATTCTTTTATTCTGAAGAGGCTACCGCTGTTCTACACACTCTTCCTTATCTTCCCTTGTTTGGGTTTGTCCTTTCTGACTGTCTTGGTGTTTTACCTTCCCTCAGATGAGGGAGAGAAGCTGTCACTTTCCACCTCCGTCCTTGTCTCGCTCACCGTGTTCCTCCTGGTCATAGAAGAGATCATCCCTTCCTCCTCCAAGGTGATCCCGCTCATTGGCGAGTACCTGCTCTTCATCATGATCTTCGTCACACTCTCAATCATCGTCACCGTCTTTGTCATCAACGTCCACCACCGCTCCTCAGCCACCTACCACCCCATGTCGCCGTGGGTTCGCAATCTCTTCCTCCAGAAACTGCCGCAGTTGCTCTGCATGCGCGGACACATCGACCGCTACCACTACCCAGAGCTGGCTCCTGAGAGCCCCGAGCTGAAGCCCCGTTCTGGAGGTCGAAAAGGAGGGCAGAGGAGCGGAGCCCACAGACAGGCAGCGTCTGACGGGAAGGAGGATGAGGCCTGGGCGACCATGTTGGAGAAAGCCATCTATTCAGTGCGGTACATCAGCAGACACATCCGCAAGGAGCACTTTATCCGCGAGGTGTGTATAGTATTAATGAAAAAAACGTGTTATTCATCAGAATAGTTCATGAGTTGATGTCATACAACCTCTCGTTTCCTCTTTTTTTTCCAAGGTGGTACAAGACTGGAAGTTTGTGGCCCAAGTGTTGGACAGGATCTTCCTGTGGGCTTTCCTCACCGTCGCCGTGCTGGGCACCATCCTCATCTTCACTCCAGCTCTGCAGAAGTTCTTCAAAATACCTCTTCCAGCTTTAAGTGAGGAACCAGCTTCAAACTAGTGTCAATAACACACACTTTTCACAGACGACTGCTGATCCACCTTCAACATGCTGTTAAACACCCTCGAGCAAGAGGACGCCTGTACAGGGTTTTTTTAAAAGGTGAAATATGACAAGTTGGCTTTTAGTTGGCTTTCTTCTCTAGTTCCACTGTGTAACACGTGAGGATGTGTACAATTTAATTTAATTTTCACCATAATTACATATTGATTTGTTTATAGATAAATGGGACAAACTAGGTGAATATTGGTGCAACCTGGGTTGCATTTGAGCCTGTTAATTACCAAAGTCATAACATTTCAAATTTTACACACAGTGGCTTTAAGCAGCTGGTCAAAATATTTAAGCCTGGTTTAACTTTAACCACAAAATATTAAGTTAACTATAAAAAAAATGCACTACAGATCTTTTATCATTTGTTTGATTTATGTATCTGAGCTGACACCCTCATTGTCGCTTTATGTTTCTAATGGACACTTCCCTTCATTTTGTGTCATGTTTTCTTAAGTTGTGACATTTTCTCTAGTTATTTTTTCAACAATATTTTCAAATTAGACATAGCTATTCTGTAAAAATAACAAGATGATCACACACCTGTAGCACAAACTATGTTTTAGTTGAATAATATGAGAAAAATGAATTATTCAATCTCTAAACGTACCAACATTTCAACTGGGATACATTCATTAGAGCTGCCAGGACCTGACAAAGTCTTTTCTTTTAGGACAAGAAATACGTTCAGAAAATTAAGAAATAAGGTTTCTGTGTCTCACCTTATTTATTTTCTCTCATGTGCCGTTTCCTGTTTCCTTGTCTGTCTGATTCACCAAATATACCAAACTTGCAATATTTTGGTCACTGCTGATGGAAATTTTCAAGTCACATAAATTGTGATAAATGTAATGAAAAAGTGATGGGCATTTCTTCTCTAAATTACACAGTCCTCAAAATTTCAGTATTCATATCACTAGTACTTCATCACACTAATAAAGTTCTTTGTTTAAGTCAATAACCTGTTTATCCTTTTATTGTGAAATAAAAATTAAAGTTGTCTATTAAACATATATATATATATATATATAACATTCAATGAAAATGTGGATCAATCCAATCACACACATCACAGATAACATACTATAAAAAGATATCTATGTCAAGGATTTCCAGAGATGGCAGCACCGCCCAGTGGTGAACCACAGACATGACAAAAAAAAGAAAAACAGAATACAACAATAAGAATAATTTTCTAGTCAAATACCTTAATGAAATTAGTTCTTATTTCCTTCTCCATCAACCAAGTCCAATTTCCCTCTCCTCGGAGCCGAGGGTACAAAGATACATTTGTAACTATAAAAAAGCACACTTTTTATTACATAAAATGTTATGATCGCAGGCAATATTATTCTTAAAGAACACTTTAATAAAAACAATTCAAATTAACAATCAATTTAATATGAATGTATAGAAAACACGAATACAAGATAGATAGATAGATAGATAGATCAAGAACTGTTTTGAACTGTAATGTGCCCTCTGTACAGGAACAGTATAGTATTAAAAAAGCAATGGTTTTCCTCTTCTTCATCCTCTATCTGCTCCGACCTGTCTGGCTGTCCAGGTGAGCTTGTGCAGTGCGCAACATCTCCATATACAGCCTGTTGTTTTCACTGACACGCACACAGATAACAGAAAGAAAGAAACAGAAGATTATGCAATTAGCTACATCACTTAAAAGAGGGGGTAACAATGCACTGATGTCATGTTTAGAAAAACGCTAGTTAAATGTATTCAGGCAAAATAAAAACATCAGGTCACGTCACGGTGTTGATTATCTCACTCACGTCGCCACGGAGCTGTCAAACATCAGGTTGCTCATGTCCATGTAGTACTGAGCATCTGTCCGCAGGGCTGTCCAGTACTCGTTGGCCTGAAACAGAGAGATGTTTGTCATATTAAAAAGCTCAAACTGGCTCATCCTGTGAATTCACGCCGCACGGCACAGTGTCACCTGTTCTTGAACGGTGTAACCCCATTGGTTCTGAGAGTGGTGTGGGTCCCAGTGTCCTGACTGTCTCTTCAGCCGGATGAATTGCTTCGCCTCCTCCTGTTTCATGAAGGGGGCAGCAAAAATCCCTAAAGCACATTGTTAATGAATATTCCAAACGCGTGTTGATTTCAGGTATTTTTAACACATGTAATTTAAACGTCATTAGAAATCAGACGAACAAAGTGGATCACTGATGTAAACGGTGAAAGGGGAAAAACATAAACAAATTTACATTCATGAGAATGTAATTATCCATAATACTGTCAAACTTACCACTGAGAAGAGCAAACGGGATCACAAACTTCATGTCTGTTGAATACATTCAAAGGCCAAGGTTCACAGAAATATCTACATGCAATTATCTTTTCATCAGTTCTCAACTGGTTCTTTCTCAAAGAAACACAATTGCTCTTTCTATAACAGATAAGGAAATGAAGGAAAAACTAAAAAAATACATAAAAAAATTAGAGGAAAATCTGAGATTTACCTGCAGTGTGAGCACTGAGCTGTTGCTCTGTTAAATGTCTGAGTGTCTTCCGAGCTCAGCATCTCTCAGATGAATGTGAACAAGAACAAGAGCTTCTTTCACAGATTTTTCCCAGGAACCAGAGTGTAATGAATAGAGTCAGGCATCAGGTAGGCCACTCAAGGTGGTCACTGACAGACCATCCAAACACACACACTCACACACACACACACACACACTCTTTGGCTCGTTCCCACAGGAACAAGTCAGACTGTGAGACCCAACATAAAGACGGCGCTGTCTGGACTCTGCATAAACTCAATGCAGCGAACCTACAGTCATTTCCCAGTTATTCCAGTAAACATTTTTCTGTTCAGGTTTTAGTTTTATGATGCAATGGCATTTTTAATGTTGCTTTTGCTGATCGCCCTGAAATTGTCTAAAACTGTGCCATCTAAATACAATTTAATTGTCAACTGTTTTCATAAGGTTGTGTATAAAGTAGCTGTTGAGAGGCCTGACTTGTACTGAACCTATATCTACAGTGTCTTCTGTAATATTACATATTATATTATTATTTATTTGTGGATATAGAAGTATTTTAATACGTGTGTAATGTATATACAATCATTATGTGCACATCAACATTTATTCCACTGGGTGGGGACCTAACCTCAGTTTTAACTCATACACAGTTCATCGTTTCTGCACCAGGCACTTTGCAAATGTGTGACATCAACTGTTGTTGTCTGTTTGTTGTACGTGAATTTATCGGAGGCTGTGTCAATGGACAAGTAAGCAAAAAACAAACAAACAACAAAAACAACAAAACAGCGCATACAGTGCAGGAAATTGAATAGAATCAATAATGAGAGTGTGAAAAGAAGCCCTTACACATATGCACATGTAGCAATACCTAGAGAATAGGTAGGAGGTTTAAAGACAGACCAAATCTAAGACCGCAGAAATTTTAAATAAGGTCCAGAGAGAATTCATTGGGTCTCTACTTTTTAAGGTGCTGCATTAAATCAGGAGACTTCCCGTGAATGTCTGCGCGGTGTAATGTTTCCACTCTCGCTCAAACACAAATGAAGCCAACAGGAAGCAAACGAAAGAATAAAAGACATTAATAATTTACACTTTTTCTATCTTTGAACCTTGCCATGTCCAAGTATGTGTATATGTGTGACAGTATTTGTGTGCATGTAATTGTGTGGGCCTGTCGAACATGGCTCCGTCTCTCCCTCACCCTTGAAAGCACTGCTGACCTTAAGTGTGTGTGAGAGGTCTGACCTTTCTTGACTTTCACCCCCTAATAACCTGAATCACTACCTGTACAGTGTGACAAAGACAAATGGCAGAGGTAGAGTTTCTCCAGTAGGACCAAAAATGTGGACAGATATTCACACATACTGTTTTTTTGTTTTTTGTTGCTTTGATAGTTTTTCCAAACATTGTTGGTTAAATATGTCCTCAAATGCATTTCTGAAAAAAATCCCATATAACGGGTATGATATGATTTCCAAAAATATTTGCCCACGTAAACACACCTTGGCTCGCTCTGGGACCTGTGTGCTCTCTGTCACAGCTAAAGCTATTTTGTGTTTTTCACACATCAAAGGTAGCGACTCAGACAAAAACTAAAACTCCTCTGACCCCATTCTATCACACACACACACACACACACACACACACACACACACACACACGTGCTCTCAAATGCACCTTGTTGTAATTCAAATATTTCATATAAAAAGGGAAATAACATGACATGGCTCTGTCTGGTTTGTTTTAAGAAGACGAGAGTAAAAAAGACAAAGAGAGAAGAAGGCAGGAGGCATTTGTGACTCCACAACATTTGAGTCCATTAGCCGAACGCCTCTCATTTATAAAAGATAGGGAATTAACACTCTATTCAGCGCTCAGTCGTTCTTCTCTGCTACTCTTCACCTCCTTTCAGTGGATATACTGCATCATGATGCACATTCACTCTTAAATTCAGAGAAGAGTGGACTGATTTTAGAAAATCTGCCAAGCTCAACATCACATCAGGACTTCACAGTAAAGTGTGAATTAATCCCCAAGTATCTTCTCTGACCTTTGGTGTTAGGATAAATGGTGTTTTAATTACACATCTATGGTGTGTTGAGAATTGTCAACTGATTTGGGTTAATCTCTGTTTCTGTCTTTTATGTTTGTCCAAAGTCCAAGCAGCTGTGCAAGCACACACACAGGCATATTTAGATGTACAAAATTTAAAATGTTTAAAATGCAAACAAACCTGTGAATAGCATGCATCGTTCCATGATTTCAGCGCAACGGATGTCTCTTTTTATGAAAAACCTCAATAAAGTTAAACCAAACTTTTAGCTTTTAATTCACAGTTGGCCCGATGCAGGGGATTCCAAAATTGGGTCCCCAGCAAAACTGGGATTAGTTTAATGTCAACGCCTTATCACCGACTAGACGTTTGCCCAGTGAGAGCAAGTAACAAGGAGGAAGGTTGTGATCAGAGGTTTCACTGAGCCCACCTACGGCACAGACAGCTATGGGATTGCTGTAACAAATCACATCTAACAGCATAAAGCTCGTCTGAGACGTGAGATATGAAAAAGTTAAAAACTGGTCTAATGCCACTGGCACAGGCCTGCTTCTTGGGTGATACGCCCCTGTTCCAAAGAGAGAGGAGAGAGAGAGAGGGAGCGAAATGGAGCCAGGCGGTGAGATCATTTAGAGAAATGTGCAGTGTTCACCCCCCATTGCCTGTTGGATCCTATTTCCATAAAATTATTCATGGATCGGAATAAATTGGTAATTTGATTACGACCCAGTCTGGCATGAAAAGGAGACACACACACATGAATGTCTGACTCAACTCAGTGTTTGTATCTACGACTTACTATCATTGTCTTCCAGCATTTATCTTTTTTTTGGCCACTAGGGGGCAGCTCAGCAACCTATAAAGACATAACACTGACATACTATCAATTTATAAAGTTGCTTGCGCAAATGCTTGCGCAAACAATTGCTCCGCCCCCCCCCCCCCTCCCCAAATCCAGGCGACATGGAGCTACAGCTTTCATTTGGTGATGTCTTTGTACACGATGTATGATATAATATTCTCTCTCCCTCCTGCTCGGTGGTATAAAAGGTACACCAAACTTTGTTGCTGGTAGTGTACAGTAGGTTCAACAAAGCATTAGAGTTGTCTGCTTCAGCAATGATGAGAGAAGAGCGAACCAAAGTCAAACCAAAACAAAAAAATTATAAAGTTAATGGAGCTTAAAAAGACATTATCCCGAATAATAACGTTGATGGGCTCTTTAACATTATATCTCAGAAGAGTCGATAACGGGCACATGACACAAAGTTATGTCTGTAATTATATCAAAGATATGTCCTTATGAAACTTGAACGTTTCTTGTAAACAAATGATCGCAATTGTGGCCATAGAGTTTGCCCTTTATAGCGTCATCAGGAAATATGATCCTATTGTTTTGTCCGTATGACTACTATTACAACACTGTAATTGATTGATTGATTGAAATGTTTATTTAGAATATGTAAACAATTAACATTATATATGGTAATGGCTAATGCATAAAATAAAGAAATTATTGCTTTTTTTATCCTTATGACCGCATTATTTTACCTGCTCTGTCATAACCCATTACAGTTTTTCACCTGTTGAAATACCTTTACATGGGCCATGATACAACCCATAAAACACAGTGTGTTACCTGCCAAAGAAGGACGGATATCAGCTTCTGCCGGACGATCAATTTTTGGCACCGGCTCAGACGCGCGCCCCCGTGCGGCGTCGCCGCGCCTTGCGTCTGAGAGGGAACGTGTTCCTGAGGCAGCGTGAACGCGCCGATCTGAAATCCACGGTCACTCTGGTCTGTCAGTCTTCTTTTGTGTGTGTGTGTGTGTGTGTGTGTGTGTGTGTGTGTGTGTGTGTGTGTGTGCCTCCCTCCTCTCCTTCTCCAGCCTCATGTTCACGCACACCAGCGCAGAGCCGGAGCAGTTCAGCTGAGGAGCCGGCGGCCGGCGGAATCCACTGAGCGGTGACAGGATGCGGTGCCTCAAGTTCTGGGGACCATGTTCGGTTGGGTTTTATATTTGGACGGCCTTGCTTCTCAAAGGTAGGCATTGGGGAGAAAAGTCGCTCTTGAGCCCTAGCAAGTTCTGTGAGACACTTCATTTTGTCTCATCATGAGTATTAATGAGGGCTTTGAGAACATTTTGATCGAAAAACAAAACAAAAAACAAAACAAAAACACGAATATCCTTTTTGTAATTAGGCGTCGTCGTTCTTATGGCAGTATACGAACCTGACTTTGAATCTGACTTTGTTTGGGAGCATTTTTATCTGCTTTTAACGAACCAAAATAACTTTTACTGCACGTGGCAAAACAGAGATGGGACTTTTTTAACATGTAATTTTAAGTAATGAAGCCCACAGAAGAACTGAACCACTGTCATTTATCACAGAGTCAGCAAATGTTTAATGATACTGGCTTCTGAGTCTTTAAATGAAAAATTCACAAATGGATCGGGAAAAAAGAAAACTTTCTGCAACCTGGATACTTCTCAATAGTTTTGTTCCATTTAAAATTATGATTTTAATACACTTGAGTTATTTTGAACACATGTGTGATGACGTGTGGTGAGTGCAGCATTAATCTTTGCTCGTTCATGTGCAATGAGATGTGCATGCCTAATTCTCTCCTAAGCCCCATCCCATCATCAACATCAACATCAGCATCTACACAACATCTGGGTTGTTTACTTACCAGTTTGTGACGCAGCGGCTTTGCTGAAGACCTCAAACCCTCCGCGTGTGCACGTGTGTGTGTGTGTCCATCATCAGAGCTGCCTCGTTCTTCTGTCCTCACCTCTCCATATGGATCCAGTCAGTGGTCACCCCGTAGGCAAGACTGTGAGGATGAGCTTCAATGACTGAAGCAATGAGTGAAGGGCGAGATACAGGAGGCTCAGTCGTTTATGGACCATGTTGCTACCTCATGTTGGTGTTCAGTGTCTGTCTCGTCTGCTGTCAAAGTTGTAAAAGACTGCAGCCACACAAGACATGTAAGTTAGCACTGAGTCTTGAAATCAAAGTTGAGGTTGAAATTGAGTGAATATGAAACAGTGGAAATGGGATTCATATGGTCCGACCTATGGATCTCTTATGTCATGGTGTCATGGTGTGTCATGTTTGACTGTTGGAGGGAGGATAGAGGCTCCCGAGGCTTTGAGCAGTGGGGATTAAAGATCGGCTATGGCCGCTTGTTGGCCTAGCATGTGAACTTTCGCTGTTCAATTGATAAGCAGCTTTAGTCTGTCGAGGCATCCACGAGGCAATAGTCTAAACGGGACATATAGGATGATTCAGTTACCGTGAAACCTGAAAACATGAGGTTTGTTCTCCATGCTGTCAGACACAATGAGTTGACAGAGGATGGAGAAAAATGGAGACCGTCATCTGCATTTGTAGGTAAAATGTGACTGAGTGAATTCCAACCATAGGACGGAGGACAGGCTCGTGATCACTCTAGCAACAGGCAACTTCTTCTTTTTTACTATGAGAAAATTTCAAAGGTGCATGTTAAAGTTTACTGATCAAAATCTACGATGATAATAACAATACCCTGCAGATTACATTATTTTTGTGGCCCTCACTCAGAATCACATCTTCGGTTTCTCTAGTTCAGTCACGTTCTCGCCTGCAGACTTCTGACCTCAGCCTGCCTCTTTGACATTTCCATCGTCAGTAACTCTTCACATTTTCTCACAGCCCACTTTTAATGACACATTTTTATGTAGGTCGGACTTTTTATTCCCGTTGTTCAGCATTTCAGTAATGTGTTGAGGGCGTGTAAGTGCTGCTGTTCATTCACCGACAAAACTGAAATGGTCAACATGTTGCGCTGCCATTACAGTTACCTCAAAAAATGTAAAAGTGTGGGTCTGTATAAGGACAACATATACTGGCATTACAGTATGGATGTGTAGCGATGCACTCAGCGGTGAACAGCAGCAGAGGTCTTAGCTCCTGGATTAGGATTAAACATCCAGTGGTTTTAGGGCTCAGAGCCTTCAAGCATAGATTAAAAATCTTTGCTCTATGAATCTGTCCATCGAAAAAACTCCATTAACATAAAACACCATATGCTTTGATCCCTGCTCGCCACTCTGGTCTAATAGTCAGCTACCGGAAATGTCGAAGGTTGAAATCTTTTCCAGCATTAGTTCGTCCCTGTGGTCTCCTTTACTGTCCCTCCTCTGTTTCACCCTCCCCTCAGTCTCCTTGAAGGCCCCTTGTTTCCCCTCATCACTTTAGATTTTATATATTACTCCTTGTAAGTGATTTGCTGCCCCTCTCATGCCATTTTGTCGAGTTTACGCAGGTTTCAGAGGTCGTCATTTAAAATCCTTCCCACAACTTCAGTATTGCCAGCTGGAATTCTCCTAAAGACAAGGCAACGCAGCAAGAATGTAGAAAATGAAAGCTGTGATTTCTTGTATTCTATTCTATTCAAGATCATCCTAGTGTGGGCCCTTAATGCTACCTGCCTCAACGATTTTAAGTCGCTTTGGGCAAAATCGTCAGCTAAATAAATATGCTTATTTATAAATGAGCATTTTATAGTAAAATGCACACAATAATTTAATATTTAGGTCAATAACTGATATATTAGATTATATTAAATTAGTTGTATGTGACTCTTTGGGGGTCGTCCTCCCACATTTGACAGTTATTTCAGATGCTTCCCTTTTCTATTAGTGTTGCTAAAGCGTGCTGTAGAATAATAATAGTAATATGTTAAGAAAAGTGCTATATGAATAAAGTTAATAAGTTAAAATAAATTATATATGTTGGAATTGACCAACTGGAAGTGCAAAAATGGAAGTTAACGGAAATCTTATTTTTATAATTTAACAAAAATACATCCATTTAGTCCTTCTCAACTCAACTCCATTAAAATCTCACGTGAATCTTCTATCTTTAAGATACTATAAAATTGTAGTATCACCATTGATCACCACCATTGAATTGTGTTTCTTTGTCCTCCCCGCCTTACTAGAAGATTACGTCGTCTTCGTTGTGCCTCCTGTTTTCGACTCTCATCATGTCTTGTTTCTCTCGTCTCACTTAATCTGTCTGTGTCTTGAAGCGGGTTAGGTAATGAGGCTGGACACCTGGGCTAAGATGTATGTTTAAAGCTGCTGAACATCTGGATACTTCACTGCTCACCTCCCCCGACTCATCTCTTCTTCCAAATGATTGGTGGTGAAATAATGAGGTGGCAGACCATTACTAAAGTTGATGTGACTTAAATCACAATCCTCTTTATCTTATGGTATGTTATTCCCACACTGTAGTGTATGTAGGTGAATGTAAATTAACTCTACATGCATGAACGCAGACATTGACACAGTTTGATGCAGCCAGGATCCTATTATGTCTTTACCTTGAGTGCTTTTCTTACATAACAGTTGTCATGGTTGCCCTACATGGACACTCTCATGGTGGGAACCCATTCACATGTTTTTCAGCAGGGACTCACTGGCCAAGGTGTCTCTTCAGCTGTTTTCAGACATGAACTGAAAAAAATGTCTGCAAAAATTGGCTCTGGACATAGTCCAGAGTTTTGCAGTTCACATATGAAGAAGGCAGCAGGAGATTGCTGTCTAAGTATAGAGCGCCCACTTGCTTGCCAGAAATCTGTCTGTCTTCCTGCTGAAGTCTCACATGGGCCCGCCCAGACAATTTCCAGAATTTTTACTCGATGCCTGGACTTTGGTGCATGTCTGAAGTGCAGCTTTCTAGAGCATCAGTAGCATCTTGAACAAGCTCATTTTGTGATGTTTTCTAATGCAACCACTCTCTGCCTTGCGCTGTCTTTTAAAAAAGGAATACATGCAAGTTTTTATGCAAACACACTGCATATTGTCTACCATTTGCTCCAAACACTTGCTCTCGTGTGTGTACCCATGTCCAGCCTCAAGGTGGGAATAACATTCAGCAGCAAATATAACAAACCAAATTGATTCTGGGAGTTTGGCGTCATAAGGCTCCTTTCACGTCCCTTTTCCATTGTGTGTGTGTGTGCAGTGATATTCACTTTTCTCTTCCTGGTTCCCACATATACACACATACATACACACCAACACTAGAAATTTGCATCAGAAAGCTGCTAATGTGTAGCATTTGTCGTGCTGCAGACTGCCCTGGCCCTCGGGGAGGAGCAGTCTGTCAGCAGTTTCTTTGTGCAGCGCTGTTCCCCCAGGTCCATAACTGGGATCAGAGCCCTGTTATGTTCCACACTGTATAATAACTTTTTGTATCAATTGTTGGAGATTTAGCGAGCATGTTTACCACAGTGTGAAATAAGATTACGCTACGTAATGAGGGGTTGGTGTTACTTTTCTGAATCTTATCTTCGACCCCTTTGTTTTTGCAGCTCTTTATGTTCTTGCTCTTTATTTATCAGGATCTATGTTACATTCCTGGCAACCTCAGGGGCCCCAGTTACACTAGAGGCCCCCTAACCCTGTCTTCAGAGTTTGCCTATCAGGCAAGATTATTGATGCAAATAGCAGTTGAAGAAGCTAGTGACACTTGTTTCACTCTGAAGGGGACGTTTAGAAACCTGGAGTAAGCGGCAACCTCTGTAAAAAAACTGTCACTCAAGCAAACCTATCCTGAAGACCATATATATTCATGAGACAGTAATTCTGTTTTTGCGGACACTTACCTTCCTAAGTGATGGAGGGATGGAACTGCTAAAGCTTAATTTAAGCTTCGGTTGAACTTAAAAAAATGCATTTGGCACTGAATGAAGTCTGTGGATTTTGTCCTCAATCTCTTACGTTGGAGCGGCACCGGAAAGGGGTTTGTTTCACAAAGAGTATGGACAGAAGTAAAAGAAGCAATCAATAACTCGTAGTGTACATTTAGAGTTGGAAACAAAACATATTCCATGTAAAATTGCTATTAATTAATTGTCTATCATCCGATCATTTCATGTTAATTTTTACTGGGACCTGTATCTCGTAATCCCGTGCTTCATAGGTTTTGCAGAGAGACTGAGGAACAAAGCCATGATCATCCCTGTGCGTGTGTGTTTTGGACTAGATGGGTTTATTTTGGCTCATCAGGGGCACTGAAATGCCTGATGTAAGAGGTGGTCATTTAGTGCTCTACCCGAAATAGCATTGCTGTTTTTTTTTTGGTTTTGTTTGGGTGTATGTCTATTTTGTGTGTGTGTGTGTGTGTGTGTGTGTGTGTGTGTGTGTGTGTGTGTGTGTGTGTGTGTGTGTGTGTGTGTGTGTGTGTGTGTGTGTGTGTGTGTGTGTGTGTGTGTGTGTGTGTGTGTGTGTGTGTGTGTGTGTGTGTGTGTGTGTGTGTGTGTGTGTGTGTGTGTGTGTGTGTCTGTCTGTCTGTGTGTGTGTGTGTGTGTGTGTGTCTGTGTGTGTGTGTGTGTGTCTGTGTGTGTGTGAGGGAGAAGGAGAAGGAGAGAATGTGTCCCTCGGGCCGTCTGTGTTTGGATAGTCGGTGTCTGACGATTGTGTTTGGAAGCATCATCTGAATACATTGACCTAGTAAAAAATCTCTCAGTGCAAGTTAATCTGTGAGCCAGAGTGAGACTGAGGAAGAGAGAGAGAGCGAAAATTATGTCCTTGAGTGCATTTACTCAGTACAGTACTAAAACAAAAACTTATATCTTTGGCTTCACATATTTTGCCCTGTGGTGCACAGATTTTGCATCACATGCCCTCTATCTTAAGTGACTTTCACTCAAATTCCCAAAATTAATTTGCAGTTGACACTAACTAACTGGTGACAGCACTGAAATTGCAATGTTTTCAGTGTTTTCAGGCTTTTTTTTTTTACTTTTAAGAAAGTAATGCGGTTGTGTGAATGTGCTCGTTCATTTCAAATAAGAACAGAAATGCTGAAAGCAGAACAAATATGAACCAGTACATTCAGGACAAGCAGAGTAAATGAGAGGAGGACTAAAGGTGACAAGAGAAAAGCAAACAGAGACGCATCAAGATTAGAACAAGATTTGGAACGGCTTGTGAAGGGAACAAGGCATCAGTTGGGGGAGAGTAATTCAAAACAGTATAATGGCGAATATAGAGCCATAAATGAGGTATTGCAAAAAAATTGGAGTGGCTTTTAGATGAGAAATAAAAGAAAGTATAAAGGATTGAAATGAGAAGTGGAAAGCGTGAGAGGGAGTGTGGGAGGGAGGAGAGAGAAAATGTGCTTCTGATTTTCCCTTATTGGTCATATTTCCATTTGACATTTAAAAACTGCAGTGAATCCAGTGCTTTGTGGATCTGTGAATTTACAATGCTCTTTCTCCATCCATCCATCCAACCAACCTTTAAAATGATTGCACTTGTGGCTGTAAAATTCAGTCATCGAGAAACAGTTTCTATTGATAAATTAGACACAAAACTCTGTGAAACATTAGCGAGGAAGCTTCAGATCACACAAGACTGTAACTGATACAGTAGGATTTTGAATTATGAATACAGTAGCAGTCGTCAGTAGGCTTCTTCTCTTCTTCCCATCTGTCACATTTGTGCACAGCTCCCTTGTGTTTGAAATTTGATTGTCTACTTACCTTTGGCACACTATGGAAATTATACCTTTTAGCTGATGCTGTGAAAAATTATCCATTATTTTGATGTAATAGATTCATGGCAGCAGCTGCCCCATCCTGGCTCAGTTGTAGCAGTTTTTTGTCAGTTTCTCAAACCACCCGCTTGTGTTGATTTTGTCTAATACCCCCCAAAAATAATAGGTCCCATTCCTTAAACAACCATATCTAAATCCTTAAACTTTAAATCAGGGACTTGAGTCCTGTAGAAAATTAATAAAAAGCAGAGTGACGCATTATTGGACAACCCACTACATGGTATGAAGCATAATGTATTAAGATATACAGACCAAATTTACATCTTATGTTGTATCTCCAATTTTTCATTTCATATTCATATTACACCATAATCCAATATCGTCCGATATTCAATATGCTCGGTCTCTGAGGAGACCTTGTGAATATGTGAAATGTGCTGCTGAGTGGAAATAAAAAATCCACCTTGGGTGCTAATGCCCTCAAGGTCCCAGAGGAGTAAGCAAGCTCCCTCTGATTATTCTGTTTATAGATATATCAACAATCAATGTGTTCTATTTAGATTAGCAAGATTGAAAATCCTATGATGCTTTTTGATTTTAAAGTTATAAGGTTCTACTAGTTGTAAGTCTGAGTTAAACTCCCTAGATAGAAGAACTGAATGTTGAATTGAATACTGAAAGCTCTGATTTAATTTTATCTTGGAAGACACAAGAAATTGATTAAATTTACATAAAAATGATTGAATTTGAATGTTTTTAAATAATGACATTTGGAAAGGAATACACTTGTGCATTCAGTGTCTGAATCCACACAGATGACATTATTCTTTTGGACATTTCAGGTGTCCAGTGATCATATGTTTAATGAAGATTAATGATTGCTGTTGAAAGGTGAGCTTCTCAGTGACTTTTGGACAAATTGGTATCAACAAAAGCTTGCTTAATTGACGTTACCTCTGTCACCTTTAATTAATTGCAGGTAACAATTAATTTCTGATTTCTTTGATGAGCAACCAGTGGAGACAGACATCAGCTCTTTCAGTCATTCTCATTCACCAACTCTGTGACTATCACCTGACATCGAACAGCTCAACAATTAAAGCCCCACTTTTCTCACTAGTACTCTGCTAAAATGATTATACCAGTAAGTTTGAATGACTGTTCTATTCTGCAGCGACTCTTTGAATCACAGTGATTCGATTCTGCTCATTTCTTGGCTGCTGAGGACTGAGCAGCTTCACATCGGTGTGTGGTTAATGGGGTTGTGTAGAAAGAGGACACATTGGTGACATTTCTTCTGTCATGTAACTGTTTTTCCCCCCGGTTCTAAATCGATTGTTTATGACCTTCTTTGCGTGTGATGATAAAACCTTCACCATAACATTGTGATATTCATGAATAATGGACATGTTTTCCGTTGTCTTGTTTGACTGATAATTGATCATTTGGATGTCACTAATCTTTGACCTTCTCATAGACCTGTGCAGAGCACGCTGGTGACCCCTGACATTTCCTGCAATGACCCACACGTTATCACAGCAATGGTTCTACGGATCTTCTTTAGCTGACACTCATTTGTATGTCAGTGTTTAGTACGATGCATGCACGCACACACACACACACACGCACACACACGCAAACATTTTGTCCTGTATAGCGAATAGTTGTACAGGTTGTTTGTTTGGGATTGCATATGTCTAACACAAAAAGGTCAAACTGTATAGTGACATCTATCAAAGAATATCAATAGTCCATTGTGAACAAAGGTCACTAGGTCAAAGGTCAATTGCATCATTAAAAAGCTTTTATCTAAAGCTATTCCTTGGCAGTCCTTTGTCCTGAATGTTGCATTTTGTATCTCTTTCTTAATTGGTAAAAAAAAATCTAATAATTAATAATTAAAAAATAATTGTTTACATTTACATTCTGTGCATCACAACTTCTTTGCACAGTAAGAACAATGATAACAATTATGACATTGTACCATTTATTGGATAAATCTATGAAAAAAGATATATTTGATTAAAAGATAACATGATAATATACAGTTTGAGGCTTATTGCCTTCCTGCCGTCTTCACACAGAGGAACTCCTCTTCAGAGGCTTTCACATCATGTACTTCATAGAAAAAGAAAAGGGTAGAGAACAGTGAGATGAACAGAGACACAAATCTTCCTGTTCACCCTCTCCCACCTCCTCCTCTCATTCCCTCCCTCTGTTGGTGTCTGTTTGATGTCACCCCTTGCTGTGTTTGGAAAATTATGTCTCATATCAGTTTCATGAGTGAGATGATTAAGAAAAATAACAACAACAACAACAACAACAAACCCCCCTCGTTCCACATGGATCTATGTCTTAATTCCCAGTGCATTCTGCTCACGGTATGGTTGGTAAAGTGGTTTATTTCATTTCATTACTTTTATTCCTTCCAAAGATGTTTTTATTAGAGAGGAAGTAAGTAATGGAGACTGAGCATTCAATTCTTATTCACAGATTTTATTACTTTAGTTTAGCACGTTTGTTTGTACCTCGGCTCACATTTCCCTGTAATAAAACACAGGAGAGATGGGGGAGGCGGGATGGCAGCTACAGACGAAGCTTTATCTAAATGCGTATGCAGGATTTGTCATGCATCGATGGGTGTTTTAGTTGAATTATTAAGATTGTGTTTTTAGTATTTGCAGAACTCACAAACAAAAGAGCCATTAAAGCACTTGCCTGGGTGTTCGTTCAAACATGTTTACTGACAGACACAGGCAAACAAAACGGCGCAAAAAACCAAATCTATGCATGTTGGCATAACTGTGTTTGAATCTCTGTGGTAAGCCACGGATCAGCTATTACAACTTCTACCTGAGGAATTCGGGCCCGGAAAGACACATGATGCAAAGACTGAGAAGGTTTGATGTCTAAATCACAGTCTGTGTGGCAGCTCAGGAGCAGAGAAAAGGTTTCTGTAGCTCCTCTGTCTCTGACCTCGGGCTCAGTCCTGCCATAACTCTCCTCACTAGAGCCTTAATGGGCCAATCAGCACTGTGCTGGGTCAAAGGCACACTCCTCACCACTCCACAGCTTTACATGTCTGTAGAGCTCACTCCCTCCTACCATTAAATCCTCTCTTCTTGTTTCTACCTTACATTCATGTCTTTGAATATTCTTTTTTAACCCCTTTTCATTTTCTGTTTCACTTATTTGTTTTTTTTCTGGTGAATTGTCCACTGTATGCTTATACTGTATATGAGGGAGGACTTATACTGTTTCTTAATGTGGGTGTCCCGCTGAGCACTTTTTTTTTTTTAGAGTAATAGGTTGTTTATGTATTGTGTTAAAAATACTTCAAAAGGCTGTTTTTGTCTTCCATGCCCTACAGGGAGGGTATGCGCAGGTAAATATACTAAACCATAAACAGACCATATTCACGTCACAGGCCTGGAGTCTGAGCTCAGCTTCGGTTTACTGCTGAAATATTTTTGTGTTTGTCATTTTAGCCAATATCCAATACCAGTCTGAAAATTAATTAAATAGTAGGTCTGTATTGACCTCTGTGTGCACAAATGCACTGCTTGAGCTATAACACCTGCTCTTGTACTATAGTCAGATCAGTGACTTCAAGGACATTAACAGTGTGGTCTGACTATGTGTGTGTGTGTGTGTGTGTGTGTGTGTGTGTGTGTGTGTGTGTGTGTGTGTGTGTGTGTGTGTGTGTGTGTGTGTGTGTGTGTGTGTGTGTGTGTGTGTGTGTGTGTGTGTGTGTGTGTGTGTGTGTGTGTGTGTGTGTGTGTGTGTGTGTGTGTGTGTGTGTGTCTCTCTCTCTTTATTTTAGGACAATTGGATATGCGTGGAAGGTTAGAGAGGATCAATAATGGTGATGAGCCAAAAAACACATCATCCTAATCACCCTGGACCTTAAGACTATACACCCCAGTCCCACGGTCCCACTACTGTGTGTGTGTGTGTGTGTGTGAGTGTGTGAGTGTGTGTGTGTGTGTGTGTGTGGGGATGGGGGGGGGGGGGTGTCAGCATCTTAGTGCTTATTTATTCATTATTCATCAAATATTTCAGCTCAACAGCAGACCTTTCTCTTACACATCTTCCATAACAAAGACAACTTCACACTAGTGTTGGAATCAGGAAACATCTTGGTACAAACTGGCTATAGAATACTAGAGTAGACGCAGTATTTGACATTGTGTTTGAAACTCCACAACGTAAATTATAATCTGACTGCGGCCAGCCGCCAGATAAGGAAGGGTAAAAGGTTATTAAATCTAATTTCCAGATTAAAAGTCAGCCTCAGGACACAAGCATATGTTCCAAGGTACAATTTGCAGGAAAGGGAAAGATGAAGCCACAACACTGATGATGTTTCAGAACACTCTTCAATTCTTTGTTTCAGCAGAGTCAGCACTGGTTTGAAAATGCAAAAGAAACAGACAGTACAGGGTGTCTCTATAAATCAAGGTGTGACCTTCAGAGACTATCTACAGTGACTGGAGGGCTGTACCTTCAACTCTGAATTATATGGAAGCTGTTGATGGAAGATTTATCAGCTCAATCAGAGTAGTTGAAATTATTTCGTCGGAGCAAACGGCTGGCCAAGGTCAAGCATGAATACTTGAAACAATGTTTCGCACAGATGATGCTTTGCATTCAGAATGATCATCACACAAACCATCTTTTCTTTTTGCTTCTCTCGTTCCTCAAGGATCCCTGCAAGGGGAACACCAGCGGAGGCTGTACAAAGAGCTGCTGGCTAACTACAACAGACTGGAGAGACCCGTGGTAAATGACTCCGCTGCCATCTTGGTGGAGCTGGGCCTCACACTGCTACAGATCATAGACGTGGTGAGTGAGACTGGATTTTTTTGTTTGTTTATTGATCGTGCTGAGATCTGGGTCGCAGGATATGTTGGTTATGTTATGTTGGTTAAGTTATATGTTGTACAGTAGTAGTTTTATGGAAAGTTGCATTCCTGGGATCATCATGGCTTTGTTCCTCGGTCTGTCTCTGCCGAACCTATGTGACACGGGAATATGAGACACAGGTCTCAGTAAAACATTACATTTTGCAATGATCAGATAAATCAATTCAAATCTGTAGACCTTCAAATCTTCATGCCTCATTCTTTAGTGCTATTGGCTTGACTTTGTATCATTGTCTGGAACCTTTCCTGAGTAAGGTTAAACTTTGCTTCTCATGTTGTCGAGACTGTAGATTAGAGATGTAAAGGGTTGCTTTCCTGACGGTGAGTTTTGTCTACTTCAGAATGACACATTATTAATTTATGAAAATTACCATTTCTTACTCCTCTTGCTCCAGTGTTTGACCCCCCAAAATCGATCCACGTCTAATGACTTCTTTCAAATTGTAAAAATTCTTCTCACGGTAGCAGCAGGACCTTAAATGAAGCCTCGACTCATTAACAACAAGAGAGAACCTAAAACCTGCGATGTAGGTGTATGCACACTTGTCCATCGGCAGTTTAGCGTGTCAAATACTGTACATTGACTTTCACACCAGCCCACGTGTCTGCTCACATTTGTCAGAACAGACAGATGCACCAGTTTGTGTGCATTTATGTTATGTGGCCATTATACTGTAAATGCTGATTAGTCACATATAACCAATTGGTCCAAGATTCAGACTCACTAAGCAAAGGTTTTACTTCCAGTGGAAAAGTGCATTTTGTGTCAGTGTGTATATTGTGTCTCCTCACTACTCACAAAATGCTCCAGGGCCTCTGGCATTCTGACCTTGAGTGAAGGTAATATTTTGTTATAAATTTTATATGAACTACAGTTCTACTTCCATCATTTCATCAAATTTCTACCACACACCAGAGAGGAATCTCTGGTTATACCCCCATTTCCAATCATTGCCCTCAGCTGTGCCTTCTGCTCCATCATCCTGGATCATCTGCCTCCAGAAAAGACACCATAGATGAATTTTCGCCATATGTGCTGTCATTTTCAACTCAGAAAAGTAACAAAACAGAGAGAGATAAAGATAAATGGAATACTGATGCAATGCATTGAAAAGGGGAAACTTCCTTCAGCCTTCCTCTCCTCTCGTTTCTACGAAAGAATCCATGCAGGCGTTCTTGTTTTGACTTTTCAAATCTGCACAGAGAGCAGAAAAAAATCTGATGCCTGCAAAAATGCTTATTCAACCTTGCAGCGAGAAAATGAGCAGCATCATTTCCCAAATGCTTTATGCACTATTTTTTAAAGTTCATATTTGGTTAAGACATAAAGGCTTTAATGGCTGATTCCATCTATTTGTTTTCTGTAATTACGACCCGTCCAGGGTGACCCCGCCTCTCCCCCAATCTCTATCGGTATCAGAAGTCTGCTGTCGGCCTGTCCATCCTGTCCTCCAGTGTTACACTCAATGTAATCTCCTGCCGTACACCAAGGAAAAAAATCTCTTCTGTGACAACTTCTCCGATCTTTTCCCTTGATGCACAATTCAATACAAGTATGACCAAGTTTGCATAACTGAACAAACTTAAATTTTTCTGCCTAATGCACAGTGTTTGGTTTTTAACAGAAAAATTACTGGAAAAGTGTTGCTTATAGTTGTTTAGAATTTCTTGGCGGTGAACACAGAGAGGCAGTGATGAGTTTTAGAGGAAGTGGTATTTGAATTCCTTTGGTATCAAGGCAATGTAAAAGTATACGCAGTTCAGTGAAAACATATTTCAAAAAATGTAAATATGGATTGGCCTGGTTGGGTTCTCTCATGCAAAAGAAAAAAATGTTCACAGCATCTTCTCCGTTTTTTTCTGTTCCTATCCTCAGGATGAGAAAAACCAAGTGCTGATGACCAACGCCTGGCTGCAGCTGGTGAGTCAACATGGGGAAGGGGCGGGTGCATTATCACCGATGTAACTTCCTTTAGTCATATTTAAAACCTTATTACACAGTCGTCTTCTGAAGGAACTGTGACTGTGTTACTTAAAGTACTAGTGCCACTACATTCAGTACTTGTTGATGATAATGAAGTTTAACTGTGTTCCCTGGATCCATTATTTGTAATTGCTCACATACATTATTTATAATTAAAGTTATTTTTACAGTTTGATAATTATTGTATATCCACTGTGTGTGTGTGTGTGTGTGTGTGTGTGTGTGTGTGTGTGTGTGTGTGTGTGTGTGTGTGTGTGTGTGTGTGTGTGTGTGTGTGTGTGTGTGTGTGTGTGTGTGTGTGTGTGTGTGTGTGTGTGTGTGTGTGTGTGTGTGTTGTTTGTGCAATGCCTGCATCAGCATATTAAAGTAAACATCACTTCAGGCAGCTTATTTTCGGTTGGCACTGCACATCGTGGGCTTTTGTATAAATTCGGCATCATCTCACGGTCTTTAGTCAAAATCTCTCTTCTTGTCTCAGTACTGGACAGATATCTACCTGAGCTGGAATCCAGAAAACTATCCCGGAGTCCAGAACCTGCGTTTCCCTTCAGACCAGATCTGGACCCCTGACATCCTCCTCTACAACAGGTCAGAACTGCCTGCTGCCGCTCATCGTGGCCTTACATAAGTTATGAAAATGTGACCTTTTGTCTTTTCTTTTTGAAATTGTGTCCTCTTTTTTTTCTTTTCCTTTCTATCTATTCTATCCTTTACTTTTATTGTTTTTTAATCCGACACCTGCCAGAGATGGCCTGTTTGTTGATGTGTTTTATTCTATTCTAATCCCTCTGATACACCACTATTATATTAGATTCTCCACAAACCACAGCGCTATCTGGGTTACTTTAGGCCAGTGTGATAAACAACTCACCCAATAGACATCCCAGTGACACAGGATACAGGAGTAAACGTGTAATTTCAAAAACGTTAACAGTATCTTTATATCATCAAGTTACTGCTGGACATTTGCTACAGTAGAACAGTAGTTATTCAAATTCTACATTTTAAAAGTATTTTGCTTTATTGAAGTAGTTGGAAGGGATTCTTACAGCCCTTCCGTCATCTGCCAATGAAGTAGTGCAATGTCTGTTCAATATGTGTCGATTGCTTGGCCTACATTAATCCAGCCTGCATCTTTCTTGAAAGCTCACAGTGAAACTTCCTTGATCTTACTGATGGCAGTTTATGTTAAATAAGCTGTGACCCAATTCAGGGGCTGCATCCTTCGCAGGACGTGGTCTACACTCCCTGCAACGAAAGAAGTCCGGGCAGCCGGCAAAGCTGGATATAGGATCACTATTGTCACCTCTTTATTATCTTTGTTAGCCATTTGATTGAGTTAAAGCCTGATTCTCCCTGGGAAGTGTTTTTGTCTTCAGGCGTTTGCCACCATATTGTCTTTTTGAAAAGCAATTTGTCACTGGCGTGGTAATGAATCCTGGCATTGGATGGCCCAAGAGGGATCCACTCATTTGATCCCCAGTTGCTCAGGATGAAGGACACATTACTCAGCTGCATTCATGCTGCTGTGATGCAATTCCGTCTTCAAATGCTGCCTCAGAAGGTCGCGGCCCCTGAATTGGGACACAACTAAATTGTCATCCATTATGATCTCACACTGCAACTTCCATGATGTCATATTCCTCCCAATCCAGCGTTATCACACTTGTGATGTCATATGACCCTCTGTAAGTTTGACGGTTGCGACGGTTATATAGATGATATAGCTTATCAAAAAATAAAAAACTTCACAGTTGATACTTCACTTCCTTCAGAAAATCAACAGACAGACAGAGACTCCTATGTTTATGGTGAAATATCAACCATCTCAATTCCAACTTTCAATCAATCTTTATTAAATGTCATACACTGGCTGGCAAACGCTGTCAGACGCCTTGGGCGTTGGATTTGGTCTCGCTTGTCATCAAATAAAGCAGATTAAAGAGCCATTGATTTCAGAATGCTACAGGTCATTGTTCCATTATGTTAAGTTAAATGAAATGTTGTTTTTTTCATCACATTAAGGAGAGAGGAGAGTAGTGCTTAGGTCTTTTTGTAAATGAGGTTGAGCGATCTCGTTGCATTTTGTGATTCAGGTCAAACTTGTGCTGTTTTCTTCACACTTCTCTGCGCAGATTTCTCAAGTCAATTAGAAATGTAGGCCACTTGGTTCTCTGCGAAAACAACTAATTACGTTGCGTTTTGGATGCTTGAGTGAGAGACGGGTGATAGAGGATTAGGGGAAAGAAAGCCAAAATGATACTGTCGATAGATTCAGTCACAAAGAGAAAAGACAATGACTCAATTCGAGTGTGTTCACAGAAAAGTCTAAAAACACGAGATTGAATGGGTCTGAACACATCTGAGTTGAGAGAGGCAGACGGCTGGTCAGTTCTCTGACGTTACTGAGTGGATGACAGAGGAGCCCAGGTGTTTCTCCGCATGCCTGTAATTCCCCCAATACACACACACACACACACACACACACACACACACACACACACACTAACAGACACATTACAGGAAACACAAGGACAAAACCAAACGTTTGGGGGTATTAACCCAAATTTTTAAAGCTCAGCTTTCAGACCTGCCAGGATTACCAACCCTAATCTCCATGCTCTCACCCCCGTCTTTACCCATTTCTGCCTTTTACCCTCTGCCTCCAACACCCGCCCCACCTTACGTCTCTCTTCTCATCCCATTCTGTTCGTGACTCCCTCTGTCTCTCTTTCATAACTCACTGTCTCACTGTAGCTCACTCTATTCAATCAGCTCCGTCTCACCATAGTATATTGTTCCCAGCCTTCGCTGACACCTCTCTATCAATCATCCCATCCACCTGTCTCTGTCTGTCAGAGTGTCAGCGTGTTACTCTCTCCCTCTTCTCACAGTACCTACCTGTTTATGTCTTGCTAGTTTATCCAATGTCTTCTCTTGTGCTGCGCGTTAATCTGCAACCTGCTCAAAATCCGTCCATTAATGAAAGCAACGTCTCTTTCCCCTAAAAGATAGCGTTTTCCTTTATTTATTAATTTGACAAACAAACCAGTTGTTACAGATCATTGTGAGGGGAATATCCAAACAACATTTTGTGCCTGTCCATCCAGCAGATTTTTTTGATATTTTACTGAATAAGTGAAAAATTCAATCTGCTTGTGATGCTAGAGGAAAGGTGAGGTGATCACCGAAGTCATTCGAATTCATCTTCTGGAGAGCAAGACCATCTGTGCAAAAAAGTGCCTGAGATATTTCAACCACATTGCAGGTGTGGCTAAAAGTCGCTGCTTCAAGTCGCTGACTTTTTCAACATTTATCCAGGACATTTTCCTAAAAGCATTACATGTTACTGTTTATATGTAAACTTTAAGAAAAAGGGAAATTGTTGGGAACAGTCATGCATTTCTTTTTCAGTTAACTGACATTGTTGCTGGTTTTCAGTCCAAGTATTTACCATGGTGAGATTGGCAGAGAGGAACAGTAATGAAACTGAAGGGGAAAACTCACTGCAGCTGAACCAGCACGTTTAAATGCCCCCTGAGGAGAAATAAAGATTAACAGTTTGCTGCAATAAAATGGATCGCTGCTGGAAACACACACACACACACACACACACACACACACACACACCCCCACACACCCTCACCTATCTAATTACCCTACACAACTCTAAGCTCCCCATCTCACTAATTCATCACAAGTTACATTCACATTCACATAAATAAATGCTGGCTGAACAGTCTTCAGCAGCTCACCACAACACACACACACTCAATATCTCAATTACACCGCAGTAATGGCACATCACACGCCATTATACAGTGGGCCATCAGTGCACATCCAATAACATGCTAGTCTTACTGGGCTGAATATCGGATGCCTTTACTCTTATTAGCATGCTGCTCAGACAAGCTCTCACCATAAATCCATTCATTCACTCCTATAGTTTTAATAAGAAATGAATGATGTTTAGGTGCGCTGTGGTCAGACGCTATCTCAATAAGGAGTGTATTCAGGGAAACAAAAAACTGTGAGATTTAGGAGAAAAAAGAAAGAAAGAATATAAGTCTGTGATGAGTCACTCAGCTCATTTCATCCGAGCTCTTAACTCTCTCTCTTATTTTTCACATTTTCAGATCATTGTGCTCACGGTGACTAACGCCGTCTCACAATCATGTTTTACGCTTGCATTGTCTATACTCTGAGTCACAGACATAACATCAATATGCATTCTGCCTGGAGAAATTATTTTATCATTCATTGTATGTGCAACATTTTTTGTACTGTGTCTGGCATCTGACGTCATCCAATGATGATTACTGTGTCCAATGCGGAGGCCTAAACAAGTTTGATTTGTTCTTTTGTAACTAAAGTCAAGAAAATTGAACCTCCTTGTTATTAATATTGTAACGACAGTGATGTATTTATTTATTGTATTAATTGAATATCTGAGACGTTTAGAATCAAAATAAAGTTATGACAAAAGATTTGATGCACTCGGCTTCTACTGATACAGAAATACATGTTAACACCAAAGCTCTCGCACTTTACTTTACTGGGAGAAGCAGCTGTAAACTTTGTTGGCAGCCAGTGTGCACATGCATGTGCACTAGTGTGTGTATGTGTGTCATGCAAACATGACTTGTGGCACATGTGTGTGATTGTGTTTGTCTAAAGAATATCCAGATCTGTAACAGCTTTTGAAAGCCGCTGTCCTCCTCTTTCATTTGAGGGAAAAGTCAATGGTCTCACTTGACTGGGGATCGATGAGGCACATGAAGGACGCCCAACTCAGGCAAACCACAGACCCGATTCTAATTCTGCCAATAGATAAGACAGATGTACAACACAGACAAAGCATTGTGACAGGCTCTAAAGATGAAAGGGGATTTAATCGAATAAATGGATACGTGGAGGTTGGGGGGGGGGGGGGTTCTCAGATGGGTCAATTTGATTTCTGTTCTTTGATCACTTAAAGGATTAAATGCTCTGGAAATAAAATACCCAAAAATTACACTATTTTTAGGACTTGAATATGACAAACTTTATTAAGACCTTTGGCTGAAGATGTGACCGTATCAACATTTGTACATGAAGTTGAGTATGTCAGACATGATTTTTCTATAAAATCAGCGTAAGCGGTCTGAACTTATAAAAGATTAGTTAGTTGATCAATGAATTATTAGCAAAAGCTTGTCTGATACTGTTGTATGTATAAAACTCAAACAGATACAAAAAAGGATTTACACGTACAACACATTATATAATATATAATATATCAGTACCCCATAACATTCTGTTCCCTCTAACTTCATGGATGATTTGAAGATGAAGAAGTAATCCATACAGCATTGCTCATGTGCATATGCTCTGTTCTCCATGAGTATATATATATATATATTTATCCCACTATGAATTACAAAAACACTGTAAATCTCGCCTGCCGCTTCCTTGTCCAGCTAGTTAACCACCGAGCCTTAAGGCCGTCAGACAGAATGCCTAATGGTAGGATGCCTTCAGGCTGTTTAGTTGACCGCTATATCTCTGGGACGTGACATGATCTACATGGATGGATAGGTCTCTCTGCTGAGCCACAGCAGCCCTCCACTGTCTATCGCAAAAAGCTGCAGGGATGGTGTTGAAGCTTTTCTCCTTTGATTATTGTGGATTATTGCATTTGACATGTTTTTTCTGCCTCGACACGGACGACAGCTGTGACCAGAGGCATGATGCTTTCAGGTTGTCTATCCGTCCATTTGAACATCAGTCTGTGCCATCGTCATTAGTGTGATATCTCAGGAAGGTCTTGAGGGAATGTCTTCAAAATTTGGCACGAACGTTCACTTGGACTCAAGGACTAAGAATTGATTCCCTAATTTGGACATTTCACACAAATGAGGTGACATGTTATACCCAAAAGGGTCAGAAGTCAACTTCACTGTTCATTTAGTCTACAAATCATGGCTCTCTTTCTGCCTCAGTTACACTTTGCAATCTCCTGCTTTTTTCGTGTGTGTGTGTGTGTGTGTGTGTGTGTGTGTGCGCACCTGTGTGAGTGCAGCAGCAGGTGTTGAGTGACTGAGAGGAAAGCTTGGTGACTCATGTCCCATGGTGCAAGAACCTGTCACTGCCCGCATTGTCACTGTCGGTTAGTTTCTGTTGCCTCACTCCATGGTACTCTTTCTCCTGTTGGTGTGTGTGCGCTCCCGATTCTCCCAGGGCTATCACATGTCCAGTTGTAACCGTGTTTAATAATATGTACATCCAACCCCCATTGAAAATATTCAGATATTTTATTTTAATAAAATCTATTCTCCTGATTTGATGAGTCAATTATTAATCTTTTAGATAACTTTAAGTGAGTCCTGTATCATACTGTACGTCTCTTTTGCTCTGCACATTTACATAACTTGGTCAGTATCAGCTGTTGTGTGTGTAAGATTGCAAGAAACACACCTTCAGAAATAGTAATACCAAAAACTTGAATAATTATTGTGTTGCTCCACCTTGGTAAACTCGCACATCCGTCCCCGCGCAGCTGGGCTGAGAGCAACAAACGCACATTAGAGAAATAAAGTACATTCCATCGTCATTTAGGGTAAATCACTCAATCTGACCAAAGGCAGCAGGTAAATAAAATGTTCTCATCTCCAAATTCTGGTAAGATGCGGGCGAAGTTCTTTTGTCATGACCGGATGAGGCTCCAGGATGTTTCAGACACTCTGATGTTATCTCTCTCTCAGGGGAGTGCATTGTGTCTTGTGCATTGTGGTATGAAGGCTGCTGATTTGCTGCCTCCTCATTTTTTATTTCATGTGAAATTAATTAATGAACAAATTTAAAATTCATTCTCCAGGTCATACTTAAAATAAACAATATTATAATAAAACAATCTATGGCTGGTGTCCATCCTCTCTAACCAAGTTGTTACCCAAATGTGAAGTATCTTGTCTCGTTGATTATTGCAATCAGCAAACATCTTCGTGTTGGTTCATAACTTTTTGAGACAGCATTGTAATTTCTTCCATTCCTGCCTTCATTGATTCACAAGGTTATTTCATTATGGGACCTCATCTATCTGCAAAAGTTCAAATAGACAAAAATCCATTTGAAAGTAATTGCCAAATGGGGTACAGTGTCAAAAGCGATAATAAACATAGAGCAGCAACAAAATTTAGCTTTTTTCACGTTATTAAATGTTTCAATAACACACACACACATTACTCTCTGTCTCTCTCTACACAGTGCGGATGAGCGGTTCGACGCTACCTTCCACACCAACGTGCTGGTAAATGCCTCAGGTTACTGCCAGTACATCCCCCCTGGCATCTTGAAGAGCACCTGTTACATCGACGTACGTTGGTTCCCCTTCGACGTTCAGAAATGTGACTTGAAGTTTGGCTCCTGGACGCACAACGGCTGGCTGCTGGACCTCCAGATGCTGGATGTGGACACGTCCACCTACATACCCAATGGAGAGTGGGACCTCGTGGGTAAGAGAGCCTTATGTTTATCACTGTCCGTATTGCCACCAGGGTACATGGCTGCACTTCAAAAAATCTAGTGAGATTGTGTAATTGGTGCATATATTCTAACACAAATACCTTTTTTTTCCATCATCTAATGAGACTTCGCCATCGGATTCATGTAAACAACCTTTGAAAACAATTCCTTAAGGGGGTTACAACAATACTGCACAACAACTTCTGCCATATTCACTCTGTGCAGTAAAAATTGGGTACCTACATAACCGGTCTCTAAAATGAATATCTTATATGATTTCAAAACATCTATCTTAGCTAGAATATTCAGAAAAAACTACCAAAGACATTTAAGAGGTCGTAGAGTAAAATGCTTAGAAATACTGTGCATAAATCGCCCCTTTGAATCTCCCCCTCATTACGTTGCCTGCATCATTACATGCATTCATACAAATGGTTTTCTCCGAGGGAAATCGTCTGAATGTCTGTAGCGGGATGAACTGGAATGGGGAGGTTATTTTTGGAAGACCTCCCAAACTAGGTGTTGCCAGCTGAGACAGAGTTACAGCAGAGCACAGTGCCTGTGCCCCTGGGGTGAAGTTTAGCTGGACATGGGTGTCAGACAGCACCAGATGGTACGCAGGAGGAATGTTTGACACTTTGTCAGGCGTGCAGCCAGGACATATGTGGTGCAGCCATCCACATCCCTACAGGGGTTCAACAAGCAAAAACACCAATGGCTCACTGAACATACCAATAAATTCAGAAATCAGTCTGTCCCCCCGTCCGTCCGTCCTCGGTTGTTCGAGACCCCAACCCCAACCCTAACCCTAACACCCCACCCCATTTATTTTAAACTGCACTTGCTGTGCAGCACATTGTCAGTGACATGCCAGAATGCTGCCTTTATGGTGATGATTTGTGCATTCTCATTACCTCACAAAGCTATTTTTTTCTGGCACACATTTTAAATTGGCCCCAACTAATGAATCCCCAAAATTCTGTCTGTATGTCCGTAGATAGAACAGCCGCTCATTCTATCGACCCTGCTGAGTTCGGTGTCTACTGAGAAGTTTTATTTTTTTAATCAATTGTTCTTAGGAAAATCGACAGACAGTGATTCCTCCATTTATTTTGAACTACCACGCTGCACTTGCTGTTACCATGGTAACCATGTTTAAGACACCCCCTTTGAGGGTGTCACTGATGAGATCGTCAAGGTCACGCTCTAGCCTGACGGGCACACTACTAGTTTTTACTAATAATACCAAGTTGAAATGAAGGCAGCAAGTTCAAAGCCTGGTCTGACTCATATCTTCAGTGGAACAGGTTCAGGGTGGAGGAAATCAAATTTAATTGGTTTGAATTATGGACCCCAGGACCATCTTTTCTATCTTTTCAGTTCATCCATATGGATGGATACATAGATAGAATCATTACATTTTGATAATTACCATTTTCGGGCTGATGGCTTCTGGTTTACTTCCACTCTAACAGCTATTTAAATCTTTGGATTCAATTACTTTAGTCCACAAAAACACACATGTGCTCTCTTCTTCGTCAGGTGTGCCAGCAAAGAGAAATGAGCTATACTACGACTGCTGTAAAGAGCCCTACCCTGATGTGACGTTTACAGTCACCATGCGCCGCAGGACTCTTTATTATGGACTCAATCTGCTTATTCCGTGTGTGCTGATCTCTGGCTTGGCCCTGCTGGTGTTCCTGCTACCTGCGGACTCTGGGGAGAAGATTTCTCTGGGTGAGAGCTGGACGCTGAACAAACAAACACATGTTTTCTTTGTAGAGCTTGACCACTGACTGACAAGTGAATTTTACACTTTAAATTAAGTGTATATCTCGGTCACGATAAAAAAAGAAGAAAAAAAACAGATATCAAAAGGATGTCTATCAAGCTCATAAAAACACAGTCCCAACTGTACACCAATACATCAACGTGTTACAAGTGCACTCATATGTGTGCATGCATTTTTGTCTACATCACCTTTTAAATAATGGATTGGTGGCTCACCACTAAATCCAAATTTGAATTTATGCCAGATTTATGTCACTTTAGGAATAGTCGTCTGTGGATGAGCAGCCACCAGTTACAGTGTCAGAGTGTTTGAGAAATTTTTCTGAGATATACCTTGGACACGTCAGATGAGCCTGCAGCTGACATATGGTTGTAGACATGATGACATAAGTGATTACATACATTACAGTAATGTAATTACAGGAATAACTTCACATACCAGTGACCCTGATCACATCATTATGTATATACTCATGTTCTCTCTTCAATGTGTGTGTCTCTGCCTCAAGGCATCACTGTGCTGCTTTCGCTGACTGTCTTCATGCTTCTGGTCGCAGAGATCATGCCCGCCACGTCCGACTCCGTCCCTCTGATCGGTGGGTTATATTTATGTCTTCGTCTGTGACTACATGTAACATTGGGAAGTGATTGCTGTATCTTGAAAAAAGAAAGAAGCTAAAAAAAGTCAGACTAAAGTGATGTGATATTGATTTAGTCTATTAACACATAGACATTACTAACAAGTTTACAATAATAATGTGACTGTCCACCTGAGTATTTTTGCCCTTTTAGTAAACGCCAGTAATATAAAAACATGCATCAATAATTGAGTGTTTTCAATATATGCAATTTTCTCTCTCTCTGTCTATAAATACTGCATACTGCGTGGTCTCCATAAAAATAATAAAAAAACCTTATCTTTGGGTCTTTGGTTTGAGTAGCCTCAGGGCGTCAATACATCATCCTCAGCTCTCCTGGATGGAGGATGGAGTGAATTGGGTGGCTAGAACTAAAGCTGTCACCACCGTTAATAGGCTGTGAAATGTCTGGTTCTCCGGTGGGAAGGGGAGAAAGGAGAGGAGGATAGAAGAAGTATGAGACCAAGAGAAGCAGGAAAGGGACGACTAACCTTGGGGGCTAAAGTTCTCGAAAAGTTTTAAATGGTGCAAGTGAAGAGGCAGACATGTAAGGAGGGTTAACTCTCCGATTATTCAGCTGTGAATAGTGAGAGATCATCCGGCCATAAAAATATGTGAACAGTTCCAAAAAGTTAAAAGTGAAATATAGTGTAAATATGAACTGTGTATTGTGAGTGTATCATGATGTTATAGCCATATTGTGATCATGTGGGTGGGGCAGGGCTGTGCTGGAGTGGTGGGGTGGGGTGGGGTGGGGTCGGGGGACATCTGTCTGCCCTTGGATGGCGATGTGGTGTTCTGGTGGGGGCGGGGCCTGGCAGGGCCGACCTCCCTCCAACTAAGGGGGCAAAGAAGGAAGGGGACGAGTAGATAAATGAAAGTGTATCCTTCCCCAGCAGACAGACGCCCTCCATGATGGTCTGGCAGTTGTCCAAGGAAAAATAGGGCACAAAAATATTATTGCCTCCCTAAATGTAAAAACAAAAAGAATGCGTTTTCTCCTGCATGAGCTCCCAGCTGCGCCGATGGGGAGTAGGGCGCTGAGCTCTGCTTGCTGCCTCATTGTTCGGGTGCGGCCTCGCCCTGCCAGCACTGCATAATTAGGATAATAATTCATCATACTAATAATAATAATAATAGACCACAGGTTCATATCACGACATCATACCATGTACACACAAACACACTACATACAATATAACATTGTCACCACTGTTAACTGCCTATCTCCTATGTTTTATGTCACTTCAGTGTCACTCCTGTTTGTCATTTTATATCGGCAATAAATTATAATATTATAATTTATTTTTTTTAAATGAGTGTATTGATGTAGCTTGTGTTTTGTCATGCTGAACATGGTTATAGATAACTGCCCTCTGAGAAAAGCTTGATAAATGGAGTAATTAATCAGTTTTTTTCATTGGCCTCAACACAAGGCCAGTTTGGACACTTTTAATAGCCTTGTTAAAATGACTCATGTCCCTGTACAACCCAGTGGCTGGATGTGGATGTGAGTTATTGTAGCTGCCTGAACTCAACTGTAAAAATAAGTGTTGCCAGAATCGGGCCGTGTGTCTTCTGTCATCAGCCCCTAATCACCAGATAAGTGTGTTCATTTTAATTAAGTTAATTTATTTAGACCTATTCTCGTCAGGCTCAAGACCATTTGGCTCAGTTCTTTCTTATTTAGTTTTAATTCATTTTTTTATTTAGTTACCTCAGCCATGAACAACAATGTTTGTGGCTAAAGGTCTCACAGTTATATTTTGAATTATACATATGTTCAGACAGTTTCTTTCTCTTACTGCATCCATAAAAACATTAGTGACTGACCACTAAGGTCAGGACACAATTATCTCTTCTTTCTTTTCTCATCTCTGTCGTTTAATATTCTCTGTTCCACCTCTACTTTAACCTTCTTCTCTATGTTAAGCTCCCTCCCTCTCTCATCTCGCTGTTAGCCTTACTTTTTCACAGTTACTGGCAAACATGAGAAAACAAACTCACATATACGTGTGTGTGTGTGTGTGTGTGTGTGTGTGTGTGTGTGTGTGTGTGTGTGTGTGTGTGTGTGTGTGTGTGTGTGTGTGTGTGTGTGTGTGTGTGTGTGTGTGTGTGTGTGTGTGTGTGTGTGTGTGTGTGTGTGTGTGTGTGTGTGTGTGTGTGTGTGTGTACATGCTGGGAAAGAGCACAGCGTTCCTTTAATGCTCCCCTACTGTTCCCTGATGAGGGTGAAAACATCCCTCCAGATCCAGCACTAATCTCTCTCTCTCTCCGCTCTGCTGTTTTTTTGTGTTTGTTTACCCCGATTCTCTGTTTTTTCATATTTTTGCACACATTTTATTTCCCCTGTTTGAGTTCAAGTGGGCATCTTTGCCCCGTGGCAATGTAACTTTTTGCACAGATTAATCAGACTTGCTTTCTTTTCATGTTTGGCCGTGAAATCAACCTATTTTCTAATTACTTTTGGGGACTCAAGCTTAATGTACCTGTTTGTACATGTTTATTAAATGGGACTAGGGTGTAGTTCAAGTATGGCTAAAAAAGGAAAATCATTCAACAACAACTACCAAATGTTTGACCTAATTTGAAACTGTCAAATAAAACTAAAAGCATGTTGATTTTCTCACTGTGCAGCCCAGTACTTCGCCAGCACTATGATGATTGTAGGAATGTCTGTGGTGGTGACCGTTATAGTCCTGCAGTTTCACCATCATGACCCTCATGGAGGCAAGATGCCCAAGTGGGTGAGTGACTGAAATGGATTTCATCACATGGTAATGACTATTTTCACAGTAAACCTTTAGCACACATTTCAATTTTATGTGAATGAGTGGTCTCTGTGTCTGTGTGCTGACACTGTCTCTCTGCTCTCAGGTTCGGGTGGTTCTGTTGAACTGGTGTGCCTGGTTTCTGCGGATGAAACAACCTGGAGATTATCGCAAGAGGCCCAATTACAAGTACCGTCACTCCACCCAGCACCACTCCAGCACCAGCTCCATAGAGATGGGCACAGTACCGAGCCTCACTGTGCCCCTCTCACAGACGTCCTGCCCCCCATGCCCCACAGGCACCTCTAACGGTTCCATGAGCCTCTACTTTGGCAATTACCATCCCATAGATGGCCCACACTGCCCCCCCTCGAGCGACTCCGGGGTGGCGTTAGGCGGACGTGTCTATGGCTCCCCCGGCGATGAGGCTGAGCCACCTGGAGGAGTTGGCAGCGGTGTTGGAGGCCTTGGGATGGGAGTTAGCATCCCCCCACCAGAGATCCAACACATCCTGGAGGAGGTGTCGTACATAGCCCAGCGGTTCCGGGACCAGGACGAGTCTGAGGCCATCTGCAGCGAGTGGAAGTTTGCAGCGGCGGTGGTGGACAGGCTGTGTCTGGTGGCCTTCTCTCTCTTCTCTATCATTTGCACCTTCACCATTCTCATGGCAGCACCCAACTTCATAGAGGCTGTTTCCAAGGATTTTACATAGCTGGCTGCAGCAGCAAGATAGAGGGTGCAAACATAATTAGGGATAAAGAAGAGGCTACGAGAGGAAGTGGAGAGGGAAATGAAAGAGTGCAGTACTGTATGTGGTCCTCAACCTACAATCTGGAAACCCCATTGGATAGGGGCCACACAGTGTTTTATGATGAAAAATGATAGTATCTCCAGAAACTTAATGGGCCTCGCAGATCTGCCAAGCTGCTGAATCAGAAAACAAAATATTTGTGATTGATAGGCAAATAATTACAAAGACACGTCTTTATGTTTGATTGGGGAATTCCAAATTAAGAAAAGAAACAAACATTTATTGTGCCACCCTGTTTTGATGCCAGAGTCATTTTCTTCATACAGCATATAGAAGATGAAAAGAGGTTTGTCGTGTAGACTTAACAGCAAAGGCACAGGGAACGCAAGAGGCAAAAGGTTGGTAATCACTGGGGCAGAACAGAAATGCACTGCATTGATATTCTTTTTTTATATTGAGTGAGAGATCCGTTTGGGACAGATGACGGTTGTCTACAGTGTAAATATCATTGTCAATTGTGTCTCAGCACCACGCTCCACTCCACTGCCTCTTCTCTCGTTCATTTCTGTCATCTCAACCGCTGTTGTACAAATTCCTACATTCAAATGCATAAACATCACCTCAGTCCGAGCTTGTACACCGACCGTTACCTTTCTGAACTCTTGATAAAGAAGTCTCATATCTGTTTCTGAGGATGTACCATCTCTGTAATGATGTTAGTATAGCTACTAAAATGAGATGTTTCACTGTGAATTTTATTGTTTTGGGTTTTTCTTCAATCAACATCGCATTGGACACAACTCTATTGCTTTGACACTTGTGTAGAGGTATTTTCTTTATTCAACAGTGTAGGGATGCTCATTAAGGATCACTTTGTCTTGCCTAGTTAATTTAGTCAATAGTCAACCACAAGTTAGGACAGTGTGATAATGAAAACATCCGGCATATTTCATCAAAAAGCACCGTGTTGACTTGTACGTACTTGTTTTGACCAGTAACTCGAGACAGTAACTGTCTTTCTAGAAGTGCAGTCCAATACTGTATGGTAAACTGTACAATACAATATTGATCTATCTCAAGGGAACAGGTCAAGTAGGTACAATAGTTTTGAAAAAAAACAAAAAAAACATCTAATTGCTGTAAAAATTCATAGCGATATGACTTTTGATCCTTTGACACCTCAGACAATCGCTAGAGGCTGAACAGCAAGAGGTGAATGAACTACTCAACCCCATACAACGCAATATCACTGTAGATTTTAAAAGTTCCTTGTGTCAGTACGTTTTGCCTGTGTTTTGTTGAAGGGAGCTAAGTGACATATTCATACAACAATGACGTTAATGTGTTAAGTTCCACCTCCCAGACACCTTTTTTTGTAGCTACAGTTATTGATCCCCTTTTCTCTTTCTCTGTCCGTGTCATTTTTTTGATCTCTGTCAATAAAAGTCTATTTATTCTCTGTATAACTGGCTCTGGGTAGTGCTTGTTGGCCTTGTTGGAGAAAACCGCTGGTTCGTTGCTTGTCATGTGAATGTTTCGCCACAGAAACTGCATATCATCTACATCTAGTTCAAAAAGAACTAAGCCTTATAGTTCCATTGTGGTGAATTGATTTAAGTTTAACCGTGGTGAGTTGCAGCATTCAGAGCTTCATTACAAACAAAGTCAGACTTGCAATAAGTCTAACGTACTGGGATAGTTTCAATAGTTTGGAGCCTGTTAAACTCCATCCACAAGTTCAATCAGAGTGCAGATTGATTTTCTGTGAGCTGGCACCATGGAATAAAAACAGATCGGCCAGATGTCTTCAGTGCAAAATCTAAAGACTCTGTTAATTAGGATGATACAAAGGGAACCGGAATAAAGAGTTTAAATGTTGGTGACGCAGTTGTAATACTAGCAAACAAGTGGCGTATTTAAGCACAAGCTTTGATATATTCTCTATTTCACCATTTTAATAGGCCAGCGTTTGCTAACCAAGACAGAAAAAAAGAAAAAGAAGTTTGTGTCTTCCACCTATTTATTGAGTTCAATCTGTTAAAGAATATCACTAGGACCTTTATTTCAGTAAAGCTCTAGTTTTCTTCGAATCTAAGTAGCCACCACTATGTAAGACTAAGATGGTGGTTAGAACATGGTCTTTGGTCTCAGATGAGAAAAGGAAATAAAAGATTTATTGGGAGAGGAACTCAAATAGAAATTTGAGCTGAAATAGGCCAAAAAAGCAGGCAAGAAAAGCCAGACAAAAAAAAGTAGGGCATGTTGTTTCTTCTGTGGTCCAGGAAATCTGCTCTGATTTCTTTTTTGTGTGACCAACAAAGGCTTTTCTTCTCAACTTCCAATTGTTTGATGTTTTTTGGATGAACTCCAATCAAGAAGGCCGTGCCCACATTTCAGGCAGAACGGTTGGTGTGTCTTTTACATTAAAAGATAAAGTTTTATTTTAATAAGTCTGCACACTGCATATGTTCATTCATGTCCTCTGAATTTCATCAGGGTTCAGAGAACAGTGGGGAAAAGACAGTGGCTCAGTGAGCACATGTCTAAAGCACAATACGAGCTCAAATTCTAAATTCTAATGCACAACAGCATTAAAAAAAATGCCATGTTGAGCTCTTTGCTCTGCTCTGGTTGCTATTAATATTTGAATGTTGTTATACAGAGACTTCAGAAAAACCCATTTGGCTTAATTTTTACCATGAAATCAGTGGCAGCATCAGACAGGCTTTGGAAGCTTCATTTTAAAACAATGACACAAAATAGAGAGAAATTCGAGGAAGCAAATGATCTTTATTCATGCTGCTGTAAACAGATGCAAATTGTTTCTCTTTTCTTTTTTACCCTGAAAGTTTTTCCTCTGGTCCCCAGAAATGTTTTGACCTTCTTCCTTATGTTTAACATATCTCAACATTATGTCTTGCATTATGAAAATTAGATAATGGTCTTGGGGAAAAGAAATTTTTGGAACAGATGCATGTTCCCCAATCTCATCAACGCTGCCTGATATACATAGCAAACCCCCGGTGAGGAGGGGAAAAAACATCTCAGCCGCCAGACTCGGCCGCTAATCTACAAGTGCTCGAAATGTTCAGCCAGACCTTCACAGTCAAGAGGCTCCTGAGATGACAACATGTAAACAAGTGTTGTTGCTGTTGCATTCATTATTTTTGTTGCTGTTTTTATGTCAACTTGTAGATACAGAGCCGGAGTGGCAACGTGTCAGGTGGTTGGACTGGGTGGTTGGGTGGCGCGCGCACGCACACACGCTTGTGCACTTCCACAAATACACATTTGCTCACACTGTGCTCAGCGGGCGCCTGAGCGAGACCAGATTGCATGTTCACTTCAGTGTCAAACGGTCAGGTTGCTGAGCTCAGCACGGGGCTGATGTGCACTTCACAGGGAATCGAAAAGTTATGAACCAAAACACAGATGCTTTTCCCCCCCTGCTGGGAATACTGATTCAAATCTAATGTGTAATGTAAATAATAAACTTTTGCCAAATTCTTTCGAAATCCAAACCCTAAACAAGAGTATGGGGCTTTTTCGGCAAAGTGATGAGAGGGCAGGAAAATAATGAAACCCATAAAAAAACAAAAGGTGGGTGGAAGTCTTATTATCATCCAATTTGAGAATTACCACTGCCTACTGAACTGCTGGGCTGGCGTTATTAGTTCAAAGACAAATGAAGCTTTCTCTTTGTGTCTGTGTGACAGGTGGTTTGTTTGTGTGTTGACTGCTTCCTCAAAATGCATAATAAAAAAAACACGTCAGCTCCACAGCGGATCCCTTGCTCCCTCTTCACATTTTCTCACTCCAGCCCCAATATTCCCATTGCCACAATCCCAGTGTTGAAAAATAACCTTGCTGGATGCTTGTGCCACACCAGATGATCCTCTGTCCCCTCATTGCTCTGCACGTGGTCAGGCCAGCTGTCTGGTCCTCAGGTCCAAACAGTCTCTCACTTTCTATTCTTCTTCCTTTTGCTGTGTTTGTTTCTTTGTTTTCTTTATTGTTTTCAATTGCTCTGTGTCATCATCCCATTTCAGTAATCTCTCATGGCATTGTTTGATTAATCCTGCCACGACACTTTCATTACTGTAATATGGTCTGATTCATTTCAGTGGGTGGGAAAAAGAGGGGACAGCCTGAATGCTAATGTGACGCATCGCCAAATGAGAGAGTGGCGTTGGGGTTGGCCGCTCAGGGAGTCCTGTCGTCCATCAGTCTCCTCCCACTTTCCTAAAGCGTTTCCTCCTCTCTGAGCCAAAACATGAGATCTATATGTGAGGTGTGTAAATCCCTCTGAGGAGAAATGGCGGCAAATTAAACGAGTCAAATGATATTCATATTCATGACGCACACAAACAAATGAGCACAGCGTTTGGAAGTATTGTACATACGACGAGTCTGCTGAGTGATGAGCTTGCCAAGTTTCAAGGACAAATGCAGAGAAAGTAGACCTCTGAAATAGTCATTACAGCCCAGATTCAAGCACACAAGCAAAACAAATGAAAAAAAGAAAAACAAAGCAGATTGAAGCTTTTGTTCTTTAAGCTGGTGATGAAGCCAAGACCAACCACATCACAAAGATTAAACAATCTTCCAATACTGAAGCCATTAGTTTGTGTGTGCTCTGGAAAAGGAACAAAAAGCAGGGAGCATACACAGTGAACTGTTGGCTACCTGCAAGCGCACAGAAAGCCATACCTGACGAAAGAAACAGTCTGGAAACAACAAACTACAAGTACAAGCACAAATCTCTCTCACTCTCTCTTTCTCTCTCTTTCGGCAGCAAATAGGAGATGATGCACAACCTGTAATCCGCAGGCATGAAGTAATCTGAGTGAATGTGCATTTGGATTATCCGTCTGGAACAGTCTAATCTGAAACACTTCTCAAACTGGTGGACTGAGGGGTCACCAAAGACCTTCAGCCATGTAGATCAGTATTTGATTTAGTGTTGTCGGGACGATCAGTAGCAGCAAGATGTATTTCACAGAGCTTTGGTGCTGAACAAGCAGTTGCTGACATGTAGATATTATGTAGACCGCGATAGATAGATAGATAGATAGATAGATAGATAGATAGATAGATAGATAGATGGATAGATAGATAGATAGATAGATAGATAGATAGATAGATGGATAGATAGATAGATAGATAGATGGATAGATAGATAGATAGATAGATAGATAGATAGATTGATAGATAGATAGATGGATTGCTGTACACTGAGATACTTATAAGACTCGATAATCTCCACGTCTGTCCCACCGATGCGCCCTGGTCTGGAGATCCACCACAATCTCTTTTGTTTTATTAACATATGATATGCTGGAGCAGTTTTAGTTCACATGGGTTCCAGTCCTGAGTTAATCTCCTCTGTTGGCAGATATCAAATATGTGACATCCTGTTCTCACTGGCTCATTGGCAGCTTTTAGATTTCCTCTGGCTGCTGACACACCTTTATCTGAGCGTCAGTGTTGTGACTTTTATCATCACGGTGCATTAAGTGACAGCTGCTCTGACAGGTCTACTAGCTCCCTGATCAGATTTCAGGATGTGCAGACTGACTTTACCGTCGTACATATTGTTTGTCTTGCTTCCTCGTGAGATGTTAAATTTAATATTAGCTCTTATGTAACCAAAAGATTACCAATAACTAATTCGCAAAGTTACCAAAATATCAATATAGTATTAGGAGTTTGAATATTACATGGATTAATATCAGAAGCCTTGGAGGTGTTCAATATTAGGAATACAACTCAGTTTGTGATGAATTATATTATAACACGTCAATAGAAGAAAATTAATGACATTCATCGAAATTTTTTTTGTAAAGTCTCCTTGGGTGAGATATCTTTTTACTCATCACATACAGTATTGCAGAGACCAACACTAAAACCTTTTTCATTTTTTATTATTATTGATGAGTAGGAGGAAACTGCAAACAACTATTTAATTACAATGTTGCCCATATGTGCACACTCAAATTCACCACAAACCAATGGACTGTGTCGCAGCTGTGTGACTGACTGCATGTTCTATCTCTGATGTAGAGTCCGCAGGGGTTTCGATTCCCAGATAGGGGACGAGTAGCTGCTCTGTTACATGTGAAATTCAATCAAACGAAATTAAAGCAAACGACAACAGCTGCAAATGCTCACAGAGCATCCGTATTCAACACACACACACACACACACACACACACACACACACTTTACTGGAGGAGGAAAATGACTGTAAACACATCTTGCACAAATGCATGTTCTCACATTCTTTGTACAGTAAGTGACACATTCGTCGGTCCATTTGCTAATGTCCTTGTGGGCCTGCTTGGTTAGAATTTGTCTCTTCTGTATTAGCTGCATTCTCTTGAATGAGTCACAAAGTAGAGTGCATCCCTCCTCTATAAATAAAGCATTAGAATATATAGAATGTATGTTTCCATACTCTGTCAAATTCTACTATGTCAGTGATTTAATTTCCCAGAATTCTTTTTCACTTCAAATTATGATTTAAATAAATATATATGTTCTATGTATGGTACAATTACTGTATATCTGCTGCTATAAAATGCATTCTTTTGATCATCCTTTGTTTAAAACACATGTCCCGGCTTTACTGCTTTCTGAAGTACTAATGTCACAGTGGCAGGCAAGATTCAAGTGTCTGCGGGTTCGTCTAATGGAAAAGCGATAGTGTTAAACAATGGGTCATGAGCCCCGATTCCTTCCTTTAGGTGGATTTGTGTTTATTGTTAATTTTTCTATTAATTTTTTAATTTGAACTGCACTGGAAATACAAGAACAAGAAATGTGCAGCATCAAACAACAGACAGGGCTTGGGAATGCATCACTTAGTTGTGTTGATTTTTAGTTGTGTCGTAGGTTGTTTAGGGATGCAGTAGTTAGCGGAAATTCTGCTAAATTCAATAACTTTTTTCATTCACATGACACAATGTTGATTCATCTTGTAAGTCTTTCTAAATATTGTTTGTATTTGAAAGAAAACCAGCAAAAGCAAGTTAGTCATCTATTCTCTCTTTACCAGTCAAGTGCTTTTTGCACCAATAGACCTGGATTTCACACCGTGACGGTTCTGGTTTCTTATCTTGATTTCTGAAACCTTGTCTCTACATTACATCGGTAGTCAGAGTTTCCCATCTTGTGCCTTCGCATCCAAGTAATATGCATCATTGAAGATCTGTCATCGGCTCCTCTTCTCCGCAAATGTTGAAGAACGGGGGAGTTGTCTGACAACACTACAAGTTGTGTTAAATTGAATTGGACATGTTCTGCCCAAACACCCAGAGGAGGCATGAGGAATGAGAAGCACTTCTTCTAAAAACCCAATTCTTATTTATCCGAGAGCTATGTGGGTTGGCAGACTGTGGGAAGTCTGGAAGCTTAATGAAATAGCAGATTTACATTAAAAAAAACAATGAATTACAGGAATAAACTATATTTCTCTTGGATCGGTCACTTTAAGAGAATGCATATAAAAGGTTAACAGTGATTAGAAGGTTCATATATAATTTTGGAGATTTCTCCCATATTTACAGTTTTAGAGAAGAGATGTGTTCTGCAGTCAAGATTAAAACCTCTGTATACACTGCAAACCAAAATCAATATAAAGCACCTCAGACCATGGTCCCCACTTTTGAAAAGATTTATGAATCAAATTAGCATCAAATTCACTTCATATCAATATCTGGCGTTCACACTGATGTTTTAAACAGCAGCTAATGTGGAACAATGTGTCTCAAGCTCTGTGAGATGAGTTTTACAGTGTGTGTGTGTTAGTGTGTGTTTATACTTGAAGAATGCCATTCCACGGACATAAAATATCCAGTATAGACGACTTTCAGGCTCATTAGAGATTCTTTGAGCGGAAATTAGTCACTGACTAGGGCTCTGGTCACAGTCCAATATGAAATTACAGTTCTTCTTGTGTGAATATCTCTAAATAAATATTGAAATAGTGAATAACTACCAAATCTTCCAGAGGGCGAGGCAGTGTTCAAGTGCACGATAAGCAGACTGTTTGCAGGCAGCTCTCTTTGCAACCCAGTGGGAGGAACTCTAAAATCACTCATATGCACGAACCATCCTCTGGATTCACATTGGCTTGTAACACTGAGGTCCAGCAGGTGTAAATTTAAGCCTGTCCGATATGGATGCGATGCCACCTGGTGGCGTGACACTGACACAGCACTGGCTGTGGTACAGATGGTTTATTCTAAATCCCCCCCAAAAATTTAACTCATCTTTTATTTGGAATAGTCAAGTGGTAAAGTAAAACAAACAAACTAGTTTCTAAATCTATTTAAGTATCAAGAAAAATTAAGTTTATTTATAAAAAACAGATTGCGTCTTAAAGCTTTAGAAAACATGCTTTTGAGTAATGCACCGTTATACGACACATAACATGTCTTTCAATTGATTTCGTAAACAAAAAAATAGAAAGAGCTCCCTTGCAATTCTAAATTTCAGGTGATTGATATAATATATGGGACGGCTGTGGCTGAGGTGATAGAGTGGGTCGCCAACTAACAAGAAGGCCGATGGTTTGATCCACGACTCCTCCAGTCCAATGTGTCCTTGGGGACGACAGATCTTAAATTGCCACTGATGGCTGCACCAAATATCAAAAAATAATTTATATATACACAAATACACTATATTAAAGGGAGTGTGAGGTCATTCAGCTGTGGTATTTTTTCTTATTTTTCTAATTAATTTTGAATTACAGCGGCAAATTAAAATTACCTGTCCCCACCATATGTGTCAATAAAGTGTCAAATGAAAAACTTACACCAAAAATTCAAGGTAAATAAACATAATTTATAACTAGATTGAGACCCAATGTGTAACAAGTCACCAATAAAATAATTTCTGTCCTAACAGAGAGAAAATAGCACAACAAACACAGTGAGGTACACATCTCGTAAAGTGTGTCTCTCACGTCATCCATCATTTAAAGGGGCAGTAAGCGATTTCAGAGAGAGCATGTCTCTCTTTATGTTGTTGTTGTGACTTTACTGCTCTGGCAGGGCCAGAGTTGCAAGACCATCCGCTAGCACGTGTCGACGAGTGATGTTTACAAACTGCACTCAGTGTTATGTGGTGCCTTCTGCACCATTTTTTTTTTTTTCGATTTACAGAGCCAAGGTTGAGCTGAAAATCTGGATTTTTTTTTCTAGCTAGAGGACCCTGAGGAAATATCCGCTAATTTTTACAAAACGTGTATTGCTTTATAATCGCTTACTGCCCCTTTAAACCAACACCATTTTTAAAGGCCAAAGTAATTCACATTAGAGATCCTCAGAGTGGTAATAGAAACGCCTCCCCCTCTCTCTCTCTCTCTCCCTCCCTTTCACACCGACTGCCACACAAGGACCCATCTGTATAGGTAGACTAAAAACAACATGATTTGGATTTCAAAATCAGAAGTAACGTACGTTTACTAGCACATGGAGCTGGAAAGTGAGATCCGACCACAAATGGAGACCTGTAGCTGTCCACTTGTGATAAGATCACACGAGATGGATGTTAATACCAGGTTTGAACAGGGACGTTGTTAGTGTCACATGTGACCTTTCCACTCTCTTTTCACTTGTCTTTGCTCTTGTCACGAGGTAAACGGCCCATGTTGTAAAATTCTAGGTTTGGCCTCATGTCGGTGAGGTGGGCGAGCCGGTTGGACATGGCAAAGAAAGCAGCAATGGCGGCAATATCCCAGGCATCCTCGCGGTCAAAGCCCACTTCCTCTAAAGCCTGGAAGTGCTGTTCCGTGATGGTGTCGCAGCGACACACAGCCATCGCAAAGTCCAGCATGGCACGCTCCCGAGGTCCCAGCTCGGCATTCTCATAGTTAACAACAACCTGGGTGAAAGCAAGGAGAGGAGGGCAGGCAAGTCATTAGAACAAATTCACATTTACAATGTATAGCTGCAACAGTTAATCAATTAGTAATCCATTACTAAATTAACAGTCAACTATTTTGATCACCTATTAATCGGTTCAAGTAGTTTTTATGAAAAAAAAGTCCAAAACTCTGATTTCAGCTTCTTAAATGTGAATAATTTCTGGTTTCTTTGCTCCTTTATGACAGTAAACTGAATATCTTTGGTGTGTGGACAAAACAAAACATCATCTTGAGGGTTTTGGGAAACACGATCAACATTTTTCACCATTTTATGGACCAAACATCTAATGACCTAAAAAACCAAAACAACTAAAAAATGGCCTAAAATATTCTGAATCTGTTTTCAGTATGCAGAAAATTATTATCCACTCACATTAAATTCTGTATTTGATTTTGTCCATACATTACATCAAATGTCTGATTTCATCTGGGTCTCTGAACTGACCAGTAAACTTAACTGGCTACGTTATTTAACTGCGTGTTACAATAGGCAGGGAAGAGGCAGTCAGTGAAAGATGATGATACCTGATCGGACATAGTGGGCTTCTTAGAGTAGATGCGGTGCAGTGCACTGTGGGCTACCACACAGTAAAGACACTTGTTGTGGATGCTCGTTGCGACCACGATCAGCTCACGGTCGGCCTTGGTCAATCCGCCTGAAAGACATTTGATAGAGAATTATTGTGAAATTAGGGGAGTAAAAGCAACAACAACAACACATGGACAAACTAACAACATCTTATTTAGACAAGATGTAATCCAGAAACGTTTCCACCACACGCAGCGCATGTAAACCTAGATTAAATAATAATTGTTAATTCAACCGGTTCGATCACCAGCTGGCAACGCTTTTGCATCCTGGTGGTGGATTCTGAGTTGACTCACCTTTTAGGACAATCCCTAAAAATCTACAAGAAACTTACTGACACACACACACACACACACACACACACACCTGTCTCCTTGTTCATTAGTTCATTGTAGTATGCGAAGAAGGCTCTGAACTCTGCAGGCCTGTGAGAGAGCACTTTGAAGACATTTGGCAGAAAGCCTCCCTGTGAAGAAACAAGTTCAGCAGGTAAGAAGACAACTGGGTTGATGTGAAGCAGAGTCAAATAATGCCTTTGTTCGTTTATTTCTATATGTGTATATATATATATTTTTTTAACCTTTGTCTCAACTTCCTCCATAAGCTCCACAATGTCAACGGGCAGGTCTGTCCTGTAAGGAACTGGATAGCGGCTGACTTTCTCCGGAGGAGGGTCACTGGACAAATGTCTGGTCCCCGCCGCCGCCGCCGCCGCCACCTTCCCCCGCAAGCGGAGAGCCGCCTGGACCGGAGAGGAACATGTCAGTGTCGCGCGGAGGCAGATCCACAGACAGCACGACGGAGAGGAAGAGTAGAGGTCAACTCACCAGCTGAGTGAACACAGCAGGACGGAACAACTTGGAGATGACCTGAGTCGCCATGTCCGTCTGGAAAGTGCAGGGTTACGGAGCCTGCGAAGGGTCAGACCACGAGTGCGCCTCTTTTTTTTCCGCCGTTTCGTCGCAAAACTTTTGGTAGACAAGCGACTCGATTGCGTGTCAACACACACGTACGATCACAGATTCAGTTCGTATGTTGTCTGGCGGCGCCTTCATGCAGTTCTTCTCCGCACCACGGGGGTCAGGCTGTGTGAAGAGTGGACTGTGTTGCCATGTTTTTGCCTCCTTCTTGGCAGTATAATAATAATACTCCTTGGCACAAATAAATCATTATGTCTGCGTTTGAGATAATTCGAATCATGCTCACGGTCGTGGTTTGCGTGCGAGCTACGTGGTGGATGCATTCCAGATACCATATTCTTCCTGTAAGGCAGAAATCAGGGCAACAAAAGGCTCACGATCTTCCACTGTCGACCCGCTGACCCGGAAGTGACTTGGTGGCGAAGGAGCGACTGGTTTTCATTCATCTCGAATAAAAACGGTTTGAGTAGTTTATCAGGACAATAATATTATTCGAGGCCTAATTGAACATCGCATTCGAAATGTTTTACCATGTAAGTATGTGTAGTACTTCCACTGTGTGAGTGGATTAGTAGTAGCTAACGGGCGTTTTTGTTAATACAGGTTTGCAAAGCGTGATCGCTACTTGTTAGCATTGCTAATGTAGCCGAGCGAAACTTCTGCAAGTCCGTTTTTTTTTTTTTGACTGTCATACAGACACTTTGGTTTGTCCCTCTTCGATCACGGTAGCATCAGCCGCAGCTTCGCGTTCATAATAAAATACACGTTGAACATGCAATCTGTAATAATGGAAGCGTTGTTTTACCATGCACACGTTTGTTTTCGCAGATTTCTTTGGAGCATGAGATCTTACTACACCCGAGGTATTTTGGTCCGAACCTCCTCAACACCGTGAAGCAGAAGCTTTTCACGGAGGTGGAGGGAACCTGCACGGGCAAGTGAGTGGCTGCCACACTCGGTTATTTGCAGAAGATAAATTAAATTGTGTAATTTGACTGGGAAGTGTTAATCTGCCATTTTGTTGACACGCATTTGGACGTTTCTTGAGTTCACTGGACCCCAACTCAAATCAAACGCGTGTGAAACAAACATACTTGTAAACAAATAGAAGCTCCCTTCTACTCAGGTATCATGGAAACTTTATTTATCTCATATAAAATTTAACATCAGTCATTTTGAATCCTTTGGATCTATGGATTGTGTTCAAAACTCAGAGTTGACTTGGGGAATAATTTTTTTAATCGTCACTTTAAACTCAAAGGCAACATCAGCCAATATTCGTTTTGGCCTTTTAAAGTCATCATGACAACATCAATACTCTCTTTAAATATGTATGTTTTGCATTCATACGCCTGCACAGAAAAACGTTAATATAGACTTGTTATTAAATTCTCTTTTTCAGGTATGGATTTGTCATCGCGGTCACCACCATTGACAACATTGGTGCAGGCATAATCCAGCCGGGCAGAGGGTTTGTCCTGTACCCAGTCAAGTACAAGGCCATTGTGTTTCGCCCATTTAAGGGGGAAGTGGTGGACGCTGTGGTCACTCAGGTTAACAAGGTGAGGAACTGTGCGGTGCCTGTTAAGCAGCTGCTATGCAGAATGTTTACTCTTGAACTTGATTCTTATGTGATAAGGGCACAGTGTCACTGTGGCCTTTCTCCAAAGCTCATTACCACTACCAGCCTCTAGATGATACTAAAGTACATCAGCTTGGTACTGCATTGCTTGATAAGGTTTTGTGTCCCTCTGTGGTGGATGATTTTAAATATAAAGTGATTAAAAACTCCTGTTTTTTATTTATCTTATATTTTCCCCTATTTCTGGCAGGTCGGGTTGTTCACAGAAATTGGTCCGATGTCTTGCTTCATTTCTCGCCATGTGAGTCGTAAAGTGTAACACCTATAGTTGTTGACTGAATTGGTTGCCTTTGGTACATGTTCAAGATGCATATGTTGTTTCTCACAAAGAACTTTCCTTTTACAGTCCATCCCTTCAGAAATGGAGTTCGATCCTAATTCTAATCCTCCTTGTTATAAAACAGTTGATGAGGTAAGAATATTCAGTGTTATTTGATAGTACCAGCAACTAGATAGAAAAATAAAATTACCATTTGCATACTTGATAAAAACAAAAAGTAATTTCCAGCTAGACATAATTTCTTGGCTTTAACAACTTTTGAAATTAAATGATTAATGATTAAATGTAAAAAAAGAAAAAAACCTGTTATAGTTACATTTGTGTTAAAAAATGTTATTTTCAATGTCTCCTCAAGGACATTGTCATCCAGCAAGATGATGAGATCAGGCTAAAGATTGTGGGAACAAGAGTGGACAAGAATGATATTGTAAGTATATTTTCTTTATTTTTTTAAAGGACCATATATTTCACATTGACCTGGGAAAAAATAATAAGAAAACCTGTTTGCCTATGTGTCAAATTGTACCTTTCCCCCTTTTTTCGCCAGTTTGCGATTGGATCTCTCATGGATGATTATCTGGGTGAGTATTACCCCTCAGAACATTGTCATACAGGTGTTAGCTGTGCTCATTAGATGTTCATTAATTGATAAAATTGCTCCTATTAAAAAAAAAAATGTCTGGAAAAGCCAAAGGGGTTTGCCAGTCTCTGAACACCCTTTGCGTTCTAAGAGACCCTCTCATATTTGGCCCGCTGAGCTACATTGGATTTTTCCCATAATGGTGATGCAATTTTCCAAAAGATTTGGTCGGTCAGAAGCCAGTGCCTTTTTACGCTTTGATCTATTACCTTGAACATGACTGGCTCTGGAGCTGGGTATGTGTTCTGAATGAGTCACTGTAGCTTTTTAGCCCAGTAAGATGTGAACCCCCATCATAACCCCAAAAACCTTGGGGTTAAACAAGAAGTAAATATGATGATTACAAATCCTGCTTCATAGTACAGAGAGACCTCTGCTTTTTATATGCTTTGGTTTTTTTCTGAGATTGATCATTAAACTCGCCTTCATTTTTATTTCCAGGCCTTGTGAGCTGATTCGCCCCAGAAGCTGCACATTACATGGGACATTTTTATGTAGTAGTTTCTTTATTTCTTTGTCAAAATTAATATTTTTCTACACTGGTTGATGTGGTTTGCTGACAGGTGGAGAAGCGCATAGCAACCTGTTTTTTTATTTGTTTGTACAGATTATACTTGAATTTTCAAAGAAAATTAATTTACTTAATTTAGTGCTTATTTCATGTAGAGTTCATACTTTCCCATCTCGTCTATATATTCTTTGTTTTTTGTTTGCGGGTTGTAATAAAGTTTTTTTTTAAATTTGTTCTTATATTTTTGTATTCTTGTTTGTTTTAAGAACAGTATGTTAATATGATCAGTCTTCGTGTGAGAATAGATTTGATATCAAATGTTCTGAAAAGTGCCATTGCGTCACCCACTGCACAAATCAAGAGGAGAAATGTGAACGCGGAAAGCCCAAGGGCGCGCACGTCGTCCGGACGTAAATACGTCAGAGGCGCGCGCCCTCGCTCTTTCTTTGTCTCGTCCTGAAGATGGCGGCAGGGGTGAGTAAGATGGAGAGCTAGCCAGTGACGGAGCGCTTTTATACTTTCCCGACTCAATCCGCCGCCGATCGGTTACATCTGCTCTCCCAGTGAGCGTCTTTCCGTGCGGGTCGTGTCCCCGGTGTGCGACGGAGCCGTTAGAAGCTTCATTTTAGAACTTTTTCATTCAGTGTTCATTGTAACCGAGGTTAGCTCTCGCCACCCGCACTACGCATTGGGAAATGAATGACGCCCCTTTCTTGGCCCAGGCTTTTGCCACGTTACCTTTAGCCATTTTCATGCCGTGCAAAGTTCTTGTTACTCTTTTAAAAAAAAAAAAAATCTTTTCGTAGCCCCGAGTCCCAATGTCCGTACTGTCGTCGCCTCGGTTGCTTTGTGTTTCGGTTGTAGCCCCGACGGACACGGCTGGGACGGAATCTCCACGGTTGTAAGCGGCGATGGAAGCTAGTTAGCATTTAAAGCGAGCGCATGGCCACGTGAGCATATCCGTCGTTTTTTGTTCGGTCAATCCCCACACGCACGTTTATCAGCGACACTCGGCTGTTGTACGTTTCTCAAGTTCGACCCCATTTCCCTTCGTGGTCAGTGGCTTCGAAGTGGTCGACCATCTTGATTTTCGAAGGCATCATTCATTTGCGTCAGGAACATTCCAAGTCGCTCGGTGGCTTAGATCCCACAGTTCAGTGTTAAACAGAACTGGGATTGCGACCACGGCATGTCCCTTGTCAAAGCATCGAGATGTGTCCACGAGAACCCAATACTGCCCAAGACCAGTCCGACGTGTAGCTGTCCTGCTGACAAAACGGTTACATGCATGTTCACATTTTAGTTTAAGTATTTGTCTAACAATTTCACTGCTGTGTCCCCGTGTTTCAGACTCTGTACTCGTACCCAGAGAACTGGCGGGCCTTCAAGGCCCAGATTGCAGCCCAGTACAGTGGTGCTAGCCTCAAAGTGGCCAGCAACTCCCCTGCCTTCACCTTCGGGCAGACGAACCGTACTCCTGCCTTCCTCAACAACTTCCCTCTGGGCAAGGTTAGTTCAACTGGTTCAGTCCGTTTAAAGGGATAGCTCAAGTTTTACAAATGCATTGATTGATCATTGCCTATATGTAAAATGGTTTGACCACACCATTGTTGTGTGAAAGGCAAATCTTCCCTTGTTCTTCACCACTTGATTATGTTTAAAAAAAAATTGCATTTATTAAATTGTAAATTCTGGCATTTTTTTGTAGGTACCTGCCTACCAGGGAGATGACGGCTTCTGTCTGTTTGAGAGTAACGCCATTGCTCACTATCGTAAGTTCAAATTTATAAAAAGCTGATTGGTTGGTCTGTCGCATTCTCAGTTACATAGTTCGTGGAGGTCTTTTCATAGTAAGGCCATGAATGACGTAGAGCAAATGCTATTTGTTAAAATCTGACAGCATCACTGGAAAGACTAGTCACTCCAGTGAGCAAAACTTCTCATTCACAAGTTTATTTCTTAAAATAGTGGCTTGTCATCTTTCAGGAATAGCTTTAGAAGGATTATTAGTCTCACCAGTTGAATGGTCAAATGTTTGAAATCCAGTCAGACTGCACTGTATATACATTAATGTTCAAATACAGTTCACCTTGTGAAAACCCACTTATTGTATGTTCCTGGCACACGAAAGTGGAATTACATATATTTCGATTTCTAAAAACAACAACTTTTTAATCTATCAACCACAGTGAGCAGTGATGCCCTGCGTGGTGCCACTCCCCAGGCCGCAGCCCAGGTGCTGCAGTGGGTGAGCTTTGCTGACTCAGAGATCATCCCTCCAGCCAGCGCATGGGTGTTCCCCACTCTGGGAATCATGCAGTTCAACAAGCAGGTATGTAGCTCAGCATTTTCTGGCCAAGCTTAAGACTTAAAGTATTATTTGGTAGCTGCAGTTGAAGGGTGCCAGTTGTCCAGAACGCAATGCCCTGCAAATGTGTCCTGGCACTTGATTATATAGTAGATTTAAAATGTGTGTAATCCTGCGTAGTCATCTTTTTATTTGGGTCTGTCCAGGCCACAGAGCAGGCAAAGGAGGACGTGAAGAGAGCACTTACAATACTGAACCAACACCTGAACACCCGTACCTTCCTTGTGGGCGAGAGGATCAGCCTTGCCGACATCACTGTGGTCTGCTCCATGCTCTGGCTCTACAAACAGGTACACAAACAGCAACACCCACGCTGTTCATTTATTCTTTTTGACATTACATCTGTGATTTGCATCAAGATGCCTAAACACATCTGTTCCCTGTAGGTCCTTGAGCCATCTTTCCGTCAGCCATACCCCAACGTGACCCGCTGGTTTGTCACCTGTGTCAACCAGCCCCAGTTCAAGACTGTCCTTGGAGAGGTCAAGATGTGTGAAAAGATGGCCCAGTTTGATGGTAATTTACCAATAATAAGATCTCAAGCACATGACTACCATTTCTACTGTGAAATTATTCCCATGCTCCCTAAGTTCTTGATAGCAGTGTCCCCTGTCATTGGGCAAGTCAGTGTCTAATCATGGCACCAAGTCTTAATCTGACAGGGGCAGATAAACTTGAAACCACATTCATCCCAGTCATCTCTGTTTGTGAGTAATGGGCTGGTTCATGCTGTGGTCACAGTAAGACAGACTGAACTCGAGGTACTGTGTAGAAAAATTGCTCCACGGGTATTTTAATTTGAGCCTTTTTTCTTTGGCTATTTCTGAAAGATGGGCAGGAAGTTGTGTATTATCCAGATAAACTTGGGGTTAAGCGAGTGAAACCTCGATGACAAACATCACAACGTTGTTCAATGTGTCTAGCGCAATTGTTGCATCACCTTATTGTCAGGGATTGTTGTGTCTGTGTTAAGCATGTCCGAAGCTTGTAATATTTTAAAATGTATTATCAAAGTCTAAGCCAGAGAGAAGTCCTACAAGAGTGCATAACCAAAGACTTAATCATTTAACAGAAAACATGTTTGCCATTGTTTGTTCAGCCAAAAAGTTTGCTGAGATGCAGCCCAAGAAAGAGGCCGCTCCTAAGAAAGAGAAGGCAGCAAAAGAGCCAGCCAAGCCCCAGGAGAAGAAAGAGAAGAAAAAGGAAGAGAAGAAGCCCGCTCCAGAGGAGGACATGGACGACTGTGATGCTGCTTTGGCTGCTGAGCCCAAAACCAAGGACCCCTTTGCACACCTGTCAAAGAGGTAAACACCCTTAGGTTTTGTATGTAGCATATGTCTCAGTATTTATCATTACCCTTATTGTCACGTGTCCAGCAAACAGGTTTCTGAATGGGCACACTTGCAAGGTCCTAGTCCTTGTGATCACCATAGCAGATTATTTACTCAAGCTGCCTCCCCAGTTAATATAAGTATAACTTGATGGGTAGAAGCAGTTCACGCTCCATGGTGCATTTGATGACCTATTGAAGATTGAATCATGCACGACCACATTTTTGGTGTACACACCATGCATGTTAAGTGTTAACAGACCTGTACACCAATCATGAAACTCCCCTCTGTTGGGAAAGCAGATGGTCCCCTGTCTTTGGGCAAGGCAGTGTCCAGATATGGCACCAAGTCTTAATCTGACGGGGGAAGAGAAAAGGAAGACCATGTTCATCCCAGTCATCTCCGTTTCAGTGAGAAAAAGGCTGGTTCATGCTATGGGCACAAACCACGATCACTCTGAGATGTAGTTGATTGTGTAGGAATTTTCAAGTGCTTAAGTTTGGTCAGTGGCCAAAGCTGATTTATTATTATTTTTAAATGTTATGGTGGCAGGAAGCCAACACCTGTCCCCAGCCATTTTGTGGTGGGAAAATTAAGTTTACATTTTCGTAGTTTAGTCCACCTCCAACACATTATTTACTCAACTTGTCATTCTGTCCTCTATCTACAGAAAGCACAAATGTATATGACCTGATCTTTCCTCTTTCTTTTTTTTTTTTTTTTAAAAGTGCATTTGTCTTTGATGAGTTCAAGAGGAAGTACTCCAACGAGGACACCCTAACAGTAGCAATTCCCCACTTCTGGGAGCACTTTGACCGAGAGGGATACTCCATCTGGTACAGCCAGTACAAATACCCCGACGAGCTTACACTCACCTTCAAGAGCTGCAACCTTATCACAGGTGAGACACCAGCAGCAGCCACATTTTCGGGAAAGGAAGTAATCTCTTTGATGGTACATTTGATGTTTTGACATCTTATTATATGGACCATCATAGTTGCCCAGTGGTTGGAAAGCACCCAGGAATAGATTTTGTCCTACTAGGTTTTGCTTTGAGTTTAATCAATCTGTCCAACGGTCATCTCACACACTGTGCAAAGATGACAAGTGGATTTTGCTCATATGAACAACGCCTGTAGTTTTCTTGGTCAACTTTTATTTGGCCATCATATGATAGACAGTGAAGGAGTAGGGGAATGACATGCAGTAAATTGTTTGTCCGACCCAGGTTTAATCAGAGACCCATTAAATGTGTATGCACCCCTAACCATTTGGCGACTGGGTCACTCCCATACATTTTTTTGTTGTATAGTGTCTTGTGACACATTTCACTGCTTCAGAATAATTTTAAAGCCATGGCTATAACATAGATTTGGGGATTTTCTTTGTGTGAAGATCTCCCCTGTCATTGGGCAAGGCAGTGTCCAATCATGGCACCAAGTCTTAATCTGACAGGGGCAGAGAAACTTGAAACCACATTCATCCCAGTCATCTCTGTTTGTGAGTAATGGGCTGGTTCATGCTGTGGTCACAGTAAGACAGACTGAGCTCGAGGTACTGTGTTGAGACAGAATTTCTCCACGGTTATTTTAGTTTTCTTTTTCTCTTTAGCTATTTCTGAAAGATGGGCAGGAAGTTGTGCATTATCCAGATAAACTTGAGTGAAACATGGATGATAAACATGACAATGTGGTTCAATGTGTATAGGGCAATTGCTGCAACACTGTATTGTCAAGGAATTTTGTGTCGGTGCATTGATAAAATGTCTGCCATGTATCAAATACCCTCCTCGTTCTAAACAGGCATGTTCCAGCGCCTGGACAAACTGAGAAAGAACGCCTTCGCCAGTGTTATCCTGTTTGGCACCAACAATGACAGCACCATCTCTGGCATCTGGATCTTCAGAGGGCAGGAACTGGCATTCCCTGTAAGTTCTGTGAAGAGTGAACACACTTTTCCACTTGTATTCTGACTTCAGTCATGTCCGCACCCCTCAAGCATTTACTACCGGTTTGTGTCCTGAGACAAAATGTTTGATTTGGATAAAACTCATCTTTTCTGACTCGGCTGCTTCTCAGAATTTGAAGCATCATTTTTGTTTATTTGGTATCAAGATTTCCATGGTCCCTCTTAAGTTCTTAAGAGTTTTATAAAAAAAATGATTTTCTTAAATTAAATCTCTTGGAATTGTTAAAGAATATATAATGGGGCTTTGTTCAAATGCAGACAAATTGTTGGGTAGAAGTAGGCCTGCTCTGTAGGATCCATCCCTCTGTGGTGAAAGCAGCATGTCCCCTGTCTTTGGGCAAGGCAGTGTCCATTCATGACACCAAGTCTTAATCTGACGGGGGAAAAACAACTTGAGACCATATTCATCCCAGTCGTCTCCATTTCAGTGAGTTAATAGGCTGGTTCATGCTATGGGCACATTGAAAACTGAGAAATTCTGTTTTTAGATTTTTCTGCACTGTTTCTAATTTGCGGTACTTTAATCTCTGGCTACAATTGATTGCAGCACAAAATGAACATTGTGAGAAAATGAGTCTTATTGGTAAATGCTTACACGGTCTGTTTCAATACAGACTATATAATGTTCCTAGTACTACCTTTTGGATATTCTGGCATGAGTTATCTCTAATCTGATAATCGGTGGTAGTACATTATCAGCTCTTCAAGCCTGTAGGGTAAATCACTCCCATTCAAGTAAGATTTATTTTTTCCACTCCCTCAGCTGTCCCAAGACTGGCAGATCGACTATGAATCATACGACTGGCGCAAGCTGGACGCAGACAGTGAGGAGTGCAAGACCATGGTAAAGGAGTACTTTGCCTGGGAGGGAGACTTTAAGCATGTGGGTAAAGCCTTTAACCAGGGCAAGATCTTCAAGTGAGTGGACACTAGGACAGTGTGAAGAAAGCACTCTGCGCTTCTGCTCTCCAAAACGTAACCTGATGGACTTTCAGCCAACACGTGCTTACCACAAAGAATGACTTGGAACAATGGTGTTTAAAGACAAGAGAATTTTGTCTATGGCCTCAAACTGGGTTTTTGTTGTTGACCTGCGAAATAAAGAATTCTCCACAATGCCATCTGTGGAATATGATGTCTGGTGTATGACTTCAGTGTCATGTGTTGTTTTTGTATTTTGCAGTAGCAAACTTCATACAAATGCATTGTAATTGCTACATCGCTTCGGTTGAGAGAAATGGAGAACATGTTACACGTTTTATTTAGTGCACACGCGTAAAGAAATAAACTTGTAGAGTAACGCAACAGTAGTGGACGATTGAGTTTTTTGACCTCCAATCAAATATTGAAGGAAATAACTGCTGCAGCGTGATGGGAGTGTACTCCATACGCTGACATCACTGTTGTGGTGCAACAGTGTACACTTGTGACTACACCCAACATGAGCAGGGTGTGGTTGGTTTAAAATGTCATCTTTAAACTTTCAACAATGTGACAGATCTTTTCAGGACTGCAGTTACCATAGCAGGCACTTTTTGTCTGAGTGTTACTGTTGATTTCTGAAAAGGTGAATACATATAAGTTCTTGGAAACATTTAAGTTCTAACACGTCAGTATTTTGCAGCTTCCAAGCAGTGTTTCTCAACTTCCTGCAGAGGGCAGACAGATGTAAAGTTTGCTGGGCCTGTTGAATCAAGTGGAGACTGAAAACGAGTGGGCAGAGCTCTGTGGTTTGGTCCAACTCAAACAATATCATCTGCTTTAAACTATGGGCTCTTGTTTTGATGTTGCTTGTGTCCCCCAAGGAGAAGGAGCCTGGAATAAATCTTCATAAAGAACCGTGAAAATGTCAAGGCAATGTCATGAACATAAAATTATTTTTTTCTCTTACGGTTCCACTTGAGAAAGACACCAGCACATTAACTTTTTATATATTTTACCAGAAATGCTACAAAGTTTAATCCACTTGCATGGTAGATTTAGTAATACGTGAATGGTACTGATGAAACGAGAAAAGCGGGCACACTGATTCAAAACTACAGAATAATTCAACCACTGCGTTTCCATGCCAGTCAGAGCTGTTGGTAAGAATTATTTATTTTACTTGATGCGATTGTCTGAAAGAAACCCTTTGATTTTATAACACCCCACAAATGCAGAAAGACCATGCTCTGTAAGATGGTATCATTAAAGATCAAAACCTTTTCTTTTACGGGGCCTGATTTTGAATAGGCCTATATACACGTCCATAAGTTTCCTTCAGTTATCATAATGGAAGGGAACTTTAGTGGAACTTAAAATGAATTGTGTCTGCTGTGTAGGCATAAAGCTGGTCTGATGACTAAGAACTTAATCGGACACACCCAACTGAAATGATAGTTTTGATCGTTTGTCCGTTTGCACACCTGCAGTCAGGCTTAATTTTTTTGCGGATTTCTTTGTTCGGTGATGTATTGTTTGTTGTGTATTCAGTAGATACAGGCACAATAGCACACCTGGAGCAGCCCATATAGTATGATACATATTCATATCAGGAAATCCCCTCGACTAGATGTCCACCTTAGTGATGTTCAGTAACGTATTAAACAAAATCAAGGTTAGTTTAATTGTTGAAATTCTGAGGTGTAGAAAACCCTGGGCGCATATCTATGTTTCTGGCATACACGCACACACACGCGCACACGCCCACCACGCACGTGAGAGAGATGCACATCCCAGGATGAGTCAGATGTGTCATTTTTTCCAGCTTACAAAGCATGATTCAAGATCGTTTTGGCTCAACCATCTTCCACCATAGTACTGAATCAGGGAGGCCATTTTAGTTTGTTCTGTGGCCTCATGGAAATCAGAAAATGGAAATGTTCCCATAACAGCGGAGTCCTTGAACACATGACTCACCCATCCTGCGGATCATGGTGGAAGAGGGCTGTAACTTGAGCAAATAACTCTGGCTTCACCCACAGCATCGCAGCAGTTACAACACTGCTGATGGGTAACCCTTTGATTGCTGAAGGAGTGAAGTTACAAAAGGCTTTTCACTCAGATATGAAATTATTCTGAGTAAAACACAAATAGTTTTAAGGCTTTTGAGGCAACTTTCTCGCACTCGAGTAGCAATATGGAGTCCATACGATATTCAGATCCTCATTTGTGTTTAGTAACTGCGTAGTTAAAAAGCTTAACTAAAGTAAGCCACAAGAACAATGTGCAGTCTTATGCCAACGGTAACATTTTCTCCTCCAGCCCTGCCAATTCCTCCCCATGGTCTTTATTTCTCTCATGTGTGTGTGTGTTTGTTGTGCACCAGAGGGGGATTTTTTCTTAAAAGCAGTTGTAGCCGTGAAGAGTGCTGGCGAGGGAGGAACACAGAGAGAGGCTGCATTCTTTCACCACACTAGGTCCCTGTGAGGCTGTCAGCCCCCTGTAGGAGCTTTAGGCATGGTATGCACGTGTTGAGCATATGGTGGTGTAAGACGCACATCTGGAAAAGACAGAGGTGGTCGGTGGAGGGCTTGGAACAGAGGGGTGAAGTGCTAACACTGGGGAGTCCAAGGTTAAAATAGAAAAGTCTTTTTGGGGGGTTTCCCATTTTGCGACTCTTCAAAGAGATATGTGTATCTAAACAGATTGTATTTGCAGATGTTTTGTGGGGGTCATAAGTGTGGCGGCAAAGTCCTTCAATAGATATTTTCTTCCCCTTTGGGCAGCTTTAGTGGCAAATACAAAGAGGGTGTCATTGTTGCAGGGATGTCTCCCTGTGGACAGCGACGGCACTTAGCCACCACTCATAGTCCCACCCTCAAAGTTTTATGGAGTTTTCCCTCGACTCCAGTCTGGGGCTGGGCTTCCATTCCCACAAAAATACATTAAACTTGAGCAAAAGGAATGGGGGCTGGGAAAAATGAATCCTTAGTCAGCACTCAAGGGTTACTTCACCTCGTGTGCGCTCCCGTTGCATTTGAGGTGTTGCCTAGGACATGTGAATGAAAAAAAAGAAGGAATTCAAACAAATATACATGACTCATAAAACAGGAGGATTATGAAGACTATGATAACTTTTAACAGTGGTGGAAATGCATTTCGACATCCAACCTAATATATCTTCTATAAGGCAAGTAAAGTGACCCTCCGATCTTAACCTCTGTTCCGGACTGTGGGGCGTTCCTTTTCTATCTGTGCACTTGATGGGGTCTCAGCTGCACATTTCTCTGTGGCACTAAAAACGTAGCATAGTAATTTGGTCCTGGAATGGAATGAGGGAGGTCAAAGGTGGATCTACTGAGGGAAAATAGCTGAAGAAGGCAGGGAAGGCGAAGATGATAGTAACCAAGCAGGCGTGACTATATAAGAATGCCTGCAAGTAACATCCTCAGACGACTCATTGTTTGGAGAAGTGATTGTTGCAACAATGTATTTTCTTGGCGAGTTTGCGTTGCCATGCCACAGAGGCTGCCAGTGTGAGGAAAGTGTGTGACACGAGGAGAGGAGAGGAGAGGTACGGCGGAGGGAAAACAGACAGTCCCTGCACTTTTGGTCATGAAACCCCAGAGTTGCTTGTGGATCATATTACAAGAATCAGGAGGTGGGGCATGAGGAGTGTTGTTGTCAAACTACAGCAAAACTGTGATATGCACTACCATGGCTACCGAGTGCACAAAATATTGATCATTGCGCGTCAAAAAAGTTATACAGTGTTATACAGTGAAATAATGATAATAAGATATAAGTAATAATACATCCCCTTACATTATTCTTCCACTTAATGCACAACTTTGCATTCAGCTTTATATATTTGTGAACATTATATTCAGAAGTTAGTCACAGTAGTGTCAGCTACTTTGTCGTTTGGGCGTGTTCTGAACCTTCAATCTGTAAAATGGCCCCTATCCATTATCTTCTTCGTGAAACACAAGTAGAACCGTCTCTTCTTGTAAATAGGTCAAATTGCAGGTTTAAGAGCCGAAATCAGCCGTTTGCAGAAACTTACATTGTTTCACGTCTGTTTAGGACATTAGACATTAGATTTCATTTTTGCTGTTGCTCAATGCTCGGTTAAGTAAGAGGCAGGTTAGAGCTGGATGAGCTCTCAGTGAGGCTACAGTAACGGCACCCCAACCTTGCTCGGGGAGAACTGATGCTTGTTTCATGTATTGACTTGTTGGAGTTATACATCTAACCCAGTTAAAGAGTCGGAGTGTTGGAACATTTACAGATATGACTGGAATGTGCTGCTCGGGACGGTATCTTGTTGTGTTGAAGCTCGATAGATGGGACGTTGAGCCAGAGGGTGGATGAACTCTTGCAAATAGCCCTTATCGCTCAGACTGGATCAATAGTTCAAAAACGGTGAAACAGTGAGTGATTTTCGGACACTGTAAAGACACTGATCACACCCTCAGAGACACGGCTCATCTGATATCTGTGGCATTTGTGTGTGTGTGTGTGTCAAATCTGTAGCGTTGCTTCACTGTCTGTGGGCTAATTTATCAAAAATAATTGGGCAACAGTAATGCACCTGAAGGTACGTTTTCAGTAACTGTATTATTTTAACTGCACAATGACTGCTGTGGCAAGTTCGAACCTGCGAAAGGTGTTCCCAGCGTTGGTGTGTTTAGATGAGTCTTGTGTGTGCAGACATGAAAGGGTCAGTCATGCTGCATTGGGACAACAGGAAGCAGGGCGGAGGATAATCGTTGTCGCTGAAAAAAAGAAAAAGAAATAATGAACAAATGAAAACTGTGGTTAATTATGTGGAGCAGAATACCGTACCATGTTACATTCAGCTTTGTGGCATGTGATATTTATCCATACACACACACAGGGCATTGCTATGGAAACATCCCTGCACGTACCTGCCCCCCTTGCTTATTATGTTGCTATGGCAGCCATCCCAGAATAGTCTCTCTTTTTCTTCGTCGTCCCTCCCTCCCTCCCTCGTGGTCGTGACTCACAACTTGCAGTGGAAACCACAGTTCAGTCTGTCTCTTATTCCCTTTTTTTCTCCCCCTGACAATCTTTTCTTACCAAAGGCCCAACTCGCTTCTCTGAATCATCAGTGTGTTTATTTGTGTGTGTGTGTTTGTGTGTGTGTGTGTGTTTGAGTGAGGGAGCACACGCTGTGGGGAATTCCAAAAAGGTTACCAATGATGAGTTACTATGGTGATGGCGAATATCGGGGCAGCGTGACCTGTGTGTTTTAAGATAGTGTATCTTGAGTACTGCACACTGTCATTAGCCGAGTGTGATTTCTTTGTGACTGTAATCTCTCTGTTCTGAGGAGTTGCAGCTTGTTTGCTCACAGGGCTGCAGGGGCAGCAGAGCACAACATCACATGTACGGTAACACACTGCATCCAGTGTAACAAAAAATGCAATGTGGTAATCGAGTTGAGGGTGAAGTTTTTGCCAATGTGTTGAACAGGAACGGGTTTTATTTAAGTTCTAATTATTTTGCCAAGAAGATGAAAGAAAATCCAATTATCACTGCTAATTCAATTAACTTAAAATACAATCAAATCAAGACAAGAAATTGGACAGATGATGAGGCTGCTCCTGAACTTGCACATGCAGCAAAGTCGGGAGTTGAGTTTTCCCAATTATATTTAAAGCTTCACTGGTCTCAGTGTGAGAAGATACGGGATAAAAGGAAAAGTCACATGACTAAGAATCTATGTAAAAAAAAAAGAAGAGATGACAGCTTAACATTTCAAAGTTTGTTTGAATATGTTTGGAAGCAGTTCCAGTCCACTGTTCTACTTTAAGCAGCAATGGAGGGCAGTGAGTGATAACACATTGAAAATGACCCATTGCAAGTAAACGCCGTGCATTTTAAATTGGAATTGTTTCAAACAGCTATAATCAATAATTTTATAACTTTTTTTTTTCAAATGACTATTTGTTTAATTATTTGTGAAAAATAATACTGTCCCAAGGAAATCACATCAGAGTGGAATTACGCTTTTTAAAATCTTCTTCTCTATTCTGTACTGACCCTACGTGTCTCATGTCCATTTAAAAAAAAAGAAAACACTACATAAATGACATATCTGAAAACAGTGTGACATTGTGAAAGAGGCTGCTCATGACGGACCTACAGAGAACTGTCACCTGACTGTTCAGCACTCATCAGCTTTATTAAAGGGAGTTCCTGCTTATTGTTTAACTGCAACGCAAGTGTTTGCTGTGGTTCCCTGTCAACGCCCTCACAGCATCGTCTTCCCTCAAAGCAGGCAGCTATTTCCACAGGCAGTGTAATCTATATTTCATGGAGTTGTATTACTGAAAAAAACTATGACATACTATACTATTTTCGGTAGATTAGTAAGTAGGTCATATAATGAGTAAGTTACAGCAAAGCTGTAAAATAAATACAGTGCGCTAAAAGGTTCAATATTTACCCCTGGGATCTTGTGACGTAGCTACAAGAACAACGTAGCATTCATTCTCTACCTTTCCTCAAATCATGAATGGAATCCTTGTCGCAACAAATTCCACCGCTGATTATGAAGACAATATATTTATTAGTAAATGAATATATCTATATATTTATTTGAATAACAATTTCAGATGTTAATGAATAAGGTACAAGTGAGTTGTTATATTTGCATTTCTTAGATTATACTGGGAGAAATGCAGGTTAGTCTTTTTCAAACAGAAATGATATACCTCTTCTTTTGTTTTGTTTTCTTTTGTGTTGTTTTCTCAGTCATATTTTATTACAGTGCATGACATCATATGTGGGACATTGCATTTGATGACATCAAAATTCAGGTCAATGATGCCACTAAAATACAATGTAAATCTAGAGGGATATAATAACAATCAGCAGATTTTTTATTTGAGTAACATTTTTAACTCAACACTGCACATAAGAAATATCAGTCAAGGACTACAGAAATGATGATGATGATTATTATTATTATCACTATTACTATTATTGCTGGTCCCACCCCCTTTTAACAACCTCGCCCCTGCAGATCCACTACTGTTGTGGTTTGTTGTTCTTTTTTTCTTCCTGTATTTACTGAAGTCCAGTTCTTTTTAAGTAAACAGTAACAAGAACAAAAGACAATATCAAAGATGAAAAAAACAGAGGAGAATGTATTTTGTATTGATGAACTGGAAATAGTGGTGGGAACATAAGATAGGTCAGTATCAGTGCTGCTTAATGTTTCATTTTTTTTTTTAAGTCATCTTCAACAACAGTGCATATTTTATTTATGTAGAGCACAGAAGCTGATTTTGCAGCAAATTTCCTTTGAGCTTCGTCGACACTGGCAATGATTGTTTGACAATGCCTGTCTCATTGTGTCTTCAGCATTTGCTGGTGAAACACTTGTTGCAAATGCTGACAATGTTGCATTGTGTGGAGAAAAAAAAGATCTAATGAAGTTTGTATACAAAGAACTCTTCTATTTGCACAAATCTGGTTTGTGTAGTAAAGTGCTTGCCTTTAACAATGATCCTCCCAAAAGCAAACTGGACTGGACAGACATTTGAGTCTACCAACATTCTCAAGTAGCCACAAATGCAGCAAATGAGATCAGTTAAATTGAAAGCGGGGACTTTAAAAAGGTTCGCTGTTAATGTAAATAGCTATTTATTTGAGATGTCTCAATACTTATTTACTACCTCTCATTTCAAAAGAGCAGCAAACACTTACTTTATCAAGTGTGTTTTGGACTAAAATCCTTCTATTGTATTGCATGTTCTCACACACGTTCTTGATGACTAATACAGACAGGCCATTTGCCAAGAACACTGCTCCCATTGTCTGAATTGAGGAAAGAATTTTAGTTTTTAACTGTGACATTTTGCAAATATGATACAAGAACTGTGTCTGTCGTGCCCACGTCCTAATATCAACCAGCTATTTTCAAAATGATATAGCAAATTCTGTTTCGGTTAAAAACTCCCTATCTCTCCATCTCTATCTGCTCAGATAATCCTTTGTGTCTGATTAAATTGGTGTTACATAATCAAATGTTCAGCTCCCACCCATCTGGCTCTCGTGTGTATGGGCAAAGCCAAATAGTTGCTCAAGAAAATTTGAAAGAATTAAAATAATAATTAGATCCAGGTGTGAATCGTATCACAAAGTTAAGAGTTTTGCTCAGACCAGTGCCACGGGACTTATCCTGCAGGAGACAGTAATCATACACACAGGCACACACATACACACTGAGCCATCCATCCCCGTCTAAGCCCCTGATTTTCCTCTCCTGTACAGTCTGAGCTTCCCTGTTTTCATTGTAGTCATTGGCCGTGACTCATTGCACGTCTGAGCCAAACTATTTGCGTTAGTTCACACTGGCTGACACACCTAGGACCAGGAAGCACACCCATTCCCACATATCCTTGTATTCAACCCGAGCGATCTGCCACAGAGCAGCGACAGGCAGAGAGGTTCGAGTTTGTAAAAACGTGCACTGGATGTGCAAAATATTTGCGGCACCGCACTCATGTTACCTCTCATAGCCCATTGCACAATCCACATTTCGGTCGTCTCAAAGCTCATTCTCTTACTCGTCTACCTCCAACTCCTGCTGCTGATTTATTTAGGCGGAGAAAGCTCAACGGCCTGCAACTTAAGACAATATGTGCAGTTAGGCAACACAAGCAAACAAGTTTGTCTTTTCGATTCAATTCAATTTTATTTGTATAGCGCCAGATCACAACATACATTATCTCAAAGGCACTTTACACAGTGAGGTTGAGACGTGACACTATTAGAGAGAAACCCAACAGTTCCCACAATTTTCTTTTTGGTTTTGTTGTGAGTATTTGCAGCGCATTCATGTATGTGGTTGTTTTCTATGTGTATTGTTGCAGTGGATTGAGCTCTATTGGTCACAGTAGTTCATCAATTCCTCAAGGTGATGAAGGTTGTTTAATCTCGTCCGACTTCATCAGTTTAAGAATGAGTGAGAGTGACAGAGAAAGTGCAAAAAAATAGTTTTCTACTGAGCAGTAAAAAATACAAAACCCCACAGCATGGCAAGTGTTTACTGTGGGGCTGTTATGTGACCATAAAAATTAGAAACCGGCAGAAAAGTTGTTGAGCAGCACACATTCGCGACAGGAGTCCTGCTGTTTACACACGCACACTTCACAGGAGTTGTCTGCCTGGAAGCAGCAATTGCTCTGAGCTGAAACTGTTCTTCAAAGGCAACAACAGCCACACCTCAATTTCAAAAAGTCAAACATGCATGGAGCTGAGAAAACATGTGGAGTAGTAGGTTTCTTTTTGTTTGGAGGATAATAATCCTTCTTTTTTTGGCCATTTCATCAATGCATTTCCATAGATAACTCTTTAAATCCTGTGGTACAGTACTGGAGGCGAGTAATGGCAAAATAAGGACAATAAAAAGAAGAGGGGTCACTGACCTTAACATTTGTTTGCTTAAAACCCGAAAGAGTATATACCTGACTTCTTACACATTTCTTTAGGAATCCTGCTTATCTTACACATGGTTGGAATTACTCCGTCACCGTGCACACAACTACAAAAAATTGCACAAACACACACACACACACACACACACACACACACACACACACACACACACACACACACACACACTTCTCACTGTGGGAGAGTGACACCCTTTTGTGAGAGACAACTGAATCAAGGCTCTGTACCATGGTGGTGTAACGTGGTAATATTTCAATGTGCGTGTGCTCACATGTACATGCACATGGCGTGTGTGCCACTCCCTGTTCGTTCCCCACAAAGCCACACTGTGACTTCCTCTGTTTTTCTCTGCTCCTCGCATATTGTTTTCTGTTTCACCTCGCGGATCATTTGGGTGTGACTTGTGGACAGGGAGGATTGGGGAGCTTCAAGGACACTGAACTTCGAGAGGAGAGGTGAACAAGCACACACATATAGGTCATAGTAACACACAAGTACATGCACATGCCACCCATGTCCCACGTGACACTACATATGCAATTTGTATGCACACAAGGAAATCAGAGTGGCCCACATGGGAGGTGTGTGTGTGTGGGCCACACATAAATGATGGAAATAGTGGATTTAACATTTAAAGTAATAGATTGGCTGTTATAAAATGTCAGATATGATACATTGAAAATGTCATTCCTAAATGTTGAAATATATTAATTGTTTAAACATGTTAGGACATGATGAATTGGAAGATTCAGATTCAGAATGCTCGATTAAGCCCAAAGGGACAATTCATTTTTACAGTCTATCCCATCCAAGGCGGTTAATGGAACAGTAGTTGAAAGCTAGTAATTTAAAATTGGTGGATAGTTGAAATACAAAGCTAAAAGACCCGACTAAGTGATTAAAAAGATTTAAAAATGTATTAATTGGCTGAAATTTTTACTTTCTGCTTCTCCGGGTAAATGAAAACTTAGCAACCTAAACATTGAGAGTTCCACTGTGTGATAAACCTATAGGAACAATCTGCACTCTTATATTAACACTCTTAAATCAATTCAAATGAACACATTTGGAACTCAGCGGATGGTGTGGATGAGGAGGTGTTCATTGGCAGGACCGTGTGGGATCATCAGACACCTTTAATATTGTTTTACTTTCTAAACTCATGTTTTATCAGACATTTTCCTCTATAAGCCTGTAAGGTCTCATCTGCAGACCCAATATTAACTGAAATCCCAGGCTGAATAGGCCTGAGGCACCACCGAGTATAACACTGTGTCAGTGGTGTCATCACTTTTACTTCTCTAACACACTGAAACAAAAGTACAAATTCAACTTCGCCATTGATATTCAGAGTCAGATATGATATACTCTGTTTGCTTTTGCCGATCCTGCTGTAGAGCTTGTAGACTATATCTGAAACTAAAATGTGATCCACAATAATGTTGTACAAAAAAATGAAACATTATTTAGTGCACCATGTCTGTAAAGTGAAATACTTAAAAACAAAACCAGAAATAATCTATAGAAATGATAATGATAAGAGTTTTGCTCAAAAAATCTTTAAAAAAACTGTGATGGCAAAATAACATAGAATGTAAAGCATGATTATTTAATGAAATACATGCAGCTATTGTAATTCAGTAAGCTTGGTTCATGGTGGGCATTTTTAAACGGAACAAAACAAAGACAAAGACAGAATCCTGTCTTGTAAATAGACATTTTACCCTTTGTACATAAGTAAAGGATTCATTCCTGAGTCATTCTGCTAATGATAACTTTGTGTTAGTCTGTGCAGTAATTGAAATGCAGTAATAACATGTTTATGTCATTGTCTATCATATGATACCCATTTTGTGGTGTGTTACCCTGTTTACTTCATTGTTATTCTGAAATGTGAAGCAAAAACTGATAAAAAACTATTTTGAAATCTTTAATTTGGTTTAAATATATCACGGAATGACAAAGGGATCAGAAAAAAAGATACAGTGGATTGTGACGGTTTGAACGGCCTTGCATAGATGTATACGCCTTAATGCAATGAAGTTTTGCCTTGAATGATCTCAAAACACTCAAAATGTTATTTAGATTTAGTTATACTAAAATGGTGAAGCAAATATTTCCAAAGCCAATTTAAAAAATTCACATTAGGATCAATTATTTTTTGCTGAAATAATATGTGACTCATATTGTGTCAGCCACTGCTCACTTCGACGGTTTAAATACTTTTGTTAATGCAGTTTCAAAAGTACTGACTGCTGTTTAATTCTTGGTGATACACGTAGTTACTTAAACAAATTCAATGTTGGTGTTGTATTATGGATTTATTATTTCTTTCCTTTTCTGAAGCAGAAGTTTCTTTTCCTGTTACATGTCATCCGAGCCCTGGATGTGAAGCAGTGGGTAGTCCCATGGCTGCTGAGGACCACTCCCTCGCACTGGTTCCCTCCCATGCATTCCCCTCCCTCTGCAAAACAGGAGACCTACCCAGCTCCCCGTCCAACCACTCTGCTCAGCCCAGTGGATCAGCCACACAGGAAAAAAAGAAAGAAGTTAAAATCAACTCACATTTAGAGGAGGGAGGGAGAGAAGGGGGAGAAAACGCCCTGGAAACTTGGTTGGTCGAGAAATAGGAAAGGAGTCACAGAAGCCTAACATACTGCAAAGCTGTGACTGGAAGAAGTGCATTTGGGCTGGGGAGAAGGAGAGGGGACACGTTTTCCAGGATGCTCGAGCTCGTGTGAGGCTTCGTGGGCGCAAAGACTGCGCACAGGTAAAGATGCACCTTTTTTTGACCTCAGATTGAAGGGAATGTTTTCCCAAACTGCATTTCTGAACTTTGTTTCCCATTATGTTTTGGTTGAATTTCATTTTCAATAAGTTCACCAAAGTTTAAAGAACTAAGAAAGCATCAGAGTTGTGGGTTTAACACTACAGTTCTATTCTGATGAGCATTTGGGGTGAGACTGTGCATCATTGACAAGGTTACACTGTTTCTGTCCTACATTATGACTGGTTTATCTCCTCTGTCGTCATTGGTTTTCCCATAGGGAAGTTTTGGCGTGGTGTTCAATTGTATGGAGAGAAAAACGAGTATAATTGCAGAAGAGTTTTTCTTTGATGTCGTAGCGAGGCAGTATTTTTATCCTGACATCATAATAACTTTTCTAAGAGAGTGCAGCACATGAGCAGTGGGTGTGTACCCACAGCCACCACATGAATGCAGAAGACTTGACTGGAGTTGCGCACTTTCCTTTTTCTTTAACTGCACATAAAAGTTGTTAACCAAGGTCCCTACAACTGTGGAACCCTCTGTTCTGGAGAGATTATAAAGGATCTTCATATGACTTTGGTCCCTTTTAGATGAGGACAAATAACATAACTATATTTCTGTAGTAATTTGATTATTCTGGTTGGTTGATGGATTGATCAACATGGTTGTACCTTACATATACACAATTCCCGTAAAAAAGTTTGCTTTTATCCCATTCACTAGATGAAGGTCGAATAGAAGAAGCACTGATATAAGAGGTAGATTGAATGATTTGATACTAGTGAGCGGGTGTTTCTCTTTATCTGTCCAATTTCCTCTATAGACTTGGAAGTTTAAAATGTAAAGGTATACTTCCCTGTGAGAGCCTGCAGCAACAACCTTGGGTGTGGATTCCTCTCCTTCACCTCACTCCGCCCCCACCCTTTTTCTCCCTCCCTTCTTGCTTCGCTGTCTCCTCGGAGAGGCACACCCTTTACAGCAAAGGAGAAAAAAAAAACCTTACATGCAGCAGACGCTCGTCACAGTGGGTCCCTCCAAGCACATCCTAGAGGCTTCCAGCAAAATGAAAAGCATTAATCATAACTTTTTCTCTACCTGTCCACTTGGCCGTAGGGCGCTGGATAATTTTCAGTTCTCATACTTAGGTTTTTTTTAATGTTGTCTGCTTTTGTGGATTATTCAGCTCAAGGTTCTTGATAAGATATCCGTTTTCCCCTCCTTTCCAGCTTGTGATTCATGAGAGAAAGTTAAAAACTATCACTGCTGCTTTGCACTGAGGCATGTATATAGTTTTTTGACTTTTTAAATTGTTTGGCAGAGAAGAGATTTTTCTCTCTGTTGTTTTCCTTGGTTCTTTTGGTGTGCGCAAGGGAAGAGTGTGGGGAGAAGAGGAGAAAGAGGGAGGAAGACAGGGAAATAGCCAGGGAGTGAGTTAGCGAGGGGGGATGGGTGGGGTGGGGGCGAGGAGGGGAGTAATGGAATGTAGTGGTTTGGAAAGACAAGCTAATTGAAACCAGGCTTGAGGCATAGAGGGGGACCAGACTTCACACATTTATAGAAAGAAAGACACGCATTTTTATAAATCTTTAAGTTCAGAGATATATTTTTTCTTCTGCGAAACGTATATTCAAAGCATAAACTGAATCTTTCCAGGTGTGGCTCTGACTTGAATCATCACAGTCAGGTCTGCATTTCACGTGACGTATTTGCTCAAGCCCAGAACAAAAAAGCTGATGAAAATTCACACCAAGACATAATCCATTGTTGAATCTCACTTGAAAGTCAAATTCGTTTGTGTGCAGTTGCCTGTCCTCCCCTTCTCCCTACGGCCACACCCAAGAGTGATGTTAGTGGATTGTTGTCGAGAGAGCTGGTTTTTGCTCCGCTCTGCAAAGGCTTTTCTACAACGCACACTGAACTCATGTTGAGTGTCCCATAGCTGTAAATGTCTGGCATTTCTCAAATTGCCCTTGTCAAGGTGATTGATTGTGACAGACTGCTTGAATGGCAAATGGGTGACATGGGGCTAAAAGGTCTTTGGGTAGTAGGTTGTCATTTAAGTTATAATATGTTCAGTGATTCAAGCATTCATGCCTTACTTGGTAATAATATGGCAGGAAGAACTGAATAACACATGTTACCAGAGGTGGAGAGTGGATAAATGCAGAACCCGCATTTTGTGCATGAAGACTTTCAGAACTGGTTCCTGACTGCGCGCAGCTTAAATGCTTGTCTGTTATGTGGGCCTTTTCTTGGCCCGAGGTGAATACTGTTTTTTCTTCTTCTTACATGTGCACTGTCTATCACTACATGCTCTGACCTACATGAATGCAAGACAATTGGAATTAAAAAAAAACATCACCGTTTGAAGAAGATTAATTTATAAAAATCTTGCCGATATCTCTGCATGACATCCCACTCATGTTTTTGTTTTTTTTGCACTTGCCAGCCATGTGACAAAAAGCATCTTGACTTTCTCAAAGAGAAGGACATGCCTCATGACTGTTTGGCGCCTTAGTTCGACTGTGTCAAAATATTTATCACATCATTCCAACAGAGCCACTTGGTATTCTTGCCCTGTTGGCCAGCAACACAGATGAGAGGAGCAGTGTTACTCAGCCGTGCCAGTGTGAAACGGAAGAAACTGGTCTCGAGCACACTTCCTCTCCCATTTCCTCATGGGCTTGTTGAGTGGTTGGTTGGTAGGAGGGACAACATGGAGAGGCAAAGAGAGGTGGACATAGTGAATAAACTGAAAGAAGGGAGGGTGATATTTGCTCACACTTGGCATTTGTTGAGAAGCAAGTCTTTGCTCTCGGACATCCTTACGTTCCAGTGGACTCACTGAAGTCCCACCCTAGAGATTGGTTAAATAAAACAACTGCAAACTTATAGCTACACAACACTACTTGTGAGGGAAATTAAATTTTCTTCCAGCTGCAAATAAACCTCTAACTGTAGTTTGTGAGTGTTTCTCAGCAGTCCACCCAGCAGCCACTCCCTTTTCATCCCTCCACTGCTGGTTTGGAATGTTTCAGCGTGTCCTCGGTGTTGCTCTATGGAACGCCTATCATAAGCATCAGCTGCCTTGTTGTTGGAAATAGTGATTTGAGAGGTACGATGAGACAGTCACACATAGTAACCCTGTAAGTCATATCCATGCATATGCATACAGTTCTGACATTATTGTAGCTTCATGCTTGGTGGGACTTTGGCAAGCGAGGCATTTAAAAGGGGGGTGAATCACTTCTCTGATAAGCCTGTAACTTTCACCACCGCTCAGCAAAACATCTGTGCTACAAAACAATCCCAAAACAATACGTCTTACATAACAGTTGCCGTACCGAGCTGCCTTTCATCCGCCCACTAACTGTCTGACCTGCACCCCAACCCCCAGAAACACTATTATGTTGCCCCACACATGGAATGACATGCAGCATCTGTTACAACGATTCACATTGGAATGAGGCGCCCAAAATGTCAGGGCATCAGGACATGGAATGTAAATTTAGAAATACTGCTTTGTTTAGGCTTTCTCTATCTGGCACAAGATACTCAAGGACTGCAGTCCTCAGAATCAAACACTTGCTCTAAACAACTCTACACTGCTCTGGTGTGGTCTCTTGAATACATATACTAAGGCAATGCATTTACTTCAAGTTCTACAGCTAAGGTAGTATTTTGCCTATATATACATTCTTCTGCTATGGTATCCATCCAACCCTCCTCTTAACCTTCTTGCCTCCTGCTCCATGAATGGACTTGCATTTGTGTTTGTTCAAACAGCAGCTGTGGAAGACTGAAACAATTCCTCACCAAATTGCCAAACTAAATTTAGTTGAAGTTACACGGCATGGCCTATATAAGGTTGTTTTGGATGTCTAAGTACTTCAAATGATATCTTAAGTATATGGCAGAACTGTATAAAAGTCAGTCTCCTCTTTCACTTTCTCTGTTCCTCTAGTGTAGTTGTGTCATGTATGTCGTCCTCTCAGTTACTCTGTATGCCTCTGAGCAGAAGAAACATGGCTGTGCTTTTCTTACAACTTAAATTTTTTAGTTTTGGTTGCACAATGGTTTTGGCTCTGAAACTGGCCGTACGAAACCAATTCAGGATCACTCCTCAGTTCAGAACTTACAGCTAGTGTCAAAATGTAATGTTTCATTTTTGCAAAAAAAGAAGTTCAATTGTTATTACTATAGTGTCTCTGAGGGATTTCCAGGTGCACCACAGCAACAGGTTACGATTTTGCTAAAGTTCTTAGAAGATTAGTGCGGAGGAAAAAATGGAAAAAACCCTGGGAGAGGAAACACAAATTGAGATCCTCCCTCATTGGATGTCAAGGGGCGTAACAGAGAACAATAAGTAATGATATGTGCCATGAGTTATGTGACACGTACCACCTAGTACAGTATACAGACTTTCTGCTACCACCCTTTTGTGAACTTGAAACTCGAAAAATAATTTACTAGGAAATCAAGCTATAGTCAAGATGTACTCTCAACACAAATCCTGGTCTTGTTTTTGATCTCATTAAAGCAAAATAAAGTGTTTCCAGGGTTTTCATTAGTTTTTTTTCATTCGGTGCATGACTCCTGCCAAAATCACAATTGTTTAATCAGCACCAGGCCAAGTTGGCGTCAGTTGGCAGGCTTTGGTCTTCTGCAGGACTTGTGGTTTGGTTTAGGCCTATGAGGACTGTGGAGTGCAGCAAAGAGCCATTTATTTTGACGCGCATTCCTTTTATATGCGTCACACATGCATGTCCTATCTGCTCTTTGGAGAAAAGTGAACCTATCCCAGGGTCTGTTGTGTCTCTTTTTGTATTTGTTGTACTTGCTGCGTCAAACTACTGTGCAGAGCGGGGAACAGGACTGATTTGGTCAATGCCTCTCTCTCTCCCATTCCCTCCCACCTTTTTATTTGCTCATAATCAAATCTTATCACTCTTGTGCCCGATTCACTTACAACTGAGCTTTAATCATTGTCACACTGCTCCTATTTTCTCCTCACCAAACTGATTGGATTTGGCAATCAACCAGATGAGTTGACTACAACCTCTTTGATAATTTTCCAGTGTGCTATGAACTTCTTAAGTACAAGCTAAGATATGTTTGTGCCTAAAATGCAAAGACGAAATAAGTCCTGGGGTGGTCTGGAAAGAGATAGTAAAGAGGTGTCCAATTTGTTTGTTGCATCAACCAATTGCCAAGGTGGAGCGAGCCGAGTGATGAAAATGGGATCCATTCAACCAATCATCTCAGCGTTTATTTGAGAGAGTATGTTTCAGGGTGCCTGTCTGACTGAATGTGGTGTTCTTGTTTATTTGAGCAGAACCTGGAGTTGGGGGTTGTGGTGGACTGACTGCAGGGGAGGTGGGCACTCAGGCAGGGTGCGGGGTGGGCAGCATAGAATGAATCTGGAGTCAGAGAGAAAGAGGACATTTCTTTGGAGTTAGTCACTGTGGGGAGAGGCTGGGCTCCCTTCCAGCTGGCCTGACGGCTCTATCAAGGAATGTGTGTGACTGGAGGCCTGGGTGGGGCTGTGCACTGAGCTGCTCGCTCTGTAAGAGGCAAAGCGGTGTGATCTGCCTCGTGGACTGTGGCGTGGTATTCCTACTCTTCACAGTGACATGTGCTTTTATTTCCTTTACCCACTGATGGTGACCACGTTTTACCTTACTGTGCTTACCTATGTGTGTGTTTATGTATGTGGTCTCACCAAAGTATTGTGTACAAAAGGTGTGGCTACCTAGTTCTTATCTTTTCAGTATGTTAACTAAGATATGGCCATTGCAAAAAACAAACCAAAACATCTAGTTGCATCAGTCAATACTTATCTGGACGTTGTACAAATTGAAAAAAACAAGTAATATGTCTCTTTTGCAATGATGTCATAAACCCTTTATCTAATTTTGCTTGGGGCAGATATAGGCCATTTCTAACTCATGTCTAACCATTACCTTTGATAACTGTCCTTCAGTCGGCCCTGTACCTGAATGACTCCCCGACACGTTAGTCTGATGAATGTGTCTCTGTAACTAGAGTATGTGCTAGAGAGTGTACACAGCTGCTGTAGCACAAGTCTCTCTACACAAACATAATGACACCCACATATAGCTGGCATTTATCTCAACTATGTCTTAGCCATTTCGGTCGAGAACCAGTTCAAAAAGGCAGTCAACAACAATTCTTTCTCGGGCAAAACTCTGGAGCAGTTTTCAAGCTTTGCACCTATTGCTGCTTTTTAAGGGTTTACTCACTTTCTCCCTATGACATCAAGTGTTAAAGCTCAACTGTTTAGAAATGGTTTCAGTGTCGTACAAAACACAGTTATTTGGCATAAATGTCCACCGTAATGAGGACTTTAGTTTATTGAACATGGGGAGCGGGGGTAATGATGGGGTTGGAGAGCCTGTCTGAGAAGAATTTTTCTGAGGGACATGTTTCCACCAGTAGATGCCTGTCTGTACACACATCAAGTCTGGTTCTGTTTGTCCTGACTGACAAAGAGAAGGCTTTGTTTCACAATATGCTGATGGGTTGAAGCAATAATCCTCACAAGACTTGGAAGATTTGGGGCTGGTTAAAGTCGGTAAAAGTATGACTTGGCATGCTGAATGAAACTCTGATGCAGATGATGAATACAGTCACAATTGTTGTTGCAACTGTATTCATTATCTGCATTTAAAGTGTTATTGCTATATTGACTTTCATGGCTGCACATTTGTTGTTATGTATGTGTACCTCACATCTTGGCAAGGAAGTTTTGTCTCATAGCTGGGCAAGAGAAGTAGAGCAGAGGAATTCACTAACATATTTTGGAAAGAATTCCTTTAAGAATTCCTCTACACCTAGATTTGCTGAACAGGATCCTGGAATGACAGTGTGCTAGTGTTTCCACCTACCTCCTCCCCATAGAAGCACCTGAATTTATTTACCTAAAGGGAGTGTTTTGAATAATTACTTCCACACTGCTACCAATGGTTGGTTAATAATTGAAGCCTCTGAATGCTCTGATTTGTCATGGGAGGTCCATTGAGCATATACACTAAAATGTCAAGAGTACATCTGTATTGTACCAGCAACATACGTGGCTTTATTTCATGTGGAGAGACGCAACAGTCACTTGCAGCTTAAACATGTGTTATTGCGTAAGAGAGCAGCATTACTAGTTCAGGATTATTATTTCATATTGCCTGTGATCATTTGATCTATTATATGTCATATTTGATGAACCCAAAATCCTTTTGTTGTTTTTGTCAGCAGAAGTCAAGACAGGAGAACCCTAGCAGCCGACTGAAGCCCTTGGCATTGCTTGAGCAATCCAGGGTAAGTGTCATATCAATGGTATAAGGGAACATAAGGCCGTGAAGTCAGTGTTACTTCAGAAAAATGTTCTATAATTTGGCCAGACGCCAAACCTCTGTCGGAATGTTTGTTGCAAAGCCTCCTTTGAACCTGGAAGGTCATGTCACTGTCATTCGGCTGTGAAAGGCCTGCCTTATGGAAACCTGACACTTGGCTGCTTCTGCTCACTGTGTCTACTCTTGCACCCCCGTCCCCCCCCCCCCTCCCAGTGACCACCTGTTCTGCTCAAACCCCTTTTTCTTTCTTATGAAACAACCTTGCCAAGAGCCTGCCAAGCTCACTCTTGTTTTAAATGTTTTAAGTCAGCATCCATGGAAGGTGATACCAGTCATTGTTGGCCAATAACAAGCCATAAGCGAGGCTTATCCAGAAATGCTTGGGGTTGTACTTTGGTTAACAGAAGCTGTCGTCTGTCCTGCTGTCTTCATTTCAACCCCTAGCTCAACACATACGAGGGCATAATAAAATATGGTGGATAGTAAGCTCATCTATCTTCTTTTACCCCAATTTCTCCCTGCCTTTATTGTTTCCCAAAGGCTTCTTAAAATGCTCATTTTGTGTGTCCTTCAAATATGATTCACTTCAAATTGAAGGACACTATGTGACACTAGGAATGTCACAGACATGAAATTCAGTTAAAGGAAAAGGAAAGAATAAAGTGGTTAATTATCATGTTGCCTGATTGTTTGAGTAACAAACTGTCTGCCTGTCTTATGGTCCCAAGAACAGAGACTCACTTATTTAGCATCTGCTTACAACACAATTCATACCTAATCATATGATCTCTTAGGATCATCGTTTGGATAAATTTTTTTCTCCAAAATATGTTCTCCTATTTTATGGCATATTCTGAAGGGGGGGGGGGGGGCACTTTGCAGGGAAAGTTTACTGCAAATATTCAGGATGCCCCATGCACAGTATGGTGCTTTAAGTACGCCTTAGTAATAGCCGACAATTTTTAAAATATATTTGGTTTTCTTCTCTTCAAAAGTGTAGGCTAGCGTTACACAGGGCTGTTTCACAACCATACCTCCCCATTTTCTTGCTTTCTATCTTGCTCACTTTCAATTTTTAAAAAACAATTTCCTCTTCTTTCCATCGTCCCCCTCTCTGTAAGTTCTTTCCTTCCCTCCCATATTGCTGCAAGCCTCAGCTCTGCCCTGCAGTTTGCTGCCAGAAATATGTAAAAGCTGTGAGAACAAGGACGGCCTAAATAGATTACTCTCTATCATGTGGAGCTTCTGAGCAATAATAAAATGTGCTTGAAGAAATAGGTTTGAATATGAAAAGTATTAAAATAGACAGTTGGATGGGGAGGGAAAAGAAAGACAAAGACAGATGTTTTCATCAACTGAGTGAGGAGAGGAGGTGAATGTGTGAAATGAGTGCCATTGTAACAAATTAGGAAAACATCCATTCTTTTGGTTCAGGGTGGGTTCATAGACTTGCTTAATCCTCATCTTGCCTAAATGGACTTTGGGTAATGAAATTGGGTAAGGCTGGATCTTCGTTTATGCAAAATGCCTTTTGTCCCCATATTTGTACATTTCAAATCCATTGGATGCATATGCAGTAATGGGAAGGATACCGTATGACCTGAGGTCTTAATAAGATTGATGTTTCAAGCTTCAGTCAACTGACACTGACAGACAAATGAGACTGAAAGAGAGCGGCCACGGAGAAATAGGGGAAGAATATCAGGTTCTGAAAGCCTGCGATTGGCGTCATCTTTGGCATAAACATCATCCCTGTCTCTTGTATCAGTGAGTGTCCCCGGCTCTTCCTGTTCGGTCCTGAGTCTGTGAAAGCCGAATTTTGTGGGAGGACTTAATATTACCTCAAAGCATTGCAAGCATTTTCCAGTTTTCCTAATGATGTGGGACCAGTCTATTTATTGATGTGGTTTAATTGGTTTATTGTGCGCTGTGTCTTTGGACACTGTCCAGCAAACTAGCAAGACCAGTTTGCAAATGTCTCGGCATTCCACACTGTCTGTTAAATAGTGCTTTCTCACACACCCTACATTAGATGTTTCATCATTTTAAATGACATGGAAGTCCTGTTTGTGTTGTTTCGATGTAAAGTTTTACTTTAAAACTACATGCACCACCTAAATGTACAGCATATTAGCCAAATCATCATTGTGGTATTCTTCAAAATATCTAATTTGACAAAAATATTGTGTTGGCAGAGAGCGGCAGATTACTTTTGAGCAAGTGATATACAGTATGTTACCGGCCCTTTTGAAACAGCTGTTTCTTATCTCTGCCTCAGGTTCCTCTTGTTCCCAGCCGCTTGTTACCTTGCAGAACAGTGTGGCAGCCTCAATGAACAGATTCATTGCTGGTTCAGTTTCTTATACGTTTATTCTGTAAGTGTGTCAGAATTAAAATGAAAACCTGCAGTTTGTTAAGTTAAGTTTCTTAATCATCTAACAATCTGAGTGCATGCTATCACCTTTAGTAAAGGTCTTAGAGGAAACATATTTCAGGGTAGATATAAAGCCAACACAAGTGAAGTGAAGGGAACAGAGCACACAGAGGAAAACACTTGTATAACAAGTGGACGATGTTTAACTAACCTATGGACAATGAAGTGTTGTGTCATGTATTGAAGCACCAAACGGCTGGTTTGCTACAGTTCAGTTGGTAGAAAGGGTAGTGTCAAGATTGGTGGTATGGTTCCGTGTCTTTAAGGATGAAACTAAACTTAAATACCTCCTGATGTGTGTGAAATGAATGCAATGTTTAAACATGCAAACTATTTCAGGCTAGGTAGAGACACATGGCTCAGGCAGCATTGTGTAACTGACAGGATGGGTTGTGGAGCAATGAAACAGGGGGTTGTCTGTTCCAAAGATGAGAGTGGGTACTACTATGTTTGAGGAGACAGTTCTAAGAACGATGAAAACAAACCTTATTATCATTATTATTACCTTATTATGATGGTTGCAAAATGTATTATTCAGTGCACATAGACGCGTAAAGAAAAGTTTAGGACGACTGTAAAGAAATTTGGTGAATTTTTGCATCATTGTTTGCTTATAGAAAAGTTAACATCACCAGCAATATCCATACCCAATAAGTAATGTGATATGGAATTGTATTGCTGCGTGCACCTTAAAGGTGATCAACTTTATGATACAGTGAATGTCATTAAAAAACAATCATCACAAATATATGGTCAACCTAGACTGAAACTGATGGGTCAGTCATTAATTAACACATTAAGACTTTTCGTGTGTATGAGCATAAACCAGTGTGTACTTGTTGTAGTATTAGAGTACTGTTTGTGAATGTGCATGTTTGATAATGAGGTTTTGGTAAATTGTTGATGTTCAACATGTCTGATGCCTCTCTGTGTTTTCTGAAAGTAAGACAGCTTTAACCATCATTGTTCTCTGTATTGATATTGGAGCTGGGGTGTAGGAACAGGATTGGGCCGCTTTCCTCAGGGCAGGGTGTGGTCTGACTCCCAACAAAATTTCCAAAGTACACAGTACCTTAGAGTGAGAGAATGGTTTGGTGTTTTGGGGAGGTAGAGACTGTGTTGTCTGACAGGGTTTTAACACCATCTAGTGTTCACAATTGGGTCCAACAAGCTAAATCTACTTTTGGAGCAGGGTTGGTAAAGCTATAATTCAGACAAATAGGGAATTAGTTTTGAGGGAGAAAAACATTTAGTCGGGAATAGAATACTTTGTGGACATAAAGTGATGTTATTTGTTCTGTCATAATTTTGTCTTCATGATTATCACTGTTTTTCTTTATATAGGAAAACCACGGTACAGTTTCTGACACACCAGGGGTTAAATAGAGGAACGCAAACCAAAGGTATTTTATGAAATCACATAAGTCCCTTGTAACTTATATATTTCTTACTGTATACATAGAAACACATAGTTTCTTGCTACCTTATGTTTTATTCTTTTAAACCGATTATTCTAATGTTTGTGTTTAAAGATGGCTGACGAGGAAGAAACCAGGGAAGTGCTCTTTCCAGACTGGGAAGGGCCGGACAAAACTGGCCTGACCATAGAACGGACAAGTGAAGGAGAGATCTTTGTTAAGGAGGTGAAAGGAGAGTCACCTGCAGCGCGGTCTGGAAAAGTATATGAAGGTAGAAAATTCCTTCTTTCCGCCTCATATCTGTGTCTGTTATCAAGTATGAATTAACATTTAACTCATTTGACCAATGTGTCAAGTAATCTCTGTATTCTGAACAGACTTTTGTTTCTGTCTCCACTTAATTCAAAGGTGATCAAATTGTGGGAGCCACTATTTACTTTGATAACATGAGCTCAGAAGAAACATCTGATCTACTGAAGACATTGAACCGCCACAAGGTTGGACTGAAACTACAAAACAAAGGAGACAAATCCCCCTGCTGCTCTCCCTTGAGCACACCATGTCGTTCACCAATGGGCACACTGACATGGGAAGGGAAGACCCGGTTTGGAGGCTCTAGTCCAGACATCATCCTTGTAAGTTGTTTTTTTTTCCGAACATAATATCATATGTGACTTGTTTAAGGGAAACTACTGAAACAAAACATATATTACATTAATAATAATAAAATAACATTTCATGATATATGCCTTTTTGTGTTTTATCACCAGAGTGGAGATGATGAGGACTACAAGAGAATATACACAAAAAAGATAAAACCAAGGCTGAAGTCTGAAGACCTTGCAGAGGGAGTAGATGTTCGTACAGAGCGGCACAGCAGCACAAGCAGTGATGGCAGCACAATTACTACCATCACCCGACGCATCACTACCTACACCGTGGATATGCCAGGTGGCATAAGTGAGGAACTTTCAAGCCCAGAGTTCAAGGGGCTAAGGCACGAATCTGGAGATGGATCTCCTCGTTTCAGAATCTCACATGGCAGCCCTTCAGGTAAAGAGGGAACAGAGGAGGGAGATTTTGAGTCAAGCAATGTCTCTTACTCTGGACCACATCTTAGCTCCACAGAGACACACTGGGGCAGTGGGGATGTTAAGACCACAACAATAACAAGAGAGAAAGAAAAAGATAGAAATACAGGTCTCGGATTTAAAGGGCCAAACTTTGGAATAACAGGTGGTAGCCAGGGGGACTTTGAGATCTCAAGAGGAAGTGGAGAGCAAGGAGGTGGAAGCTTTCAGGTGTCAGGAACAAGCATGACACTAGGAGACAGCACAAACACTGGGAGTTGGCATGTTACAAAAGGAGAGTTGGGAGGTGCCGAGGTGATCTCTACTGATGAAGGGTCAATTAGTATGTCTTTACCAGGAAAGGGCATACAGATTTTGACTACATCGATTGATAAAACACAGGAGGGAAGCGTTGAGACCAGTTTAGGTGAGCGAAAAAAGGTGAGGGTATCTGAAATTACCATCAGTCACCCACAAGCAAAAGGATCAGGCAGTATTGATATTCCGAAGGTCAGACAAGGTGAAGATTCCATTGATATTGATACTGAATTGACAGGTGGCAGGATAGGAGGATCAGCAAAAACATTAGGCAGCGTTTCCTCCGGATATTCCACAGGGCAAGGCAAGATTTCAATGGCAGGTGTGGATGTAACAGTGCCAAAGACAGAGGGAGAACTTAAGGCACCCAAAGTAGACTTTAAAGGTCCAAATGTTAACATTGAGGGGAAAGAAGTGGATTTGCCTCAGATAAAGATACCATCATCTGGGACTCCTGGGGTTGCTGTTAAAACACCACAAGTTGTTGTTGGAAGCAGTGGTGTAAAAATAAAAGGACCAAAGATGCCAGGTGTGGATATCACACTTGAAGGTCAAAAAGTTGAGAGAGAGGTCGATATAAAAATACCAAAGATTGAAGGAGATGTTGGTTCTCCAAAAGCTGGCATTAAAATTAAAGCTCCTGAAGTGGACATTAATGCACAAGAAATTGACATTAAAACTCCTAGCGGTAATATCAAAGGATCAAAATTCGTTGTGTCACCATTTTCAGGAACGAAGGTCTCCATGCCAAATGTGGATTTAAGCAGCAAAGGTCCCAAACTCAAAAGTGATGTGGACATATCGGCTCCAACCAAGGTTGACATCCAAGGACCAGAGTTTGATATTGCAGGGCCTAAGGGTGGATTTGAAATGCCGAAAATCAAAAAACCCTCATTCAGCCTAAAAGGTCCCAAAGTTGAGGGTCCAGATGTTGATATAAAAGTCCCCGAAGCAAACATCTATGTGAAAGGACCTGACGTTGGCAATAAAGCTCCAGATATTGAAATCGAAGGCCCTGATACAAAAGTCAAAGGACCAAAATCCAGCCTTCCAAAAATTTCAGGACCAAACCTCTCAATGCCAAATGTGGACATCAAACTAAAAGGTCCAAAACTCAACAGTGATGTGGAATTGTCTACTCCAAAGATAGAGGGAGACATTAAGACACCCGAGGTTGACATCAAAGGACCAGAGTTTGATTTTGCAGGGCCTAAGGGTGGATTTGAAATGTCGAAAATCAAAATGCCCTCTTTTAACCTTAAAGGTCCCAAAGTTGAGGGTCCAGATCTTGATATGAAAGTGCCCGAAGCAAGCATCGATGTGAAAGGACCGAAAGTTGACATTAAAGCTCCAGGAATTGATATTGAAGGCCCTGATGCAAAGGTCAAAGGACCCAAATTCAATCTGCCAACAATTTCAGCACCCAAAGTCTCCATGCCAGATTTTGATTGGAAACTAAAAGGTCCAAACCTCAACAGTGATGTTGAAGTGTCTACACCAAAGATAGAGGGAGACATAAAAACACCTGAGATGGATATCAATGTACCAGATGTTGACATTGACGGCAGCAGTGGTGGATTTAAAATGCCAAAGATTAAAATTCCATCTTTTGGCATTAAAGGTCCCAAAGTTGAGGGACCAGATGTTGATATAAAAGTCCCCGAAGCAAAAATTGAAATGAAAGGACCTGACGTTGACATTAAAGGTCAAGGAATTGACATTGAAGGCCCTGATGCAAAGGTCAAAGGACCCAAATTCAATCTGCCAACAATTTCCGCACCCAAAGTCTCCATGCCAGATTTTGATTGGAAACTAAAAGGTCCAAACCGCAACAGTGATGTTGAAGTGTCTACTCCAAAGATAGAGGGAGACATAAAAACACCTGAGATGGATATCAATGTACCAGATGTTGACATTGAGGGCAGCAGTGGTGGATTCAAAATGCCAAAGTTTAAAATTCCATCATTTGGCATTAAAAGCCCTAAATTAGAAGGGTCAGAGGCTGATACAAGCCTTCCCAAAGCAAACGTTGACATAGAAGCTCCTGAATTTGACATCCAAGCACCAGAGCTTGATATTGCAGGGCCTAAGGGTGGATTTGAAATGCCAAAAATCAAAATGCGCTCTTCTAACATTAAAGGTCCCAAAGTGGAGGGTCCAGATATTGATATAAAAGTCCCTGACGCAAACATCGATGTGAAAGGACCTAAAGTTGACATTAAAGCTCCAGCAATTGACATTGAAGAACCTGACACAAAGGTCAAAGGACCGACTCTCAGCCTTCCAACAATTTCAGGACCAAACCTGTCAATGCCAAATGTGGACTTTAAACTCAAAGGTCCAAAACACAAAGGTGAAATGGATTTGTCTTCTCCAAAGATAGAGGGAGACATAAAAACACCTGAGATGGATATCAATGTACCAGATGTTGACATTGAGGGCAGCAGTGGTGGATTTAAAATGCCAAAGATTAAAATTCCATCATTTGGCATTAAAGGTCCCAAAGTTGAGGGACCAGATGTTGATATAAAAGTCCCCGAAGCAAACATTGAAATGAAAGGACCTGACGTTGACACTAAAGCTCCAGGAATTGATATTGAAGGCCCTGATGCAAAAATCAAAGGACCCAAATTCAGCATGCCAACAATTTCCGCACCCAAAGTCTCCATGCCAGAGGTGGATTGGAAACTAAAAGGTCCAAAACTCAAAAGTGATGTGGAATTGTCTACTCCAAAGATAGAGGGAGACATAAAGACACCCGAGGTTGACATCAAAGGACCAGAGTTTGATATTGCAGGGCCTAAGGGTGGATTTGAAATGCCGAAAATCAAAATACCCTCTTTGAACCTTAAAGGTCCCAAAGTTGAGGGTCCAGATGTTGATATGAAAGTGTCCAAAGCAAGCATCGATGTGAAAGGACCGAAAGTTGACATTAAAGCTCCAGGATTTGATATTGAAGGCCCTGATGCAAAAGTCAAAGGACCCAAATTCAGCATGCCAACAATTTCCGCACCCAAAGTCTCCATGCCAGAGTTGGATTGGAAACTAAAAGGTCCAAAACTCAACAGTGATGTTGAAGTGTCTACACCAAAGATAGAGGGAGACATAAAAACACCCGAGATGGATATCAATGTACCAGATGTTGACATTGAGGGCAGCAGTGGTGGATTTAAAATGCCAAAGTTTAAAATTCCATCATTTGGCATTAAAGGTCCCAAAGTTGAGGGACCAGATGTTGATATAAAAGTCCCCGAAGCAAACATTGAAATGAAAGGACCTGACGTTGACATTAAAGCTCCAGGAATTGATATTGAAGGCCCTGATGCAAAAATCAAAGGACCCAAATTCAGCATGCCAACAATTTCCGCACCCAAAGTCTCCATGCCAGAGTTGGATTGGAAACTAAAAGATCCAAAGCTCAACAGTGATGTGGAATTGTCTACTCCAAAGATAGAGGGAGACATAAAGACACCCGAGGTTGACATCAAAGGACCAGAGTTTGATATTGCAGGGCCTAAGGGTGGATTTGAAATGCCGAAAATCAAAATACCCTCTTTTAACCTTAAAGGTCGGAAAGTTGAGGGTCCAGATGTTGATATGAAAGTGCCCGAAGCAAACATCGATGTGAAAGGACCGAAAGTTGACATTAAAGCTCCAGGAATTGATATTGAAGGCCCTGATGCAAAAGTCAAAGGACCCAAATTCAGCATGCCAACAATTTCCGCACCCAAAGTCTCCATGCCAGAGTTGGATTGGAAACTAAAAGGTCCAAAACTCAACAGTGATGTTGAAGTGTCTACTCCAAAGATAGAGGGAGACATAAAAACACCTGAGATGGATATCAATGTACCAGATGTTGACATTGAGGGAAGCAGTGGTGGATTTAAAATGCCAAAGTTTAAAATTCCATCATTTGGCATCAAAGGTCCCAAAGTTGAGGGACCAGATGTTGATATAAAAGTCCCCGAAGCAAAAATTGAAATGAAAGGACCTGACGTTGACATTAAAGCTCCAGGAATTGACATTGAAGGCCCTGATGCAAAAATCAAAGGACCCAAATTCAGCATGCCAACAATTTCCCCACCCAAAGTCTCCATGCCAGAGTTGGATTGGAAACTAAAAGGTCCAAAGCTCAACAGTGATGTGGAATTGTCTACTCCAAAGATAGAGGGAGACATAAAGACACCCGAGGTTGACATCAAAGGACCAGAGTTTGATATTGCAGGGCCTAAGGGTGGATTTGAAATGCCGAAAATCAAAATACCCTCTTTTAACCTTAAAGGTCGGAAAGTTGAGGGTCCAGATGTTGATATGAAAGTGCCCGAAGCAAACATCGATGTGAAAGGACCGAAAGTTGACATTAAAGCTCCAGGAATTGATATTGAAGGCCCTGATGCAAAAGTCAAAGGACCCAAATTCAGCATGCCAACAATTTCCGCACCCAAAGTCTCCATGCCAGAGTTGGATTGGAAACTAAAAGGTCCAAAACTCAACAGTGATGTTGAAGTGTCTACTCCAAAGATAGAGGGAGACATAAAAACACCTGAGATGGATATCAATGTACCAGATGTTGACATTGAGGGAAGCAGTGGTGGATTTAAAATGCCAAAGTTTAAAATTCCATCATTTGGCATCAAAGGTCCCAAAGTTGAGGGACCAGATGTTGATATAAAAGTCCCCGAAGCAAACATTGAAATGAAAGGACCTGACGTTGACATTAAAGCTCTAGGAATTGACATTGAAGGCCCTGATGCAAAAATCAAAGGACCCAAATTCAGCATGCCAACAATTTCCGCACCCAAAGTCTCCATGCCAGAGGTGGATTGGAAACTAAAAGGTCCAAAACTCAACAGTGATGTTGAAGTGTCTACTCCAAAGATAGAGGGAGACATAAAAACACCTGAGATGGATATCAATGTACAAGATGTTGACATTGATGGCAGCAGTAGTGGATTTAAATTGCCAAAGATTAAAATTCCATCATTTGGCATTAAAGGTCCCAAAGTTGAGGGACCAGATGTTGATATAAAAGTCCCCGAAGCAAACATTGAAATGAAAGGACCTGACGTTGACATTAAAGCTCCAGGAATTGACATTGAAGGCCCTGATGCAAAAATCAAAGGACCCAAATTCAGCATGCCAACAATTTCCGCACCCAAAGTCTCCATGCCAGAGGTGGATTGGAAACTAAAAGGTCCAAAACTCAAAAGTGATGTGGAATTGTCTACTCCAAAGATAGAGGGAGACATAAAGACACCCGAGGTTGACATCAAAGGACCAGAGTTTGATATTGCAGGGCCTAAGGGTGGATTTGATATGCCGACAATCAAAATACCCTCTTTTAACCTTAAAGGTCCCAAAGTTGAGGGTCCGGATGTTGATATGAAAGTGCCCGAAGCAAACATTGATGTGAAAGGACCAAAAGTTGACATTAAAGCTCCAGGAATTGATACTGAAGGCCCTGATGCAAAAATCAAAGGACCTAAATTCAGCATGCCAACAATTTCCGCACCCAAAGTCTCCATGCCAGAGTTGGATTGGAAACTAAAAGGTCCAAAGCTCAAAAGTGATGTGGAATTGTCTACTCCAAAGATAGAGGGAGACATAAAGACACCCAAGGTTGACATCAAAGGACCAGAGGTTGATATTGCAGGCCCTAAGGGTGAATTTGAAATGCCGAAAATCAAAATACCCTCTTTTAACCTTAAAGGTCCCAAAGTTGAGGGTCCAGATGTTGATATGAAAGTGCCCGAAGCAAACATCGATGTGAAAGGACCGAAAGTTGACATTAAAGCTCCAGGAATTGATATTGAAGGCCCTGATACAAAAATCAAAGGACCCAAATTCAGCATGCCAACAATTTCCGCACCCAAAGTCTCCATGCCAGAGTTGGATTGGAAACTAAAAGGTCCAAAACTCAACAGTGGTGTGGAATTGTCTACTCCAAAGATAGAGGGAGACATAAAGACACCCGAGGTTGACATCAAAAGACCAGATGTTGACATTGTGGGGCCTAAGGGTGGATTTGAAATGCCGAAAATCAAAATACCATCTATTGGTATCAAAGTCCCTGAGTTTGACATCAAAGGAGCCGATATTGACATTGAAAGTCCAAGTGGCAAAATGAAAGGACCTAAATTAAACATGCCAGCATTTTCAGGACCAAAAGTCTCCATGCCTGTTGTTGACTTGAATTTAAAAGGTCCCAAGCTTAAAGGTGATGCGGTTTTGACAGTTCCAGAAATAGAGGGAGACTTAAAAACACCTGAAGTCAAGCTCAAAGGTCATGATATTGATTTTGAATCTCCCGCCGGAGATGTTACAGGACCAAAATTTAAGTTACCAACATTATCTGGACCTAAAATGTCATTGCCAGATGTTGATATCCACCTGAAGGGGCCAAAGTTTAAGGGTGAATTGAAAGGGGATGTTCAAGTGCCTAAAGCTGAAATTGAGGCACCAGATTTTACAGTTGATGTTCATCAAATGGAGACAAAGAAAACCAAATTTAAAATGCCTAAGTTTGGATTCAAGGGTTCAAAGATAAAGACCCCAGAGACAGATGTGAAATTTGCACAAGGGGACATCAGAATCAAGGGAAAAACCAGCAGCTCTGAAGGAATTGATGTTGACTTTGGATTAACTGGGCCAAAAACAAAAGGTTCCAAATTCAAGATGCCAAAATTTGGTTTCAAAGGCCCAAAGTCTGAAATGCCAGAAGTTGATCTTAATCTTTCCAATGCTGGCAGAGATATAAAAACTGCAGATGTTGACATCGTAGGACCCAATGTTAAAATTGAGACAACAGGACCCAAATTCAAGTTGCCAACCATGTCAGGGCCAAAAATTACAATGCCAGATGTGGATTTCAATCTGAGAGGGCCCAATCTCAAAGGTGATGTGGACATATCTGTTCCAAAGATTGAAGGAGACATAAGAGCACCTGAAGTTGACTTAAAAGGTGTAGATATTGATGTCGAAGGGACAAAGGGTGGATTTGACATGCCTAAATTCAAAATGCCCTCATTTGGTATGAAGGCTGCAACATTGGAAGGTCCAGACGTCAATGTAAAACTCCCCAAGGGTAATATTGATGTTGATACACCTAAGATTGATATTGAAGTGCCACAATTTGACGTTGAAGGTCCTAATGCAAAACTCAAAGGACCCACGATCAACCTGCCATCGCTTTCAGGACCCAACCTGCCAGGCTGGGACATTAGCCGGAAAGGACTCAGAGTAAAAGGAGACGTCGATGTGTCAGTTCCAAAGATTGAAGGTGACATCAAAGCTCCCAAGGTTGACATTGAAGGGCCCGACGTTGACATTAAGAGTCCTAGTGGCAAGATCACAGGACCAAAATTCAAAATGCCAAACATCTCAGGACCAAAAATCCATATGCCAAGTGTGGATTTCAATCTGAGAGGGCCCAATCTCAAAGGTGATGTGGATATGTCCGTTCCAAAGATAGAAGGAGACATAAGAGCACCTGAAGTAGACTTAAAAGGTGCAGATATCGATATTGAAGAGCCAAAGGGTGGATTTAACATCCCTAAATTCAAAATGCCCTCATTTGGCATGAAGGATGCAACATTGGAAGGTCCAGATGTCAATGTCAAACTCCCCAAGGCTAATATTGATGTTGATGCACCTAAGATTGATATTGAAGGGCCACAATTTGACATTGAAGGTCCTGATGCAAAACTCAAACGACCCAAGATGAACTTGCCATCACTTTCAGGACCCAACCTGCCAGGCTGGGACATTAGCCTGAAAGGACCCAAAGTAAAAGGAGACGTTGATGTGTCAGTTCCAAAGATCGAAGGTGACATCAAAGCTCCCAAGGTTGACATTGAAGGGCCAGAATTTGAAATGAAGAGTCCTAGCGGCAAGATCAAAGGACCAAAATTCAAAATGCCAACCATCTCAGGACCAAACATCAACATGCCAAGTGTGGATTTCAATCTGAAAGGGCCCAATCTCAAAGGTGATGTGGATATGTCCATTCCAAAGATAGAAGGAGACATAAGAGCACCTGAAGTAGACTTCAAAGATGCAGATATCGATATTGAAGGGCCAAAGGGTGGATTTAACATCCCTAAATTTAAAATGCCCTCATTTGGCATGAAAGGTGCAACATTGGAAGGTCCAGATGTCAATGTCAAACTCCCCAAGGCTAATATTGATGTTGATGCACCTAAGATTGATATTGAAGGGCCACAATTTGACATTGAAGGTCCTGATGCAAAACTCAAAGGACCCAAAATCAACTTGCCATCACTTTCAGGACCCAACCTGCCAGGCTGGGACGTTAGCCTGAAAGGACCCAAAGTAAAAGGAGATGTCGATGTGTCGGTTCCAAAGATCGAAGGTGACATCAAAGCTCCCAAGGTTGACATTGAAGGGCCAGACTTTGACATGAAGAGTCCTAGTGGCAAGATCAAAGGACCAAAATTCAAAATGCCGACCATTTCAGGACCAAACATCCACATGCCGAATGTGGATTTCAATTTGAAAGGGCCCAATCTCAAAGGTGATGTGGATATGTCCGTTCCAAAGATAGAAGGAGACATTGGAGGACCCGAAGTTGACTTAAAAGGTGCAGATATCGATATTGAAGGGACAAAGGGTGGATTTCACATGCCTAAATTCAAAATGCCTTCATTTGGCATGAAGGGTGCAACATTGGAAGGTCCAGATGTCAATGTAAAACTCCCCAAGGCTAATGTTGATGTTGATGCACCTAAGATTGATATTGAAGGGCCACAATTTGACATTGAAGGTCCTGATGCAAAACTCAAAGGACCCAAGATCAACTTGCCATCACTTTCAGGACCCAACCTGCCAGGCTGGGACATTAGCCTGAAAGGACCCAAAGTAAAAGGAGACGTCGATGTGTCAGTTCCAAAGATCGAAGGTGACATCAAAGCTCCCAAGGTTGACATTGAAGGGCCAGACTTTGACATGAAGAGTCCTAGTGGCAAGATCAAAGGACCAAAATTCAAAATGCCAACCATCTCAGGACCAAACATCAACATGCCAAGTGTGGATTTCAATCTGAAAGGGCCCAATCTCAAAAGTGATGTGGATATGTCCGTTCCAAAGATAGAAGGAGACATAAGAGCACCTGAAGTAGACTTCAAAGATGCAGATATCGATATTGAAGGGACAAAGGGTGGATTTCACATGCCTAAATTCAAAATGCCCTCATTTGGCATGAAGGGTGCAACATTGGAAGGTCCAGATGTCAATGTAAAACTCCCCAAGGCTAATATTGATGTTGATGCACCTAAGATTGATATTGAAGGGCCTGATGCAAAACTCAAAGGACCCAAGATCAACTTGCCATCACTTTCTGGACCCAACCTGCCAGGCTGGGACATTAGCCTGAAAGGACCCAAAGTAAAAGGAGACGTCGATGTGTCAGTTCCAAAGATCCAAGGTGACATCAAAGCTCCCAAGGTTGACATTGAAGGGCCAGACTTTGACATGAAGAGTCCTAGTGGCAAGATCAAAGGACCAAAATTCAAAATGCCAACCATCTCAGGACCAAACATCAACATGCCAAGTGTGGATTTCAATCTGAAAGGGCCCAATCTCAAAAGTGATGTGGATATGTCCGTTCCAAAGATAGAAGGAGACATAAGAGCACCTGAAGTAGACTTCAAAGATGCAGATATCGATATTGAAGGGACAAAGGGTGGATTTCACATGCCTAAATTCAAAATGCCCTCATTTGGCATGAAGGGTGCAACATTGGAAGGTCCAGATGTCAATGTAAAACTCCCCAAGGCTAATATTGATGTTGATGCACCTAAGATTGATATTGAAGGTCCTGATGCAAAACTCAAAGGACCCAAGATCAACTTGCCATCACTTTCTGGACCCAACCTGCCAGGCTGGGACATTAGCCTGAAAGGACCCAAAGTAAAAGGAGACGTCGATGTGTCAGTTCCAAAGATCGAAGGTGACATCAAAGCTCCCAAGGTTGACATTGAAGGGCCAGACTTTGACATGAAGAGTCCTAGTGGCAAGATCAAAGGACCAAAATTCAAAATGCCAACCATCTCAGGACCAAACATCAACATGCCAAGTGTGGATTTCAATCTGAAAGGGCCCAATCTCAAAAGTGATGTGGATATGTCCGTTCCAAAGATAGAAGGAGACATAAGAGCACCTGAAGTAGACTTCAAAGATGCAGATATCGATATTGAAGGGACAAAGGGTGGATTTCACATGCCTAAATTTAAAATGCCCTCATTTGGCATGAAGGGTGCAACATTGGAAGGTCCAGATGTCAATGTAAAACTCCCCAAGGCTAATATTGATGTTGATGCACCTAAGATTGATATTGAAGGGCCTGATGCAAAACTCAAAGGACCGAAGATCAACTTGCCATCACTTTCTGGACCCAACCTGCCAGGCTGGGACATTAGCCTGAAAGGACCCAAAGTTTTAAAAGGAGACGTCGATGTGTCAGTTCCAAAGATCGAAGGTGACATCAAAGCTCCCAAGGTTGACATTGAAGGGCCAGACTTTGACATGAAGAGTCCTAGTGGCAAGATCAAAGGACCAAAATTCAAAATGCCAACCATCTCAGGACCAAACATCAACATGCCAAGTGTGGATTTCAATCTGAAAGGGCCCAATCTCAAAAGTGATGTGGATATGTCCGTTCCAAAGATAGAAGGAGACATAAGAGCACCTGAAGTAGACTTCAAAGATGCAGATATCGATATTGAAGGGACAAAGGGTGGATTTCACATGCCTAAATTCAAAATGCCCTCATTTGGCATGAAGGGTGCAACATTGGAAGGTCCAGATGTCAATGTAAAACTCCCCAAGGCTAATATTGATGTTGATGCACCTAATATTGACATTGAAGGTCCTGATGCAAAACTCAAAGGACCCAAGATCAACTTGCCATCACTTTCTGGACCCAACCTGCCAGGCTGGGACATTAGCCTGAAAGGACCCAAAGTAAAAGGAGACGTTGATGTGTCAGTTCCAAAGATCGAAGGTGACATCAAAGCTCCCAAGGTTGACATTGAAGGGCCAGACTTTGACATGAAGAGTCCTAGTGGCAAGATCACAGGACCAAAATTCAAAATGCCGACCATTTCAGGACCAAACATCCACATGCCGAATGTGGATTTCAATTTGAGAGGGCCCAATCTCAAAGGTGATGTGGATATGTCCGTTCCAAAGATAGAAGGAGACATAGGAGCACCCGAAGTTGACTTAAAAGGTGCAGATATCGATATGGAAGGGACAAAGGGTGGATTTCACATGCCTAAATTCAAAATGCCTTCATTTGGCATGAAGGGTCCAAAATTGGAAGGTCCAGATGTCAATGTAAAACTCCCCAAGGCTAATTTTGATGTTGATGCACCTAAGATTGATATTGAAGGGCCACAATTTGACATTGAAGGTCCTGATGCAAAACTCAAAGGACCCAAGATCAACCTGCCATCACTTTCAGGACCCAACCTGCCAGGCTGGGACATTAGCCTGAAAGGACCCAAAGTAAAAGGAGATGTCGATGTGTCAGTTCCAAAGATCGAAGGTGACATCAAAGCTCCCAAAGTTGACATTGAAGGGCCAGACTTTGATATGAAGAGTCCTAGTGGCAAGATCACAGGACCAAAATTCAAAATGCCGACCATTTCAGGACCAAACATCCACATGCCGAATTTGGATTTCAATTTGAAAGGGCCCAATCTCAAAGGCGATGTGGATATGTCCGTTCCAAAGATAGAAGGAGACATAGGAGCACCCGAAGTTGACTTAAAAGGTGCAGATATCGATATTGAAGGGACAAAGGGTGGATTTCACATGCCTAAATTCAAAATGCCCTCATTTGGCATGAAGGGTCCAACATTGGAAGGTCCAGATGTCAATGTAAAACTCCCCAAGGCTAATATTGATGTTGATGCACCTAAGATTGACATTGAAGGTCCTGATGCAAAACTCAAAGGACCCAAGATCAACTTGCCATCACTTTCTGGTCCCAACCTGCCAGGCTGGGACATTAGCCTGAAAGGACCCAAAGTAAAAGGAGACGTTGATGTGTCAGTTCCAAAGATCGAAGGTGACATCAAAGCTCCCAAGGTTGACATTGAAGGGCCAGACTTTGACATGAAGAGTCCTAGTGGCAAGATCACAGGACCAAAATTCAAAATGCCGACCATTTCAGGACCAAACATCCACATGCCAAGTGTGGATTTCAATTTGAAAGGGCCCAATTTCAAAGGTGATGTGGATATGTCCGTTCCAAAGATAGAAGGAGACATAGGAGCACCCGAAGTTGACTTAAAAGGTGCAGATATCGATATGGAAGGGACAAAGGGTGGATTTCACATGCCTAAATTCAAAATGCCCTCATTTGGCATGAAGGGTCCAAAATTGGAAGGTCCAGATGTCAATGTAAAACTCCCCAAGGCTAATTTTGAAGTTGATGCACCTAAGATTGATATTGAAGGGCCACAATTTGACATTGAAGGTCCTGATGCAAAACTCAAAGGACCCAAGATCAACTTGCCATCACTTTCAGGACCCAACCTGCCAGGCTGGGACATTAGCCTGAAAGTACCCAAAGTAAAAGGAGACGTCGATGTGTCAGTTCCAAAGATCAAAGGTGACATCAAAGCTCCTAAGGTTGACATTGAAGGGCCAGACTTTGACATGAAGAGTCCTAGTGGCAAGATCACTGGACCAAAATTCAAAATGCCAACCATCTCAGGACCAAACATCAACATGCCAAGTCTGGATTTCAATCTGAGAGGGCCCAATCTCAAAGGTGATGTGGATATGTCCATTCCGAAGATAGAAGGAGAAATAGGAGCACCCGAAGTTGACTTACAAGGTGCAGATATCGATATTGAAGGGACAAAGGGTGGATTTCACATGCCTAAATTCAAAATGCCCTCATTTGGCATGAAGGGTCCAAAATTGGAAGGTCCAGACGTCAATGTAAAACTCCCCAAGGCTAATATTGATGTTGATGCACCTGAGATTGATATTGAAGGGCCACAATTTGACGTTGAAGGTCCTGATGCAAAACTCAAAGGACCCAAGCTCAACCTGCCATCATTTTCAGGACACAAGCTGCCAGGTTGGGACGTTAGCCTGAAAGGACCCAAAGTAAAAGGAGATGTCGATGTGTCAGTTCCAAAGATCGAAGGTGACATCAAAGTTCCCAAGGTTGACATTGAAGGGCCAGACTTTGACATGAAGAGTCCTAGTGGCAAGATCACAGGACCAAAATTCAAAATGCCAACAATCTCAGGACCAAACATTCAAATGCCAAGTGTGGATTTCAATCTGAGAGGGCCCAATCTCAAAGGTGATGTGGATATGTCCATTCCAAAGATAGAAGGAGACATAGGAGCACCCGAAGTTGACTTACAAGGTGCAGATATCGATATTGAAGGGATAAAGGGTGGATTTCACATGCCTAAATTCAAAATGCCCTCATTTGGCATGAAGGGTCCAAAATTGGAAGGTCCAGATGTCAATGTAAAACTCCCCAAGGCTAATATTGATGTTGATGCACCTGAGATTGATATTGAAGGGCCACAATTTGACGTTGAAGGCCCTGATGCAAAACTCAAAGGACCCAAGCTCAACCTGCCATCATTTTCAGGACAAAAGCTGCCAGGTTGGGACGTTAGCCTGAAAGGACCTAAAGTAAAAGGAGATGTTGATGTGTCAGTTCCAAAGATCGAAGGTGAAATCAAAGCTCCCAAGGTTGACATTGAAGGGCCAGACTTTGACATGAAGAGTCCTAGTGGCAAGATCACAGGACCAAAATTCAAAATGCCAACCATCTCAGGACCAAACATCCAATTGCCAACCATCTCAGGACCAAACATCCAAATGCCAAGTGTGGACTTCAATCTGAGAGGGCCTAATCTCAAAGGTGATGTGGATATGTCCGTTCCAAAGATAGAAGGAGACATAGGAGCACCCGAAGTTGATTTCAAAGGTGCAGATATCGATATTGAAGGGACAAAGGGTGGATTTCACATGCCTAAATTCAAAATGCCCTCATTTGGCATGAAGGGTCCAAAATTGGAAGGTCCAGATGTCAATGTAAAACTCCCCAAGGCTAATATTGATGTTGATGCACCTGAGATTGATATTGAAGGGCCACAATTTGACGTTGAAGGTCCTGATGCAAAACTCAAAGGACCCAAGATCAACTTGCCATCACTTTCAGGACACAAGCTGCCAGGTTGGGACGTTAGTCTGAAAGGACCCAAAGTAAAAGGAGACGTCGATGTGTCAGTTCCAAAGATTGAAGGTGACATCAAAGCTCCCAAGGTTGACATTGAAGGGCCAGACTTTGACATGAAGAGTCCTAGTGGCAAGATCACAGGACCAAAATTCAAAATGCCAACCATCTCAGGACCAAACATCCAAATGCCAAGTGTGGATTTCAATCTGAGAGGGCCAAATCTCAAAGGTGATGTGGATATGTCCGTTCCAAAGATAGAAGGAGACATAAGAGCACCTGAAGCAGACTTCAAAGGTGCAGATATTGATATTGAAGGACCAAAGGGTGGATTTAACATGCCTAAATTCAAAATGCCCACATTTGGCATGAAGGGTGCAACATTGGAAGGTCCAGATGGCAATGTAAAACTCCCCAAGGCTAATATTGATGTTGATGCACCCAAGATTGATATTGAAGGGCCCCAATTTGACATTGAAGGGCCAGACTTTGACATGAAGAGTCCTAGTGGCAAGATCAAAGGAGCAAAATTCAAAATGCCAACCATTTCAGGACCCAAAATTCATATGCCGAATGTGGATTTCAATTTGAAAGGGCCCAATCTCAAAGGGGATGTGGATATGTCCATTCCAAAGATAGAAGGAGATATAGGAGCACCCGAAGTTGACTTAAAAGGTGCAGATATTGATGTTGAAGGGACAAAGGGTGGATTTCACATGCCTAAATTCAAAATGCCCTCATTTGGCATGAAGGGTCCAAAATTGGAAGGTCCAGATGTCAATGTAAAACTCCCCAAGGGTAATATTGATGTTGATGCACCTAAGATTGATTTTGAAGGGCCACAATTTGACGTTGAATGTCCCGATGCAAAACTCAAAGGACCCAAGCTCAACCTGCCATCACTTTCAGGACCCAACCTGCCAGGCTGGGACATTAGCCTGAAAGGACCCAAAGTAAAAGGAGACATCGATGTGTCCGTTCCAAAGATCGAAGGTGACATCAAAGCTCCCAAGGTGGACATTGAAGGGCCAGACTTTGACATGAAGAGTCCTAGTGGCAAGATCAAAGGACCAAAATTCAAAATGCCAACCATTTCAGGACCAAACATCAACATGCCAAGTGTGGATTTCAATCTGAAAGGGCCCAATCTCAAAGGTGATGTGGATATGTCCGTTCCAAAGATAGATGGAGACATAGGAGCACCCGAAGTTGACTTAAAAGGTGCAGATATTGATATTGGAGGGACAAAGGGTGGATTTCACATGCCTAAATTCAAAATGCCCTCATTTGGCATGAAGGGTCCAAAATTGGAAGGTCCAGATGTCAATGTAAAACTCCCCAAGGGTAATATTGATGTTGATGCACCTAAGATTGATTTTGAAGGGCCACAATTTGACGTCGAATGTCCCGATGCAAAACTCAAAGGACCCAAGATCAACCTGCCATCACTTTCAGGACCCAACCTGCCAGGCTGGGACATTAGCCTGAAAGGACCCAAAGTAAAAGGAGACGTCGATGTGTCCGTTCCAAAGATCGAAGGTGACATCAAAGCTCCCAAGGTTGACATTGAAGGGCCAGACTTTGACATGAAGAGTCCTAGTGGCAAGATCACAGGACCAAAATTCAAAATGCCAACCATCTCAGGACCAAACATCCAAATGCCAAGTGTGGATTTCAATCTGAGAGGGCCCAATCTCAAAGGTGATGTGGATATGTCCGTTCCAAAGATAGAAGGAGACATAGGAGCACCCGAAGTTGACTTAAAAGGTGCAGATATTGATATTGAAGGGACAAAGGGTGGATTTCACATGCCTAAATTCAAAATGCCTTCATTTGGCATGAAGGGTGCAACATTGGAAGGTCCAGATGTCAATGTAAAACTCCCCAAGGCTAATATTGATGTTGATGCACCTAAGATTGATATTGAAGGGCCACAATTCGACATTGAAGGGCCAGACTTTGACATGAAGAGTCCTAGTGGCAAGATCAAAGGACCAAAATTGAAAATGCCAACCATTTCAGGACCAAACATCAACATGCCAAGTGTGGATTTCAATCTGAAAGGGCCCAATCTCAAAGGTGATGTGGATATGTCCGTTCCAAAGATAGAAGGAGACATAGGAGCACCCGAAGTTGACTTAAAAGGTGCAGATATTGATATTGAAGGGACAAAGGGTGGATTTCACATGCCTAAATTCAAAATGCCCTCATTTGGCATGAAGGGTCCAAAATTGGAAGGTCCAGATGTCAATGTAAAACTCCCCAAGGCTAATATTGATGTTGATGCACCTAAGATTGACATTGAAGGGCCACAATTTGACATTGAAGGTCCTGATGCAAAACTCAAAGGACCCAAGATCAACTTGCCATCACTTTCAGGACCCAACCTGCCAGGCTGGGACATTAGCCTGAAAGGACCCAAAGTAAAAGGAGACGTTGATGTGTCAGTTCCAAAGATTGAAGGTGACATCAAAGCTCCCAAGGTTGACATTGAAGGGCCAGACTTTGACATGAAGAGTCCTAGTGGCAAGATCACAGGACCAAAATTCAAAATGCCAACCATCTCAGGACCAAACATCAACATGCCAAGTGTGGATTTCAATCTGAAAGGGCCCAATCTCAAAGGTGATGTGGATATGTCCGTTCCAAAGATAGAAGGAGACATAAGAGCACCTGAAGTAGACTTCAAAGGTGCAGATATCGATATTGAAGGGCCAAAGGGTGGATTTAACATCCCTAAATTCAAAATGCCCTCATTTGGCATGAAGGGTGCAACATTGGAAGGTCCAGATGTCAATGTAAAACTCCCCAAGGCTAATATTGATGTTGATGCTCCTAAGATTGATATTGAAGGGCCACAATTTGACATGGAAGGTCCTAATGCAAAAGTCAAAGGACCCAAGATCAACTTGCCATCACTTTCAGGACCCAAACTGCCAGGCTGGGACATTAGCCTGAAAGGACCCAAAGTAAAAGGAGACGTCGATGTGTCAGTTCCAAAGATCGAAGGTGACTTAACAGCTCCCAAGGTTGACATTCAAGGACCAGATGTTGACTTTGAAAGACAAAAAGGAGGTTTCAAAATGCCTACATTTAAAATGCCTTCCTTTGGATTTCAAGGCCAAAGTGTTGAAGGGCCAGATGTAAATGTCAGCCTCCCTGAATCTGAAATTGATATTAAAGCCCCTGAATTGGATATCAAAGGACCACAAGTTGAGTTGGAGTGTCCGACTGGTCAGATCAAGGGGTCAAAGTTCAAAATGCCAAACATCTCAGGACCAAACATTTCTATGCCAGACTTCAAAGGTGATGTGGACTTGTCAGTTGCAAAGATTGAAAAAGACATAAGAGTTCCTGAAGTGGACATCAGAGTTCCACAGATTGACGTTGATGGGTCAAACCGTGGATTTGACATGCCTAAATTCAACATGCCGTCACTCAACATTAAAGGTCCAAAAATGGAGGGTCCTAATATTGATACAAAACTTCCCAATGCTAATATTGATTTGAAAGCACCTGACATTGACTTTAAAGCTCCAGAAATTAACATTGAAGGCCCAGATGCAACAATTAAAGGACCCAAAGTTAAGATACCAGCCATAAAAGGACCAACACTGCCAGACTTTGATATGAATCTTAAAGGTGATACGAGTTTTTCACCTCCACATATTGAGGCAGATATAAAACCACCTGCCATTGATATTAAAGGTCCACAGGTTGAAGGATTTAAGGGCGGAATTGAAATACCATCACTGAACATTAAAGGTCCAAAATTGGAGGGTCCAGCCATTGACCTAAATCTCCCCAAATCTAACATAGATTTTAAAGCACCGGATGTAAACCTCAAAGGGCGTAAAATAAAATGTGAGATGGATGCTTCAATGCACAAATTGGAAGGGGATATCAAAGATCCAAATGCCAACATTAAAACACCAACTATCACAATTGAAGGTGGAAAAACAGGTGTTACATTTCCCAAATTCAAGGGTCCTAAGTTCGGAATGAAATCCCTTGAAGTGGGGGGGCCTGAATCCATGGTAAAGAAACCCATGATCAGTGTAGGAGCAAAAGGTTCAAGAACAGAAGTACAACTCCCAGATAATGAAGCAAGTCTGGATGCCCCCGATTTTGACGTCAATGTAAAGGGGAAAAAGGGGAAATTTAAACTTCCAAAAGTGAAAGCAACAGCAAAGAAACATGATCTTGACATAGAAACACCAGCAGTATCTCTCGATGTAGAGACACACAATATCAATGCTAAAGGAACAAAGGTAAAGAAGCCTCTTTTTGGTAAGCTTCATTTTCCTGATGTGGAATTAGATATCAAATCACCCAAAGTAAAAGGCGATGGATCTTTTTCAGAGGGACTGAAATCACCTGATATAGAATTGCCATCTGCTAGCCTGAACACTAACATTGAGGGTTCTGGTATTGACAGACCAAACTTTAGTTTGGAGGCATCAGATGTGAAATTAAAGACTCCTAATATTAAATTGACAAATGTAAAAGGGGGTGCAGAGATTGATCCACATATTTCAGGGGGCAGTTCACATGGTAGCCATCAATACCCAGAGGGCACAGTAACATTTCCAAAAATCAAGGTACCAAAATTTGGTATTGCTCTCCCTGAGCTAGAAGGCCAAGAGCATGGAAGAAATGTTGAATCTGAACTTTTATCTAGTGGAGGAATAAATTTGCAGTCTCCATCTGTCAGCTGTCAAGCCAGTTCACAAGATGTTGAGGCTCCCAGTCCAGAGCTAAAGTACAGGGAAGGCAAAGTAAAGGTAAAGATGCCAAAGTTGTTTGGCAAATCAAAAGCAAAAGGCGGTAGTGCAGGTGACATCCGGGTACCAGAGGTAGCATTGAGTACAAGTGGAAAAGGCAGTAAAGACCTAAATGTACACACTGGGGAAGTGATGGGAGGAAAATTAGAGCTAGGTGATCCTGGACTTGGTGTGTCAACTAAAGGCAAGTCAGCCTCACTGGATCTATTCAAGAAATCAAGGCATCGGTCTTCTTTGAGTGATGAAGGGGGGCTTGCAGTCAGTTCTCCTTCAATTCACTTAGAAGCTGAGGGTGGTGACATTCCATTAGACCTAGGAGGAACGAAAGTCAAAGGAAAGAAAAGCAAGTTGAAGTTCGGCACCTTTGGAGGTTTTGGTTCAAAGTCAAAGGGCTCATATGAAGTGACACTTGGTGAGGAAAGTGAGAGAGAGGTTGAGGGTAGCACAAGTCTTCCCCAACCCTCTAAAAAGTCAAGATTGTCTTCATCTTCCAGCAGTGACAGTGGTTCAAGGGGTGGTTTTAGGTTCCCAAGACTTGAATTATCTGTCTCACCAAAAAAATGATTGTGAGGCAAATTAAACTATCTCATGTACACTTAAATTCTTTCTCCTAGTATGGTAAATTCTTCAAAATTTAAAACCTAAGGAGACTTACACAGGCATCATTAATCATTCTTTGTTTTTCACTATTAGACGGGAGTGCATGAGATTGTTTAAAATCCCTTTAAACTGTAAATAATATTAATTTGTATTGTAATAATAAATATTGTTTTTGTACATATTCCAGATTTATTGAACATATGCCATCTCACCAAATATCAACCATTTGTTTATTGCAGGGTTTTTCATTATGTCCTATTTCATTCTATAAAATGAATGTTAATGATTGGGTGTGTTATATTTCTATCCAGGTGTCTATTGCACAGAACAGTTACAATAGTTATTTTGAAGGAAAATCTTGCTTATACACCCACACAGATATAAACTGTTGCCACTTTTTTAATGTAAGAAATGATTTTATTTTCAAGCTTTGTTATCATAATCAGTGCAGAAGTATATATACGAAACATAGAGCTGGCCCTAACACGTTCACGTTTATAGAGTGATGATGTATATAACAATTGCAAAGTCAGTCACTCTTTCGAAAGCATCAAAATTCTGCTACTACTTCTCTTCATTTTTTAAAGAAAATTTATTTACCTAAATTCTATGCGATTTTCCAAAATATTAATTTGTTTCATGTCATTTTTGTTCTTACCTGTATTTTATTTCCTTTGTCAATCTCTACACTCGATGATTATGTAAAACAATGTCACGAATAAACATTTTGATGTTGTCACTTTCTGATGTTTGTAAACAAAATCTGCATTGATAGATTCCCATAGTTTTGATGAGATATGATGGAGATGGAATATACTTTGGATCTACTATTTTGTGTGCATTCTGCCAAATATACTGAATAAAACAATTTATAGAATTTATAATGTTTTTCGTTCATGACATGATATTATATGCACACCAATTATGTTTGTCTATCTAGTTCCACATTACAGTAATGCCATTGCATGATTTATTAATTTAAATATACTTCACATTGCTCAGGTGAAGCAGGCTTTTGGATGAAACTTATTTTTAACTGTCATACTCATTGACAATCATCCATCAGCTCATCTGATGTGAATTAAAGTTTTCTTTTTTAAACTTTGTCAATGGAAAAATGTTGTTCAACACAGATGCAGCTCCATAATGTCTAACACTGGATACAGTGATGTATTGAATTTAGTGCACAGGTCATGACACAAAACACCTCAAATACAGTGGACTGTATGACTCCACAAGAAAAATCAAGATACATTCTATCACAGTGTACATACAGTTCCTTAGTTCAGCATGACATACAGTAGGGCAGCAACTGTCATACAGAAAAATTTAAAATAACTTTGATACAGAAAAATTTAAAATAACTTTGATGAGTGGGATCAGATATATTTCAAGATTTTGGCTGAGGCCCCCTTTAATAGTTTTAAGAGAAGCGTGTTTTATTCTCAAATATTAACACTGAAAAACTGAAAATGAAACAACCAGGAGAATACAGCCGCCAGTATTATGCGTCTAAATTATCTGTCAAAAGTGAGGACATATAATGTTTTGTAACATACTATGGACTGTATATGGGTCAGTGAAAGCATAACTCAAAAATTGTATTTTGATAATCAAGATTACCTTGTCCAGAATATCTACTGTATATTGATAAAATTACACATTCTAAAATATACCAAACGAGTCATGATTTACAATAAAAACTACTACAAAGCATATAGATGCCAAATATAATATCTATGAATATTCCTTTAATAAAAAGTTAATTCATGCAAGCTTTATATGAGCAGACTAATCTATGTTTAATTTCATGCAGAGCTATTTGGTTAAGGTTAAATTAGCAAATTGTTCTCTAGCTAGTTGTTAGCAATATCTGTCGACTGTGTTTTTCACTTTTTCACAGAAAACAGAAAAAGATGCTATGAGAGAGATTAGAGTGAACCAAAAAGTATAAAGTTACAGCTCAGACAGCTTAACTTATAAAGATGCATAAAGCAGAGGAGAGCTGCATATTCAGATGATGATTCTCTGTATATTTATCAATTCATTGTCACATTGTTTTTGCATTGTCACTTGATATATTGTTATCTTTAGAATATTAATTATATCACGTTTATGGTATGGTTATGGCCCCTGACAAAGAAATGAAAATATCACCTTTGTGCTTGCAAGTAGGCAACATTGAATCCCTTTTAATCACAGATTTTTACTCCCATCAACTTTTATCAAATATTATATTGTTCATATAATTTTGGCTTTTATGAGAAGGTAGATAGATAGTCTGGTATTTCTGGCAAAATAAATACAGTTTATAGTCCTTTGGGAATGACTGTAACAAAAATATAATTTATTGATGGGTCTTCTTTAGAGAAAATGGAAAATACACCACCCAGTGGTTGAGTTACACTACACCACTGTTAAATGATTCTACTACCTTCACCATTGATAACTTTTTGTGATTAATTCATTCTGGACTGTCATCTATCAAATCTACATGAAGTTTAAAAACTTTTGATTATTATTGATTACTATCTATTTTTCATTATAAATATGTGTACTTACTGTAATTGCAGTGCACAAACATTGGCTTCAATAATAATGTTTTTTATCAGGCAGAAAAAAGAGTTATTCACACATTGAACACATTCATACCAGTTAAAACAAGTGTTACAGAAATATGGTTTGTTGGAAATAGGTTTTGTGAAACCAGTATTGTGCCTCACACACAGGATGTGATCCTAGTGCTCCTGGTTGCATGAATGCAATTGTTGTGGTAGTGCAGAGGAAGGAACTTTTTAGGGAGTTTCCTTTAAAAGAGGAAAGTGTCTCTTTCCTCTCTGGAGAGGCAAATGCATTTTGGGCGGAAAGAAGGACACAGAGAAAAAACTGACACAGTCCGCACAGTTGTGCTGTATAACTTATTGGATTACAAGAATATCTAAGATGTTGACCATTCATTTCAAATGTTGATTCCACTATTCAAATGCTGATTCTAAGAGAAAACTTCAAATCAGGTTATCAGGTAAGATTACTGATTTTTATTTTTCACACTGAATGAACATTTATTATAGGCTACATAAACACAATGAAAAGTATTGCCAGAAAAAAAGATTTTTTATATAACCAGTAGCAATTTTTTTTTGCTATGCAACCTGATTACTTGGTTATCTTATTATGTGACTATTGATTCAGGAGGTACAGTAACCTGGTCTACTGATTCATTCTCAAACTTGTTTCATCTTTCTGGTCACAGACAAACAAGGTCGGAGATGTTTCAGGAAAGAACTGGACATTCTTATATATTTGGGTAGTATTATTAGGTTGCTCTGGAGTCTGACTTTTCTCAATTATAATTAAACAACTCAAATACCTTTCAGTAAAATGGATACATTACTTAATCAAGACCATAGGAATTTTCACTGGGGAGTCAGATGTTGAATGATAATGTGGTTTACTACACCAGTCTGACATCTGACATCTTATGTGTCATGCAAAGTGCAGCCAGATGGTGTCCTTGACTCCTGCGAGAATAAGAAAGGTTCCCCAGTGTGATTTGTTTCTATACATTAAATCCTACCTCACTCAAATAAACCTTCATTAAACACCTTGACTTTCCAGGCAAGCAGATAGTGTCCACAAAATAACATAAGATAAAATAACAATAAAATGAGTGCCTATATTAACAATACATTTTTGTGCATTACATAACATTACATTCATTTGGCAGATGCCTTTGTCCAAAGCGACTTACAAGAAGTAGATCATGCATTCAACCTTGAAAATAAATTAGTATCTGGATATACCTGTCTTAGTTGTAGTAAGATAATTTGTGGCAATGGCACATTGTGGCAATAATTTTGTTCACACTTACAAATAGTATCCACATGTGTATGCCTGCAATTAAGCCTGTCAGTTTAGTAACTTAATTCAATTATTTACATTTAAACATTTTGTATTACATATTATTACAGCACTTAATGAGAGTGGTTATATCATCACTCACCACCATAACAGGTGTGGACAAAATATTCTGTAACTGTACATCCAAAGGTCTTTCTGCTTTAAATTTATTTAGTTATAATGTTATAGATGATCTCTGTTGTGAAATGGTTCATGCCAAAAGGTGAAGGTCTAAGTTGCGCAGCAAACCAAGATGGCTTCTTCTATAGATGACTAATACCCCTGATCAACCGAACCTGATGCTGTGGTGGATACACCTGCTTAAAGCATGTGTATAAATAAACCCTTTCAAATATATGTATCTCAGTTGAGACTAGTTGGTATATTTTGGATAAAAAAAATAAAAAACCTAACATGTTACAATGTCATATTTTTACATCACTTATCAATAATACGAGTCATAAAAGAAAGCCCTTATCAATAATTCTGCATTTTGCCTCTTGACTGTGAAATAATGTTTGAAGCTCATCCATTCCTATTGTATCATTAGCATACATACTTTTTGCTATAAGCAACAGATGAACCGCACACTTCATAAAATCTTTCAAACTGATTTGAATAATCATAGACCTAAACATTTTATAATGCATATTTCTCGATCTTACAGTGGCTGTGGGGAAATCTGTGTAGTAATAATAATCTTTATCGGTACTGTGTTTTCGCCTGGCAAGTGTGAAGAACACAAAGACAAAGACTGCTTAAATGATAAGGTATGATCATTTGTGGCAAGGAAGAGTATTCATATCATACCCTTAGCTGTAAATATGGTATTTATAGTGAGAGAATGGAGGCAATGTGCAGTTTAAACATCTTTCATTGATCAAATCAATGCCTGCGTATCTATCCCATCAAATAAGATGGGCTGTTGTCTTTTAGATACAATGGACACAGAAGCACAGTAGCAAACCTGCATGGGAGGTTGTGGAGGCGGATTAGAGCTTGTGCAATATTGAAATCCAGCAGTTAGAGGGCCATGTTCTCTCACCTTTGTAATGGGGGTGGGAATTTGGAGCGAGTACAGAAAGTCAGCAGTGCTGCATTTCCATCCATTTCATGTGCATGTCAGTGTGTGAGCTTGCAGTGATAAAACAATGAAAATAGGGTGAAAAGTATGAGTTGGGTGCTCAGGTGTAGAACATTAACTCTGACTGAGTGATTCCAATGTAAATATCCATGAATCCTGACCGGATGCTATGCTATCAAGCATGTAGGATGAGGATTGTTGGGTTTCACATTTTTTCATGGTTTCATCGAAATCCAATTACCACCTTTCCCATGGGAATATCCATTTTCCTTTGACAACTGGATCGTAATAAAGTACCTATAACCCCCAGATACAATAATGATGACGAAATATCCTACAGTATACCTGCATGCCAGTCTTTTCATAAGCTGGGAATGCATGATCAAATGTCCCCAAATTACCTTATAGGCTGTTTTCCTGCCCCCATGCCTTTGAAGTAGGAGTTTAGTTGTGGTATGTGGAGTATTAAGCTTATGCAGCAGCAGGATCTATTTTTGAAATTTAAAAGACTGTTTTCTGAAACCCTGATTGTTGAAGAGGCAGCTGACTGACCTTGGAGGTTGTTCAGTATGTTGTTTTTCACTTGTAATCACAGGGGGCTTTCAGGGCAGTGACTGAAGGAGAACATTTTTTTTTTGCATGGCTACCTACACTGAGACATTCCCTCTTGGGGTTCTGTTTGATACGAGAATAGCAGAATGCACATATGTGTTGGGATGAATTTCACCTGCCTTTAACAGTGTGACCTAATGTGTGTTGGTTATTAATGAGTTATTCATTTATGAATGAGCATGAGTGTGTATACATTAATGCGTTACAAACTCCCACTAATAGTCCAGATCATGCAGTGTTCTTAGTTGTCTTCCCCGTCTCCTCCTTCAGCAAGCAGCGATTTACTTTGTTAAGGTGTGACCTCATCATCCTGACTCCATGATACCCCACCTCCCCCTGAAAAAGCAGGCAGCCGTGATATCACACAAACATACACACAGTCACACAGGGGCACACAGAAAAGCAGCAGAGCGGACCAGGCAGGGCTAGAGAGATTTTCTCATTTTATTTCCAGGGCATATGTGTCTGTCTGAGAGAGAGAGAGAGAGAGAGAGAGAGAGAGAGAGAGAGAGAGAGAGACAGCCAAAGAGGGGAGGCGAAGGGGAGGGTGTCTGGATCATGCATGTGCATTAACTCAGCTCCAGCGGTGCAGCAGCAGCAGCAGCAAACAGAAACGGCAGCAGCACAGGAGGAAAGAGAGAGAGAAGGACAGAGAGGAAGAGTTGGAGGGAGGGTAGTAGTCTCAGGCACAGGAACAAAAGCTGCAGAGGACTGCTTTCCATCTCCAATAAAAGAACAACGGAGGAGTAATAGAAGGAGGAGGGGGCGGTCATGAGTAGTGAGACAATAACGGAAGAGAAGAGGCACATTGTAGTCAGTGTGGACTGAAATCAAGGCTCCTATCTCCTCTGCTCTCCATGTTTTTGGGGACTCAGTGTACCATTGCCTTCATCTCCAAATCCAGAAGAGGATGTCTGTGTCGGGGAAGAAGGAATTTGACGTGAAGCAGATCCTCAGGCTCCGCTGGCGCTGGTTCAGTCATTCATCCCAAGGTTCGGCTGGCAGTGGAGGTGGTGGTGTTGGCGGGGTGGGAGGCTACATCCAACAGGATGGCCTGGACCACAGAGGGACGCCCACCCAGGGTCGCCTAAAGAGTCACTCACGGGAAAGAGGTATTGGAGGACTACGGAAGACAAACAGCCCGGTCCACAGCATCTTGGCACCAACACCAGGGCCCACGCCTGTCTATGTCAGAGCAGGGCATCAATCGTGGCACCATCAACAAAACACGATTCAGGGTCTCCAGGTCAATGAGGAGACTTCAAAGAGTAGCTCCTCACCCAGTGCCACGAGGAAAGAGAACGCCAACACTGACCAGGGAGATGTGAAGAGCAGCAAAGAGGAACCTGCCGAGGTGGACGCCAGAGAGAGGTATGCTATTCAGTTAAAGATACTTAGGAGGCACAGATTGAGGCGCCACATCAGTCACTTTACATATCATATGCTCCATTAGCAGAATGGAATTTTGGAAACACATGGTTCCCTCACATTTCATGGTGAAGCAGCAAAATATAGTCTGCATCTAATAGAGAAAGTCTGACGTCTGAGGAAGAGACTGTGAACAGGAAATATAGCACATCCCTGCTTTAAGGAATACATGTTGCTAACTAACACATAACAACACATCAAATGTTTTGTCAACATTACTTAGATTAAACACAATACTTAGATTAATTACATTCAATATTTGCGGTGCCATCCTACATGTAGATCCTTTAATGAAGATAAGATTCAATGATCTGCACAATTATTCTTTTCCAATTTATTCAGGCTCGGCAGCTGCCATGGCTCACCTATGGACAGCTCACCCTCATTGTCCTCAGCATGTTAGGTAGGATACACCAATAAAGGATCCTTTTAATAATTCAGTGGACCGAAAGCCAAGGCTTTGTCTGCTCCCTTGCCTGTGTTGTGGTCCAGATTACATGCACAGTATGCTGTACCTTCGCTTGGCTCCTCAGAGTATTTAGTTTATACACAGCACACTAATGTATTCTCCATGTAGTTAAAAGTGGATATAGCGGGAACGTGGCATAACCTCATGTACCGGTCCAATGAAAAGAGGAAGTGGTGCAATCTCACAAATTATCATCATACCTAGTGGCTGGCACATGTAACTGAATTTATTTTCCACCAAATTATTTTTTGTAATTATTTCTTGTCCCTTGTAAAAGTGACAGGGTCACATATGTTTTCTTGCCAGCTATCAAACCTTAGCAGGTTGTAATTCTCCCCCCCTCTTCAATGTGATCCTCCATTTTATTCCAGGAAGTAAACAGGGTAGTGTGTGTGTGTGTGTGTTTGTGTGTGTGTGTGTGTGTGTGTGTGTGTGGTGTGGCAGAACAGTAAAATCACGTCACATCAAGGATGAAAAGACGAACTCTCCTTTTATCTTGTCTGTGACATTCTCAGGTGACTGGTCCTTGAGCTATTCGGATTGCTGTTGTGTTCTTGCTCCATGCACCAGGTGATGAAATGAACTGTGAAAATTAACCAGTTCCTTTGATTTACAAAGAGCTCACTGTGATTATTAAAAGATAATTATAAATAACAACTCTACACCTATACAGGCAAAATAATGTGTCAACATGGATTTAATAAGTGTCAGGGGCAGTGGATGGTTGGGTTTCCTGAAAGGAACATTAATTATTCTGAGTTAAGATACAGTTTTGGAATCAGCACGATGTTCTGCTCTCTGTGCTGGCATAATTGGCAGATGTTAATGTTTTTGGGGTCCCTATGTGTGAAAAGTGCTTGCATAAAAGATGTGCATTACAGTTAAAATGTGTAACTCTTCAGCTCTCAGGGGTCCTTGATTTCTTGCTTGCCATGTAAAATACAGCATGGCCATCATGTTTTGACAATGATACTAAAATATTTATATGGTTGTGCATGGTTGGATCATAAAATATATCCTTGACTCAGATAAACCGGATAGTAGTGATTTATTAATTTGAATTTCATAGTCAGAAATGGAATCTGATTTGAAAGACCATTTAATGCTTCTCATTAGGAATATTGACAGCGAGAGAAGGATCCGCTTCTTCTTTTATATGAATAAATGAATCAAATGAACTAAGTCAAACCATCTGTGTTTTCTGATCATTCAGTTGCTTCAACAGCAACAAAGGCAACAAATATTAACTTTTAGCAGTTAGAGTGGGGATACATCACTGCTTGTCTTATGCGACTTTATAGTAGAGTTTCAATGGAAATGCAGTTGTTAACAGTTCATTTCTGGAAATGACGTTTGAACATCGATTGTACATAGCCGCACAGTGAATTAGGTCAGTGAACGTGTGACACATCATGGCTTGCATGTTCATCGGCAGCTAAGCAGATGTGTGGATGTCACTGAGATATGCACATTCATATACTCCACCAGCTGGGTGGCCCTATTACGTCTCACATCATAAATCCTTGACACATAACTTGTCACAATCCCTCAGGCTGGATCTGGAACTGAGTTCTGATGGCTGAAAATATATGTCAGTCATTTTGTTGTACATGCCCCTCAGTGATTAACTTCATTCGCTTAATGTCTACAAAAAGAAAATCTATTTTTTCATTAATTTGGTTTCTCACTTCTGTTATTAATATTTAAGGTTGCTGTCAAACTGATCTAACTGGCAGCGACAATGAAAACAGCGTATGCCAATATGTGGCTCTAAGATGTGATGTTTCACAATAACATTAAGAATAAATCATAAACGTATATGCTGACATTAGTTCGCTGGTATGTGGCAGGAAGGCTGTTGGAAACTTTGAGCTGATGAAACAAATCTTAGTCTTTGTATTTAATGTAGTTAATTATGTTTTGTAGCACATTTTAAAAACCTGTGTACGTGCAATGACTAATGCTAACTCAAAAAAGGCAGTGATTCCTTTATGCCCTGGTCTTTTGCTGTTTTAATTATCTCATTGTGTTAGCCCTTCCCCTGAAAGTAATGAACCTTTCTCATTAACTGACCAGTCTGTATCTAGGATAATACCTTTTTGTTTCCCATCCTTAATCTTAATGCTGTAAACTGAGTATTTGTGCTGTCCTCACGACTCTCATCCAAAAACCTCTCCCCATTGTTCGCAGAGAATATATGACCGAAGTTAACCTGAATGGAATAGAAACCCTGACCTCTCCCACGTAAACACTAACAGAGGCTCGAGTCAGCGGGCTGTTAGTTTGAATGATATCTCAATTCTCTCTCCACCACCTTGGAAAAGATATACCACCCCCTCTCCCCCTGTCAACAGCAGTAATTCAGATATTTGTCGGATGCCTCATAACACCACAAGGCTTAGAGGGTCTTGGTCTTCATGTGACACATCCAGCGAAGGCGTCCTGAAGAGGCTATAAATAGCAAAATACAGTACATCAGTTGTAATCTGAAAAAGACATCCCCAAGGATCAGGAGATTTTGTGATCACCCATAATATATTCTTTAACCTTGCCAAATCAGCATTCCATAGGCAACAAAGCCACCTCAAATAGAAGCATTGAGTTTTCAGCACCCCCATTCTTTTTTCAGTGAGAAGAAACACAGCATGATTATCTGATGGATTTACAATCTATTTATGTTCAAATGATGATTGCTAATTGTTTTCCTCCAAATTCACAGCTTTCTAGTAATTTTACACGGGCACAATTAGTGGGGAAATGATTTAGTTCACCAGTGTCTTGGGGCTCACTGAATTTGCATTGAAAAAGAATCATGGCAACATGGACAAAATTTGATTGAGCTGAAAATGTGTTATTGTGGACGAAATAGGGAGGTATTTTGGAAAATATCCTGTGGGTTTACTATAATAGAAATAGAAATAGCACAGAAATAGCATACAATAAAATGAAGAATTTATTATTCAATTAATTTGGTAATAATACAACCGTTTATACGGTTGTTTTAGTGTTTTACTAACACTAAAACATGTCTTATGGTTTTAAGGCCACCAAGCTGGATTCTGCAAATACATGCAGGATCTATATCCACTGAAGTGTTGGGGATTAATTTTCTTTACCCACTAACAACAGATGTAAGTAAATTATTACAACCAAAGAATAACAGTCTCATAAGCGAGTTAACCTGCCATCAAGCAGCCAGGAGCTTTCTGCTAAGATCTGCATATTTTTCACTTACAGGACACCGCCAATCCCCCAACACACACACACACAAACACACACACACACACACACACACACAGCTCCGCAATTTAAATTAATCTTTGTAGAAGGACTAAAGAAATCACAATATTTAATACAAATTTACTATACCCGTAACATTTAACATCCCTTCAACTTTTCCAGGCATTGTTTCTATGTTGTAATGCTGTGCTTATCAACCCAAAGAGTGAAGCCTCCGTATTGAAATATATCAATAGCATTGTATTCCTCTGTGGCTTTAAACAGATATCTCAGTCATGAGTGCAACCTAATTTTCTATAATTTAATCATTAAAGAAACAGAGAGTTTGATTGATAATTTTTCATTTTTACACTGCAAGATTTATCTCCACTTGGTGTAGTTTCTTAATATTCAAAACAGGCTTCAGTAACTCACCGGATGTTCATTATCTGCTCTCAGACATTGTGCTGACACGAATTTATCCACCACATTTCTTCACATCATGCGCTGTCTCTGTGAAAGCTGAGGGTAAAAGCTATAAGTAGGCAATATTTCATTTTTCGTTAATAGCCGTGGCAATTTTCCATTGCGCTCTTTTAACATAAAGGGCCCGCTGGCCACATTCGGAGCAGATTTCAAAAGACATGGTTCCTGTATGCAGCTACATTTCCTCCAGTATTATCAATATTATGCAGGTATGTCCGGCACAACAATGGCTTCAGAAGAAGAATGTCTGTTGTAAGCCTTTGTGAGATAGCATGAGTGCAGAGAGGAAAATCTGTTACTGCGCAAGGTTATCATTGCAGTTTCACTGCTCAGATCAAGTTATTACAGTCAGTTTGTGTATTTCTCTCCACACAGAGCTGAATGGCAGTATACCGCCCGTCAAATTGCAGAGGCATAAAGGTCTCATGGAATATATAGACTTGGAACATGCTGCATGAGGCTTTGTAGGAGTTGTTGGATTCTCAACCCAAGATACTCAGCAGACTTCAAGGGCAAATGGATGTTATAATCCACTTTGAAAGAGACATTTCCCGTTTGGCCAGTACGGGCATGACTTTCCCTCTTGTAGAGAGGTGGAGGAGACAGTAGTTGGAATAAGACTGAGATACTCAGCAACACGTCTGACTCATAACTTTTACAGCTAGCGGCTAATCTGGGCTGACGAAAGCACATCTTGAATCATATAACCATTCATCTATGAGGGCAGTTTCAGCACAGTGAGAACTTGATTACACCAGATGGAACAGAGGGAGGGACATTAAACGTGATGTTTTTGAATAATTCTCCTCTGTATAAGTATGAATGACTGTCTTTTCTGCAGTAATAGATAGATAGGTGGATAGAACTATTCATCCCACGCCAGGGATTTGTACTCGTTACAGCAGCAGAGTATCACAAAGAGTAGGAAAAAAATATACAATACAATATACAGGAAAACAACTACAGTTATATAAAGGGGGAGAGGGACTTTGATGATCCTCTCAGGACAGGATCATCGGCGATCATCCAGGTCTCTCTCCCCAATATTCAGGACATTTTTCAGACATGCAATGTATGCAGATTCTCTTCCATCATTAACCAAAATTGCTCAGTAATATGCAATGCACAGCAATGTCCCCACAGCAGTTTCTCTGGAGTAAGGTGCTCTGGGGCCTTAGTGTTTCAATAAAATTGGGCTATACCTCTGTTGATCCAACCCACTACTGAATGCGAACTATACACCTCAGAGAAATTTACTGCTCCCTGGAATGTGATACCAAAGCAATTAGTGTCGGAGAGATTGGTAGACATGAAAAATCCTTACAGCATGCCTTGGAGCCAATACAAAGGCAATGCATCTCTGTTTTATGGCCCCATTGCTTATTCAGTCTTGTTTGGTGTTCCTCTGCAAGACTCCAGAGTCAGTGGGGAATTTTCCTGACAGGGCAATAAATTACTCTTGCATTTAGCATAAAGTCTCCCCAATAAAGATTAGACTATAGGATACTGCAGTGACCAGAGAGCAATATAAACAATTCCCAGAGGGAAGATGTTTTTGCTTTTGCTAATCAATGGGAGAAAGTCACACACTCGGCTAAAAACTTTATAATAGTGTGTTAATCAGGACGTCAATAGGAGCCACCACCCCTCCCCCTTCCTGCCTTATCATGTATGTGCCAATACACTGTGCTCCCAAGCATCACAGGCCTTTCACTTCATTTGTATTGGCATAACTGTAACAATTTTTGACTAGTTTATCCATCTCTCACATCAGCAAATGAGTGGTAATGAGTGAGGACATAAAGTGTCACTTTAAATAGCAGTGACATTTTTTTCCTTGGGCACTATCAGTCTTCAAACAGCAGAGACACCACGAGATGACAGTAAATTCCCTCGCAGAGATGGCTTGGGTCTGTTTACGTGGCATAACAAACAACCCTAAATGTCAATGAGCGGACTTGCTCTGTGAAGGACACCAAAGTGACTGGGCTGCATTATTTGCCACGAGTCTGAGGGATTACTTGGATGCCTGTAAAACAGCATGTAATCTAGCAGCCTTTTGGGACGGAGACCCAGTCTCGCCACAGTGCTGTGAGGAACAGACTGCTTAAGCCCCTGTCTTTGGAAAACACACATGCACAGACAGATATGCACACACACACACAAACAAAGGCATGGACACAGACACATGGGAAAGCTGTTGCATACATTGTTGTGCTTGCTAGTTGTCCCATTGGGTTGAGGAGCTTAGTTATCCACTTATGTACGGAGTTTAGTCTTAAGCGTTTTAATTTTAGCTTAGAGTGGCGAGAAAGATGCAGAAGCACCACAGAGAATAGAGGATTCAGGAGCCACGTGTCACAATAAGCTCCTTTGTATCTCAATAATTTGTATCTTATCTTGCAGTGTACAGCTCTTTGGGTTTTTTGGTTTTTTTTGGCCGAGGAGGGTAAACAGTGAGTGAAATTAATTCATTAGTTTTATTAATTAGTCGTTCAAACTTAAAATTTTTGTTTAACTTCACCCATTGTGTTGTTGTTGTTGTTTTGGTTGCCTCAAGTTAGGTTGCCACTCACAGCTTAAATGTACTGCATGGTGCTTTTCTAGTCTTAACGACCACTCAAAGCACTTTACACCATGAGCCACATTCACCCATAAATACATGCATTCATATGCCGCTTCTGATCTTGCTCAAGGACACTTTGACATGCAGACTGGAGGAGCTGCGGCTCAAACCAACAACCTACCAATTACTGGGCGACCTGCTGTACCTCCTGAACCGCTGCCGCCCTTGCTTACTACTTACAAATGTCTGTTTGAAATTAATACTAAAATGTGTCCTGGTGCAGTGCCAAGATGCTGCTGTTAATACACCAGTCACACAGCTGGGGTTAACGGCTTATTTTGGTCACACTATATTTCTTTTCTCTTCCTCCTTCCTCTCGCTTGTCTTTCACAGGTTGGTTTTGAGCACATTCTCCAGAATGAACACCAACTCCTCAGATGAGTTTTTCCAGGCCACAAATCATGCAGAGCAGACTTTCCGTAAGATGGAGACGTACCTCCAGCACAAGCAGCTGTGCGATGTCCTCTTGATAGCAGGGGATCACAAGATACCAGCTCACAGGTTGGTGGGAACATGTTTTGTCAGTCCTACCTATCTGAGGATTAATTGAATAAGTTTTGAAATGCAAGGCAAGCCTTTTCTGATTGTCAGGTGACACTATTTAACTCATTGCTCACTGGTTTGCATCTAAATAATGTACACTGCTTTGATCTAATTACACCACAGTCCCTCCTCATTTCCACAGTGTATTTCATACATGGAAAAACACTGTGATCCTCTAAATAGAGAAGTCAATATTTGGGCATCCAGGTCCCGGTTGAATGACTGAATGCATGACCATGCTGAGAAACATTGTGTTCACAGAGTGCATGGACTTATGCACCTATACACCAGGATATTTTGTTAGTGCATCCAGACAAACTTGTGAAACAGAAAACAAGATGATCCACAGAGCGAGAGAGGGAAGAAACAATCAGTCACTGCCCTAGTTGGGTGAAATTAACAGTCCTCTGACTGCCTGTCTCAGTGCAGTTTTACTGTATAGTAGCTCATTGGACAAGGAAAACAGGGATGATGTATGCACATAATACATTACACATTTACATTTAATTGTGTTGAGATTTCATTCTTCAAATGGATACTGTACATGGCCATTTCTACCCATCAATCTTCACTCAATAACCCATAATGACAAAGTGAAGACACACTTTTACAATCGTTTGCAGATTAATTGAAAAGGTCGAACACAAATCTCTTACTTACAAAAGTAATCAGACTGTGGTTAAGCATATCATATTTGCTTTAACTGAGAAAATATTGCATTGATTGACGTGAACAAAGGTGCACACTAAAGCCTCACAATTTGCACCACAAGTTAGGGAGAAAAAAAAAAACAAGCGAGGGAAACCAAGGAACTTTCACTAAACCTCAGGGGTCAAATTCTTATAAGGTGTACAGCAGATCAGGGCAAACCATTTTTGAAAGATTTGACTGTTGCCTGCAGCACAGTGGCCTCAGAAATTGTGAAATACACAAAGTTTGGTCCCACCAGGACTGGTTCTAGAGTTGGCTTTTCAGCCTGTTCAGCCTATTTGGCCTGTTCATGTATAGATCAAAATCACTTTGAGTAAAAGTAATATGACAACCTGCTCTGAGGTTGCAAAATGGCATTTGAAAGACCCTGGGAGAATGGAGAATAAGATTCTCTTGTCTGGTGATACAAAAATTGAACCCTTTGAACAGAACTCTAAGACGTATTCACCGTAAACTCCAGACGCCACTGATCACCTGGCTAATACCATCCCCGGGGTGAAGCAGCGTCATGCTGTAGGGATGCTTCTCAGCAGCAGGGACAGGGAAACTGGCCAGAATTGAGGGAAGGATGAATGAATGACATCTTTGAAGAAAATCTGCTCCCCCTACTTTCAAAAACCTGCTGCGAATGTATGTTTCGGTGCGATGTTGAGCCAAAACATACTGCCATGACAACACTGAAGTGGCTTCAGGACAAGTCTCTGTCTGTCCTTGAGTGGCCCAGCCAAAGCCGACACTTGAACCGCAAAAAGCATCTATGAAAGATGGCAATTCACAGACACTTCCCATCCATTCTGTGGGAGCTCGAGAGGCTCTCCTGGGGAAAATTGGTTAATATGCCCAAATCCAGGTGTGCAGATCCACTCCAAAATGTAATAGGTTCTTCCTTGCCCCACATAGTTTTAAGTAATCCTGGTAACAGAGAGACAGATAAAAAAAAAAATGAAAACATAACTTCCTTGAAGGAGGTAGTAAAGTATGAAAAAAAGTGAAGGGGTCTCAATAATTTCTGATGCTGCTGAACATTTTTGAAACCAAAAGATCATGACAATGCGGCGTAGACTGTTAGACTGTGTGACTTGATCTCATTTCCTTGTGATGCCATGTGATCTCTTTTGTCCCCCCTTCATGATTCAACCAGTGTGTTATGCGAGCCAGACAAATGAGACGATATAATTAGAAGTATGACGAGCGTAGCTATTGGCAACATGATATATGTGGGGTAATTTCATTCATCATGCTCTGACAAAGTGGAATGATACAGAATCTGCAGGGGACATTAAGTTACTCAATTTCTCACTGTGACCTAGCGTAGTGTAAAAGCACATCAGTGGTATAAATCACTGTTAGGACCGTGCTACTTGGAAAACACTAACAGTATAATGTGAAACACTATACTGTGAAGTTATACCCTCTGTTATGAAGCAAAGGTTCAGGGAACACAATTTCCCTGATCCACTAAACACTTTAAATAATCAGTATATAGATTTCCCTCACACATTCAAACTAATGTACAGTGCAAGAGCATTAATTCGTTATGTTTCCTTTATGGCAGATTGGTCCTGAGTGCTGTGTCAGATTATTTCGCTGCCATGTTCACCAGCGACGTGAGGGAGGCAAAGCAGGAGGAGATCAAGATGGAGGGAGTGGATCCAGAGGCCCTCAGATCTCTGGTTCATTTCGCCTACACTGGTGAGTGCTCATAAAGACATTCACTAGCTCTTGTAAGTAGTTATGAGAAATCCAGCATTATTACAACGGATCAATAAGACAATTCATCACTGGGCCGACTGACTGGGCAGCGCGTCAACATAAAACTACTCTATTTTACCAGACAAATTGCCCTTTGATAAATCCCCTGACATGTGTTTGGATCAAAATACCCACTTCTGGAGCATTTCTTTAATACTCCAAAGAGTATTCTACAATAAGTATGTTTACTGTTGAGCCTCTATTTAATTTTATTGCACATGTTTGCCATTTCCTTGATTAAAATGTTACTTGCAATACTTCTCTCACCACTGTGTTAGCCATTGGCAGCTACATTCAGTCATGTCAAAAACGTGTATTTTGCCTGTCCTGACCTTGCAGGTGTCCTTGAGCTGAAAGAGGAGACCATTGAGAGTTTATTGGCGGCAGCTTGCCTCCTCCAGCTTCCACAAGTCATCCAGGTTTGCTGTAACTTTCTGATGAAGCAGCTTCATCCCTCCAATTGCCTGGGAATACGCTCCTTTGCAGACGCCCAAGGCTGCGTGGACCTTCTCAATGTGGCTCATAACTACACCATGGTAGGCAAACGGAGCCAGACCACATTTACATGGCTGGGTGGGCTAAATAATTTGTTTTGTAATGTGGATTTGAACTCTTAAAGTGACTGCATTAATGCAAACGTGTATAGTTGTTAAAAATGTATATTTTTCTGCACACTCTGTAGTGGCTCAAGTAGAAGGGAATCAGCTCCATATAATTTGAAATACAGACAGGGGTTAAATCTCACCTTGGACTGGCGTTTCAATCTCTGGTAACCCTGAACCCTGCATTCATCACTAAGGGAATCAGACCTATGCCAAGTCAACTGTTAGTATTGTGAGACTGTGCTGAGCCATCAAGGGACCAGTTGAAAAAATAACAACTGTGATTATACCCTCCATTGTTTTGTCAGTTCAGTCAATGAATACAATATTTGTAGATAATGTCATGGCTGGATATACTGCACATAACACATTGTAATATTTGTGTCTATCCTCTGAGTTGAGACTATTCATTTTAAATAACCTGTCATAACCTTTCAGGAACGAACGGTTGTCTTGGTTATTTATATCATCTAATTTCAGCAGGGAAATGGATGATGTCCACATTTGAATAGAAATTGAATAGTTTCATACTTGCACGTTGTCTAATTTGGTTATGTGGCTGCCAGTATAAGATACCACCTTGCCTCACATTGATTAGTGTACTGCCGGAAATGAGAAAATGGGATTTCTGTATATCTCTGTGAGGAATATTTGCTGTGGATTAGGATTCATGAACATATTTGTCAGATAACGTCTCGCTGCCCATGCAGAAGTGACAGCACGAGGCGAGCCTTATCTCCTGAAGGACATCTGCTCAGGCTGTTTACACAGGCCCCATCCAGGACCAGGAGGTTAATCTAATCATCAAACTGCACAAGGGGGCCAACTTCCTGTTCAATCGCTTCAGTAACGAGCGGAGAAAACTGTGAGCTTCCTGGAAGTCCATCCTCTGGGTTCTGAGCGGACCGAGTTGTGTTTTGATAAGCTTGTTTTTCCTGGTTGACAGTGGCAGCAGAGATCTGTCTCTGACATTCCTTTCCTGTGTGAAAAGGTTGCCCGTTTTATGTTGCAGTAGATGAAAATGTAAAGTTTCATCATTGAGATGACAACACTGCTTTTCAGCAATGAAACTACACAGAACAGTCACAACATGGAAACCTGTAGCTGGTTTCCATGTTCTGGCACAAGAATCGCTCATTCATGTGATTTAAACTTATTTTGTAGATCTAATTATTTGCCAGGGTTTCTTGTCTGGACCAAGCCAAAAATATACTGACCTGCCACAACAATACAACTAGTTACCAGTTTTAATGTGGAAAATTTATTTTTCAGTTACATATAGCATCCTTCAGTATTTACATTTAGTGAATACATCTGTGTTTTAGAAAATAACAACATACAGAAGTCTTTGCCAGCCTCTGCAAATTACATGGTAATGGAAACATTCTTGAAAGGTAATTCTCCCAGCCTCCCTCTGATTACACATCAGTATTGCTGCTCTTCAGAAAACACTGTTATTACACAATTACTCAGTGGTTAAATCAATTAGTATCCTCTCCCGCTGATCTCGTTTTCCAAGCAGTTTACCCACCAATGAGTTTGCCAGCATCTGAACAGACATCTTTTTAAATGATTATGAAACAAACTCAGTTGAGATTAAAATATTTTTTCATCAAATGTTCTGGGCAAGTAATTACAAATAATTGGCCTAAAGCAATGTCAAAGAGTTTGATGGAATTTCACCCTCAGCATCACCAAAACAGATCAATAGATGTCACTCATTTCATTAAAGCTGTCTGTGCTAAGCTTTTAAAACCTGGTCTCATAATAGATCGGACCGAGACACTGTAATTTGTTGCAAGTTGTTGATCAATAGCGTGCTTGTTTTGCTTAATTGTCCAGCATCCACTCAAACGCGAGGGGCTTGATTTGGTATTCTGGGAGCTAAATTATTAATGCGGAGCTATCTCGTTCAGAGAGGAAACATGGTGTGATTATGGCCAAGGATTGCTCTGTATGTCTTTCATGTTTTTTAATGTTGGACGTACCATAGAGGTACAGAGAAGGGAGGGTGTTTTATATAGCATCATCTCTAATGGAACTGAAAGAGACAATGTCCTTGAAGGGGTAGCCATGCAGTGCTGTAATATTGCCCGGGCTTCTGGCCAGTTAATGGAAGATCAATCTTTAGGAAGGCAATAGAGAACAGCTTCCACAGAACTTGGTGCTGGTCACTACCTTGGCATAATGGCAATGCTGGTGTGCAGTGTTTCTCTTTAAACGGCTTATAAAGGCGTACTAGCAAAAATGTTTTTTTAAGCTTATGAAGATACTTTTTTGAAGATGTTTTATGCTGGATACATTTGTAGCCTGCTGCTGTGTGGATCATTTGATTTCATGAGATGAGTGAAAGAGACGACAGTTTCATCTCCACCTTAAAATATTGAGAACCACTGGCAGTCAGTTACGTTACAAACTGTAGATAGAGTCATTGGCATTGTCTATCTCCTTGGATTAGTTTTTCGTCACTTCTCTCTCCTCCGCACACACACACACACACACACACACACACACACACACACACACACACACACACACACACACACACACACACACACACACACACACACACACACACACACACACACACACACACACACACACACACACACACACACACACACACACACACACACACACACACACACACACACACTGCATGTTGGTTAATGACTGATGACTATCTGCCTCCTCCATGCCTCCACCTCTGTTCCAGGAAAACTTTCTGGAGGTCATTCAGAACCAGGAGTTCTTGCTGCTCCCCACAGCTGAGATTGTTAAGCTGCTCTCCAGCGATGACATCAATGTTCCTGACGAGGAAACCATCTTCCAGGCTTTGATGACGTGGGTGCGCTATGATGTCCAGCATCGACAAAAGGACCTTGGTGTGCTTCTCGCTTTCATCCGCCTGCCTCTTCTTCCTCCACAGGTGAGATTACAGAGGTGAATAAAACAAAGGACAACACAAAATGCTCAGATTTGAGTCTCTAGAACTGAGGAATGTTCAGTATTCTAAATTGAAAAATAAATAGATAACTGAAAATCAAAATTGTGGCTCATTAAAGTGTCAAATTATTAAACTAGCAAAATAATTCTCCTCTCTTAGTGATGAATGAAATGGCAGTATGATGAGAATTTATGTGTTATGCTGTCAGGCTGTAAACTCATATTGTTTTAGACAAAGCAACTCATGTTTTAAAACATCAAACACAGATAAGCATTTTTGGAAGATATTAAGCATGAAAATATGAACACAATATGAATAATGCCGCTTTATTCACTACAATTAAACAAGTAAAGAAAAACATATGGAAGATATTATCTAACTCATAACTTATCTCACCCATTGGCCTGTTTGTTGTGAACTAACTAAACACCAGCATTTAATAATTGTTTTATTGTCATAACTGGTTCTGTATTTAGCATAAAATAAAAGGGTGAGCAGAGCAGTAATGCTGACATTTACTTGCAGCCAAAACAAGATCAAAGAATACATGCTAAACTTTCAGTCACAAAAATGAAAGGAAATGTGTAAAATATTGACAAAACCACACAACTCACCTTCTGACTGATTTCTTGTAATGTAGCTCCTTGCAGATCTGGAAAACAACAAGATGTTCTCGGATGATCTGGAATGCCAGAAGCTGCTGATGGAGGCCATGAAGTACCATCTCCTGCCCGAGCGACGTCCCATGTTTCAGAGCCCCAGAACCAAACCTAGAAAGTCCACCGTGGGTGCATTTTACGCCGTTGGAGGGATGGATGCCACCAAGGGTATGGCCTGTTTGCAGTATATAGGCAGTGATACACATCGATGCAGTTGATCTTCTTTGGAATAATTTACGTGTCTGCGGTTTTAGGCTCTACCACCATAGAAAAGTACGACCTGCGGACAAACACTTGGGTCCAGGGAGGAGTCATGAACGGACGTCGGCTGCAGTTTGGTGTGGCGGTGATAGACAACAAGTTGTACGTAGTCGGAGGGAGGGATGGACTCAAGACTTCCAACATGGTGGAGTGCTACAATCCCATCAGTAAAGTGTGGTCCACTATGCCGCCCATGTCAACACACAGACATGGACTTGGTGAGTGTGTCCTGCGTGGCAACTGTACTTCACTTATTTCATTTAAAAAATAAAGTGAGAAAGTTATACATTAACTAAGAATATTTATATTTTCTCAGAAATTGCAAAGCGAGTATCTAACCTTTCTGTGCACTATACACTATAACACTATAATAATTATTATTGTTATCATTGTTATTATTATTAATAATATACAAATAGTGTTTGAGCTTTTAGCTCAGTCATGCTACCTGCTGTTCTATTTCCAGGAATTTCAGGATGCATGCTGGGAAGGGTCGCAGGTGGCATGCTGTAAAAAAAAAAAAAAAAACACATTTCTTCTTGAGATAGACCTTTGATATTTTCCCATTCCCCTATCAAAGCTCGGCAGGCTGCGCCGGCCCTGCTCTTCTTTATCCTTCCCTGCCCAATAAATCTCATATCAGAAGCGTTTTGATTCATGGTTGAAACAGGCTTGGTAACAGAGCAGGTCTTGTCAAAGCATTCAGCTTCCTCCCCCGTGCAGTTGGAGGTATCAGCGAGCCCGGGTGATGACACTGTACAGATTACCCGTGTTCTCTTTGATCTTTCCTGTAGCAAATACCTCTCACTGCTTTTGCTTGTGCCGTGCATATTTTGAGTCTGCATATAGAATTTGAGCTTAGTGTCTCCCAACATCCCTGCATGCAAAGCCACTTCCTGCCGTGTGCGTTATGGGTAAAGACTGGGGAGAAAAAGTTTTTTACATTCAAAACTCATATCCAGTAATTTAAGGGAGCTTCATGATGATAATTTTGCCTGACAATGTTAATGTCATTCGAGGTTCTCCGAAAGCGGTCTTGCCCTTGTGCTCCCCTTGAAATAATTGAACTCCCACGAAAGGAATGAAATGGTGGTGATTCAAAAAAATCCATTGTGTTAAAACATCCTTTGCTTTGTTACTGACGAAAACCACTTTCCTCTGTGGCTTGGGGATGAGGAATAACAATGTAGTTTTATAGTCTTCCTGTTTTTTGAATAGAATTGGTCAGCTGTATGACTCCCTCTGCTCAGCTCGAGTATGAAAAATATACTCCTGCAGCTCTCACCAAGAACTGTTGAAACTACAAAAAGTTTAGTTTAGAAATGTCCTTTTATTTATTTTTTACTGAATATTCACCAAAATGTTACCTTACCTTTTGTTGACATTTTGTGTCATGATGAGAATGTGAAAAGCTAAGAGGTATTGAATATATTGAGGCTTTAGCTTTGATATTTGTTTACAAGTTGCAACATTCTAAATATTAAAAAAACAGAATGAAGGTTTTAGAAGTCACAAACTGTCAATACCCAATAATGCACGCGCATAATTAAAATACATGATAAAAAATGTTTCTTCTTCATTCATTGAGTTTTTTTGATTGCAGGTAAACTTTGCTTTTGCTTTTACGTATATAGCTACACATTACGCACAAGTACATACAGAGATTATAAGTCATCTAATTGGACAACTTTCTCCCTCTTTTAACAAAATCACACATTATTTTAAAAACTGCAGGCTTTTCTGAGTTACGTGTATCATTTGTGCAGGTATTGCTGTGCTGGAGGGCCCTATGTATGCTGTAGGCGGCCACGATGGCTGGAGTTATCTCAACACGGTGGAACGCTGGGACCCGCAGGCCAGACAGTGGAACTACGTGGCCAGTATGTCGACGCCACGGAGCACCATGGGAGTCACAGCACTCAATGGAAAGTGAGTTGGACTGTCTTTCATGAATCTACAGAATATTTACTCAACATCTTCCAGGGATCGACAAAGTATTCATGATTCCGATTCTTAATACTGTCAACGTAGCATTTTAATAAAGAATGTGCCACCTCAAACTTCCGGGGCAAATCATACTGTTGTCTTTCTGCTGCTTTGAATATCATCTTGTCTGATATTGAATCACCTGGTATCTGGAGCCCCAACAGACACTATAGAGGCAGACAAGTGGAGGCAATCCATGTTAAAAAATGAATACTAGTGTTGATGCATGATTTTTAAAGGGCCCCAAAAGATTCACTTTGCCACTTAAATTCAGACAAGCAGCATATTGCTGTGGTGTAACAACCATACGGTACCAATGTTGTTTCACATTCTTGCATTTTTAAGTCAATTTTGTGACAAAATCATGTTCTGCATAGACGATTTTAAACTTTAACAATAACCATCACGTCTGCTTGTGTTTTAATATCGAGTTTTCTTTCCTTGCAACAACAATCTGACTTTGTCTGAAAAAAGAAAGGCAGATATTATATTTATCTGGAAGATTTAATCTGCAAGATAATTTGCATGTAGTATAAAATTGATTACAATGAAAAATCAAAAAATCTATGACCTTCATTTTGAGAGATATTTAGCATAAAGGTGAAATCTAATTTGGAATAGAGCAGGCAGTAAGGGAGATTTTTTTTGTGAGGTATTAGTTTGGTAATGGTTTGAGAAAATTATACTTCTCGTCTGTCTGTGAGATAAAGTGAAGCGTGGCCGTGCAGTACTCAGCAGCTCGGAGCAGAGGCTGATTAGTGTGGCAATTCATACACTGTAATCAGAGTGTATAAAAGCAAAAACACTTTGTGTATTTTTGTACATATTAAATGCCTTACAACACTGTTTGAAAGTAAATTAAGTAAAAAAAAAAAGTAAAACAGACTAGCTCTCGGCCCGATTTAAATAGGTTTGTGTGCTGAGAGAGAAAAGAGACTGCTGCTCGGCTACATCCAGTATTCAGCGCTAAAGTCGATGCTGAGTTATTTCTGCATCTAGGTCAGAAATACACAACAAGGAAACTGTTTCCCTAGCCTCTACTTTCTTGCTGTTGGGCCTGCGAGCTACGCGCACTTAAAATACTGAATTGATCTTTCTGGGAGAGAACACTCAAGGAAAGGGCCTTTGAAAAACACCATCGACTGTGCACTGCTGCATCTTATAAAACCTGTCACACTGACACTGTTCTGTCACTATACTTTTTTTTTTTAATTTTTTTTTTTTTACTAACATCTGACAGCTGATTTGAGTTTCTCTTGCTGAAGTGCTGCATATACATGTACATGTCAAATACTTCTCAACCCATTTTGTTTCAATCCTCAGACTGTTTGCAGTAGGCGGTCGAGACGGCAGCTCGTGCCTGAGGTCGATGGAGTGCTTCGATCCGCACACCAACAAGTGGAGCATGTGTGCGCCCATGGCCAAGAGGCGCGGAGGAGTGGGTGTGGCGACGTACAACAACTTCCTGTACGCTGTAGGCGGACACGATGCCCCCGCCTCCAACCACTGCTCTAGACTCTCCGATTGTGTTGAGAGGTCAGTAAACGCATCTCCCCCGGAGGAAATACACAAACACCAAAAAATGTTGCACAAGCAGTAACTGGATTGCATCTGGTGGAACTCAGATAGGCGAGGCCTTTCTCGTGAGAACAAAACACGGCTAAGCCCCCTCTGATCCCCACCCTGTTCCTGCGTTTTCAGTTTTCAGACTTGACAGTGTTGCACAACATGATACTAAACTGAACAGATCATAGTTTCCACACTGGGTTTTATTTAATGGTATCTGGCACCATCTGGTGGACGTACCAGTAGAAGGGGCACACGAGCAGAGCACCTTCATTTTAATTCCTGGCTCAGGAAAACTTGTTTTTGGAATTTGCTTCCCGTTGTTTTTAGATTTAGGGTTAGACATGTTGTTGCAATAACAAATTCCAACACCAATTGTTGCCACAAGGTAATTTTGCTACAGATAAATTTGCTAATTTTCCCACAATATGCGGTTTCATTTAATCATCAAAGAATATTTTGATAATTGATAGGATCCACATATAATGAACAAATATTATCAGTGTTAAAATTTGTGACTGAACAAAATTGGATGCATCAGAATTGTTGTTTGAATCATTTGTTTTCATAGGAATCAGTTCTACGTGATCTTGTTGACATCAATGCCTCAGTGCCAAGTTTTTGTGATTATGGCTGTTTCACATATTACACATTGCTGGAATCTGCTATTTTAATCCATGATATTTATGATTGACATGATTATTTTCTAGATGCATTATGTTGCTTCAAATGGACAAAAAAGCTTCAACAACGTCATTATTCAGAAATCATACAAAATAAATTGTTTAATGCATCTTTCCATTTTCCTCATCTAAGTGGTCAACATGGTGAAAAATATTTTTTTTTTGCTGCAGCAGCTTCTGCCCTCGCTGATGAGTTCAGCTCCCCGTGGACCCAGCTTCCACCAGCTGCTCTGCAACAGACAGTTTTGTTTTCAACTCTCAGTTTGCCTCTCAGAGCCTGTGCTGAAAAAGAGTTCTCCCTGGTGACCATTCGTACATGTGTGATTTATAGGAGAGAACATGAGGGTGTTCGAACAGACAATACATAATACGAAAAACAGCCATTCCACCAAAAATTGTAATTACAGGTATGACCCAAAGACGGACATGTGGACCACAGTGTCCCCCCTCAGCGTTCCCCGGGACGCGGTGGGCGTGTGCCTGCTGGGTGACAGGCTGTATGCTGTCGGTGGATATGACGGCCAGTCGTATCTGACCACTGTTGAGTCCTACGATGCACAGAACAACGAGTGGACAGAGGTAATTACCAATATCCACAACACCCTTTACGCCTCAAGCTACTAAGCTATTTTAGTGACTAACACGACTGAGTGGGGTAATTTATAACCCCATTATATTTAATCCCGCAATACTTTCTGTTAATGGCTCTGTTTGTGTTTATCTACGGAAGCCGAGAGCGGCCGTGCCTGCAATTATTTTTATTATTTTATTGTGTCATTATAATGAGTTATTATCTCGTTATCAAAACAAAACTAAAGCTTCGTAATACCGAGATAACAAGATAATAACTCGTTATGTCACAATAACTGCATTAAATTTTTTTCTAATATAATTGATTATGGTTTTCAATCATATGTCATGCCTAAAGGAGTAAAAAACAGAAATTACATTAAAAAAAAAATTAGTAGTCAGGGTTTTTTTTTTTCATCCTTTGTTACATCCATGCTTCTGTTTAAGACAAATTCTAAACGAACATCTTGTTTGCAGATGTGTAATATATGAAAATATTTGGGGTATTAAGCATCTGCCTCAAGGCTTCTGCAGCAGTAAATCGTTTGATTCCTTTTCTGCATATTGGTCAGTTAGCTATGGTTCACTGCAAAACATAACAATGTATCGATTAGAGGTGGAAAAGCACAATAAAATCAAAAGTCAAAAAACAAACATAAAAGACCCAACAAAACTTTCCATTATCTTTTTCATACCAATGGGCCAATTCCTGTTAATAAACTAGGAAAAGTTGTAGGAGAAACAGATGGACACATTAATGGTAGGAAACATGTGTCTGATTAAATTATCACAATGGCACATGTAACTATACGGCTGGGGTCAAAAAATGACCCCACTCGGTCACCTGAGGCATCATATCCTTTTTTGTCTAAATACAAATAAAACATCTTACCAAGCAAATTTCGTTACAAGGAACTTTTCAAATTTTAAATGGCTTCATGTTAATGGGATTGGAGGTTGTTTGTGCCAGAACTGGTTACATGTAACATCAGGGTTCCAGTTAATGCCCTTCGGGAAGATAAATCTGCTGAACGCCCTGAATCCTATCAATATTTTATAGCTTGCTTTTCTTTTCATATTTTTCTTTTTTTCCACTCTTGCCTCTGTAACCCTCTTACCCGCATGAAGTACACTGGGATTATTATTATTCTCAGATGAGAAGCTGCATGTTAACCTCTCTGTCTTCCTGTAGGAGGTCCCTCTCAACATTGGCAGGGCGGGCACCTGTGTGGTGGTGGTGAAATTGCCTTGAGCGTTTTGTCCCATGACGGCACGAGGAACAAATGAGAGGGCTGCAAAGAAGAAGTGGACAAACAAAACAACAGATCAAGGACAAATCCTTCGAGAATCATGTTTTCCATTTTTATTTTTTTCTTCAAAATCTGCCCTCTATGAGTTTTCAGAGGGAAACACAGACTGAGCCTTGCCCACAAACCATTGTTTCTTTCATTAGTGGACATGCCTGCCCACTGGGGAAGACTTGTTCAGAAACTGGAATGCTGGGTGCGAATTCTCCACATTCTCAACCGATCAAGAATTTTCATGGACTTGGCTCCGCTGCAGCAAATCAGTGCCAAGCCTTTGTTATACTGGTTTGTTCCACTAGTTTTATGAAAAGTTCTGTGTGTATGTCTGTAAAGATCAAATGTGAAAAAAAAAAGTTTCACTTTAATAAATAAGCCTAACTCCAGGTTACTTTTACATTTATACACAAACATTTCCTATCAGTGCCATCGCATACAGTATATTTTTGGGTTTATATTCCCTTTATAGCCACTAACAATTGTTATAAATGTAAATACAGTATGTACCAGTGTCTTTCCTTAGTGGGTGGTCTGATAATTACTATTTAGCGAAGAAGACCACTGTGAACACTGAGACTGAGGAGTTTGCCCAGGATGGGTTGGAGTTCGGGAATGAAACAAACTTTTTGCTGGATAATATATTTGGACTTTTTTTTTAATTTTTTTTTTATGAGCCTGTAGCTGCAGAACACCAAAGTCATTTGCTTGTCTTAGAAGATGTACTGTTGCGCATTAAATAAGAGTTTACAAAATTGTGAATTACAGAGAATGTATCATATTGATATTTCACAATGCTGTACAATTCTTTCGGTGACCTTTCTGACACTACATTTGTGTTGATGGTATCATGCCTAAACCAGAGCAATGGTGACAATTGTTTCTAATCTTTCGGCTTAATCTCTGGGCATGCTAGGCGAGCTATGTATTATTTGATTTATACAATGCTATATATGAAGATCATTGTCTCTTCTGTATTTTAAGAGCTTCATTGCCTTCCTGATCATGTCGATCATTTTCACAAACACTGTTCAGTCATTGCATTCACCCTGAAGAAACGGCAAACCGTGGCTAGATGCATCCAAACCACCGAGAGAAATGCAAGGGCTGTTTCACGATTTCAGGCACAGCTCTTGAAAACCAGATTTCATCTGCACTTCTACTCGGATCTATTTGTAATTGTAATTATAACATGTTTTGGGGCCAAATGTTACTTTTTATGTTTTTGTCATAATTTTTGTACAGCATGCAAACAGATAAATAAAATGACTCCAGTCTTCTCTGCATGATCAAATCCATGTTTAGAGCTGAATGTGGACCCTCAGCGGGCAGAGTTTGATTTCTCTTTTTCTGCTTTGGTAAACTGAACTAATTCTTTCACTAAACAGACCTGGGAGCTACTTTGATGTCAGAATTAACCTCGGTTTCGTTGTCGCTGCAGCACCCATCAAGCAAGCATATTTGTTGATACCGCTCTGGGTTTTCACTTTCTCACCAAACAGATTGAGGAGCAACTGCCAGTGCTTGCCTTTGTTTTTTCTGGTCTTTGTTTTCATTGTTTACACTGTAAATAGTTTCCCTCCGCTCTCCTCTGGCCTGTTTGGTTAGATTTTAATGGTGGTTGCATACAAAGTACTGGCTCATATGTCCACATGTACAGTTTTAATTCAGAAACCAGTGGGTGTTTTAGAGGACACAAACATATCAGGCACACATTAAAGCAAAACCCATTTTGCACATTCAAAATCTCAGATTAGTCTGCTTCTCTGACTTTCTATTTCTGTTTATCTGTATCTTCTCCTGCCACATCTTACAAGGGAAACCAATGAAGGATGATGGCGTTCGCCTAACTCCACCTCCACAGAATATAATATTACTTAAAGCCCTAATAGAAAGAATATTTATCTCAATAGATCTCTGTCCAATCAATTTAAAAGGCATAAGCATGTAATGGCTGTAGAAACATGCGAGTGCAATGATAAAAATGAGTTTATGTTTGAATTTGCCACCGCATTGATTGTATCAAAAAGTGCCAGCCTTTCTTCACCGATCTTAAATTCCACATTCCCGTTAGATTAAACTGCTTTGCCAACTCAGTCAAGGTGCCGCCCATAGGCCAGCAACCGCAGCCAGAAGATACAGTGATAAACAAAAGATAATGCACTACGTTATGAGAATATGATGTAAAACACCACTGCAAGTTTCCAAGTCTTAGTGCAGCATGAATGGCCCAAGGGGGAAAAAAAGGGATTCAATACAATAGTACACCTTCACTTACGCTAAACTTTCACAAGATACATTTGGGTGGTTGACTTCCATTTAACTGGAATCAAAGTCACAGCACTGATATAGTAATACTATTATAATTATCCTTAGAATCATTTCATTTTTTAAACCCTTCACTGTAAGTATTTAACTTAAACTAAAACCATAGAAATAAAACCTCTTAATTCAAAAGAGGAACTTCTGATCGCCCAAAATATTAAGAAATAATTCATAATTTATATTTGGGGTGGAACAACCAAATACATAAAATGCATAACATGCATTTAATGACTCTGACACAGAATTCAGGTGTTTTATATTTCAAAGGCTGAATGAATTTGAATAGAATTAATCCTTCTATTCCTTTGCATATTTTGAATCCAGGAACATTCTAAAGAAGATTTGAGACAAATTAGATGTAGATTTTATTATTGGTTTCTTTGTATTCTTGGTTTGTATTCTTTATTTTCAGCGTGGACGAAACAATTATGTAAAATAGCAATTGTATAGGGTCTTTTGTGCTGACAGCCCAAGAAGAATCTGCAATGCTAAATCTATTTCAAGTTCCTTGTAATAAAATTATGCAAACAAAGTATTTAAATATGCATCCCTCTACTCTGGTTATGTTAGTGAGTGTTCAGCTTAATTCATCTTAGCAGTTATACAGTAGTTGTATACACACACACATACATACAGACACACACACATACATACAGACACACACACACATACATACATACAGACACACACACACACACACACACACACACACACACACACACACACACACAAACACTTGCATGTATGCACGCATGCACACTGTATGCACCTTCATGGTGATGTAATCATATCATAAATTATCAAGAGAGGGTGCTGTTGCACTGCAGAAGACGTACAAAACCATGTTTACCACTGCAAATGGCAAATCAAAGATCTCCAATACCATTACTGTTCATAATAAATGTCAACCACCATTAAAAATCCCAAGGACAAATACTTGAGCTAATAAGCCCTGCATAATTATTGAGGCATGATGACGAAACTTAGGGAAATTGGTTGTTAAGGCGTCCCCTTCTCTCACTTTCAAATAAGCATCTTATTGAGTTTTAAGGGGAAGTGCAAAGCCTTCGAACAAGATGATTTCTGATTTGACAGATGATTTATCAGGTTTTAAAGGGATTTTGGCATCACAAAAATCTGAACCTCTCAAGATTGTGTGACAAATGTAGACAGATTGTTCTATTTTTGAGCTCTCTTCCTGGCCTCCTTTTGATTTTCTTTTCTTTCTTTTTTTTTTTAGAAGTGAGTGAGCAACTGTCCTTTGTATTTTATTCTTTGTGTGACAGTCAGAGATGGAAAGTGATGAGAGAAAGATGCAACAGCACAGCATGAGTAACAAACAGTGTATAAATTGCTGTTTGTGAATACATACCATATGGGTTTCCAGGTTGATTTCTCATATATATATTTTGGGATTTAGTAGGAATAAAAAAAAAATCACTGCATTACACTTATACCATGTTGCATTTCTGATTTTATGAACACATTTCTTATCTTCCAGATAAATGATAACGCTCCATAATGGTTTGCTGTCAAAATACATCTCAGAACTTCAGCATAGATTCGGTTGACTGCTCGATGTCGAATGCCTTGGAAAGATTTGGATGATCTATTTCTGAAAACACACCAGTGCTAAGAAAATCACCTTCATCACGGGGACAAAAGACCACAAACAACTGTCAACTTAGAAAATGATTTACTCGTCAAATCCTGTTTAAATTAGGCTGTTAACATGACACTTTTGATAACGTGAAATGAGGTGCCATGCCAGGCAAAAAGCTGTCTTCTCTTACCAGGCAATGGCAAATGGATTTTATACTGCAACATTTGCTGTTGTCCGAATTCAGAGAAAGACACATATAGATACATAACATCCCACAGGAAGCAGGACTGTGTCTAACCACAGAGTTGTGTGTCAGCTTAAAAATCCAGGTGAACTTGAGTGATCAAAACTACAGCCCTTTAGTGACACTGTCAGCGATGAAGTAGATATTATCTGAGCTTTCATGAGCCTAGCACCAATACAAAGAATGACAGTTGCTTTTCTTGTCTGATCAAAGGCACCAGACAAGTGCTGTAGAATGTTTCTCCCTCCATCCTCCCCCCCAAACCCTGTCTCTATCTAATGATAGTTGAATATATTGTCATCTCATTATCTTTGAAGAGAGGAAAGTTCCCTCCCATATGAGCGGGCACCGTGTCTCCTGCCATCAGACGGGCCCTGAGATTGGTGAAGCGCATTCTCGTCTCATTATGTTGAGCGAGAGATATCAGACACATCCCATCTGCCTAACGCCTTCGACACACATGCCACCATGCTCCAGCCATGCAGTCTGGTGCAGAAACACTGCAAGTAGTTCATCTGTAATTCTGTAACTCAGCTATACAGTATGAGACTGGTATTCTAGGAAGCTTCAGACTCTGCTATCAGCTAAATCACTGTACGGTTTAATATTGCTCGTACTGTTGATCGAATCAGTATAAGCAGAAAAGGTTTTCTTTGGTTACCATCAAAGAGCCCCAGACTCTAAGATGTCTGTCTAGTCTGCATCTCACGTCATCATTAATATTGCACCATATCGTGTAGTTTATTTCTTAATGGTTTTAAACTAGAACACAAAACTCATTTACCCCCAGGCAACTGGCTGCGAGGCTTTTACTGGTTCCAATTGACAAATGGAAAGAGAACAACATTTCACTTCTGCAATCCCTCCCACTTTTTCAATTTGCAAACCCTCTATGGGGTTAAAAAAATTAGCATCAATAGGGAAAAAAGAATATATACATATATGAAAAAAAAAGTCGGAACTAGTTACTGCAATTACGGCACAAACTGCAATCTGAAAAATCATGATACGGTTCACATACAGAAAATATACCCTTTCAAAATCAACTTTTTCAATTTTCATTAAAGAAAAAACTACAGTCTGGTTAATCTGTTTTGCACTGAATTACTGATTGGTGAACGTGTGAAACACAATTTCGTTTTTATGTGGATCATAAAAACGACAAATAAAGGTACAATTTTTTTCCTTGTGTGACACTTCTCGGTGAATAGCACTTTGAGCCAAAAGTCAACAATAATATGTGACAGAAATGCCAAATTGGTGCCAGTTTCTCTTGACTGGCTCTAACAGATGTCATGGGCCGATTGCCAAAACATCGTATCGTGGACACAGTACAATGAAACCCCAACACTGATCTACATGATGGATGTCAGATCAAAATGAATCCAGCCATGGTTTTACCAGCTTTGAATTCATGCATGGGGAAGCCTGTCAGGGGCGAGAGATGATGTGGACACTGGCTCTCACTGTTTGTCAAGATTTTACATCCCTCCCCCTCGCTGCTCGTTTGAAGCGAGTCATCTGCTGTCTAGCAGCTTGCTGCCAGTACGCCTGAGAATCTAGATTCAACATTTGTGGACTTTTCACAGGAATGAATGCAATTAGACTGTTTTCTGGGTGTAAAGCATCCCTTAGCATACACCATGCAATTTATCATTTTAATAGGGCCCTCAACTTTCTCAGGGAACATGCTTTAATTTGGTAACAACACTTGTCTATTCCTTATTTTATGTGTCTAATTCAGACAGTAAATCAGTGACCCACCAACGGCCCCTTATTTTTCCATTGCAGTTTTTCCTCTTTAAAAGGCTGGGGAGTATAAAGGATAGGACTAAAAGCAGACTTTTGAAAGTTAAGCATCAAATGATGTTTTGATATCAAATGGAATAATAAGGAAACATCAAGAACTACAAAAAAAGATCACATATGCAAATAGCCCAACTCTTTAAATAAGACGTGTTGTTTGTTTTCTGACTGATATGACAAAGTTGCATTTGTCCAACTCACTTTGTGCCTTTGCAGCTTCCAAAATTCAGAGAAAATTATGTCAACTTCAGTAATACAAGCCCTAGCTCCTTGAAGGACACACACAATATACATTTGACTGCTTTCCTTTTTCAGATAAATCTTTGCAATAGGAGGAGAAAAAAACATCTAGTTTTGCTTTTGTGCCACCATTGTATCAGCTATGCCTCCTACCCCATATGATCTTTCTCTCTGCACATTACTGCTGCCCCTGCAACACCCACTTACGAATTACCTCCAGAACTAAATCACTTCCTTTGTCAGACACGACTGCCTTTCTTTCCCAGACCCATTGCTTACTGCTATTGTTAGTGAAGATGAACAGCCCACGACAATTAAAGGTGTGGACCATTACTTTTCCTGTAAGGACGGTTAGGCCTCATGCTTTCCAGCCTGAGGGAGCGCACTGCCATATCTACATTTGTCATCCAGAGCCATTATGGACAGTTTTGGAATGGATGAGGAGCCAACAAATGTCCACTGCTCTGCACGCTTTGGGTCAGGTTTATGCAGCCATGTCGGACGTCTTCAGGGTGCAGGCTGAATAGTATGGAACCCAAGTGAAACAAAGTTAGAGAAATGTGGTTATACTGCAAAAACACAAAGCACAACCATGCAGAAATACTACAAGCTCAACACAAAAGGACATTTTTAAAGCTGTCTGCTGCCTGTCAATTGTGTACAAAAATGAGCTTACTCACAATGTTTGTCCGTCTGTTAAGCTTATCTAGGTATTATCTAGCTATATATATTGGCAATAGCAATAGTTTCTCATCAGTTTTAATTGTGATGATTTAATAAACGACTACACAAAGACTGGTTTAGAAATCGTAAAACATACAATTGCATACCATTGTCATGAATATGGTTTGTACAGGTAAGTGTACTACAAAGTGTACTACAAAGGGACTAAAATCACATTAAAATACAATAATTAAAAAGAGAAAATAAAAACATGAAGTAAAATAAGACAGATGATAAAAGTTTAAGTCCAGTATACAAGAAATGCATACATATGTTACTTACTAAAAGGCAGCGGCAACCAGAAAAGTCTTCAGTCTTGATTTAAAAGAACTGAGAGTCGCAGCAGACCTTCAGTTTTCTGGGAGTTTGTTCCAGATATGTGGAGCATAGAAACTGAACGCTGCCTCTCCATGTTTAGTTGTGACTCTGGGGACAGAGAGCAGACCTGTCCTAGACGATCTGAGAGGTCTGGGTTGTTAGTAGCAAAGCTGAAGATCAGAGATGTATTAGAACCATTAGTGATTTAGCATTAGCAGTTTGTGAGTGAATGTACGTGTTAGGGATTAGTACTTGTGATAAGCATTACTAGCATTGTTAAAATCTAGCATTAATGACAATTTACAGCCATTTAGGTCGGGAAAAGGTTTATGTGGACAGTCATTGCAATTTGTCAAGTGTTATCTCAAAGCTTTTAGTGTGATATATATGTTGTGTTTTATGTAATTTAGACTATTTCATCAGGTACCTGCAGGGGAACCTCCGGTATATGGCCGAAAAGACAATTCATGAATACAAAAAATAAACAGAACAAAAAACTGAAAAATAAATACTCTGAGTTTATGATACTGTAAGATTTTATCCTATCGTGATGTCAAAGGAATATTTATCGACACAATAACAAATCAAATCAATAAGTGATGGTTAAAATGGCATATACAAATGGTAAATCTAGTCTCAGGTAAAACAAAAAATTCCATCTGATTCACAGGCTACTAAAGTTTCGAAAAATATTGTCACAATTTCTATGAGAAGTCATGATCAACGAAATAGAGCAACGTTTTGTCATGTTATCTGCTTTGCTGCTTCAGCTCAGTGTGATTGTGTAAAGGGTAAAATGTCATAACTATAACACCAGGTAAGTGAACTCACCGACGGACAGAATGACCTGTTTTGTTTGGTTTCTAATGAACAGACCATGTGCTTAGTCAATTTTAAGAATGTTAAAGTTAACTGGAAAATTTACAACACTTTTTTTCCTGGCATCGTGTTGGTACCATCTTGATGTATATTAGTACTACACTGGCCCTGCTTTTGATGATGTGTTGTAATAGGTGTAAAAGCTGCTGCTACCGTCTTGTTTTGCAGCCATTTTGGCCAAAAAATGCCTTTGCGTTACCTCAACCTCATTTTTTCTGTTTAGAATAGAGAAAATATCCATAAAGGGCACCAAAGTCCTTCTTACACAAGCGATTAGATTAATGAGAGGTCAGTCAAACGTAACCTATTACTTTAATCTATAAATCACTTTAGAGCTTTCATGGAGAAAGAGGGGTTTGGACATACCTACTTTAATTAATCAATACAAACATACAGATTCACAGGGATAATGATATGATATGTTTTGAAAATCTTACAAGAAAAGGAAAGGTCTAAAGTAATAATAACAATGTGCAAATACAGTGAGGTGATATTGTAAATCCGAACACTTCTGCTTGTGTTTCAGCTGGAGGCCATTGTCTATAACTACGTAGAGATGGGATCTGAACAGAGACACACCAGGGTTGATTTAATCAATTTTTTAGAACATTTTGTTACTTGCTTAACCCCAGGCAATCAGCATCACGCAGGCAAAACCCACACAGAAGCCATATTGCCAGGAGGAATGCCCACGGTGGACAAAAGCCGAACCATTCTTATCCCCCTATAGCCTGCGTCTGAATCTGATAGTGTATCATGCAGATAACAACTTCAAAAGATTAATTCACGTCTTACTACACTTTTTTTTTTTGCAGGAAAATCTCTTGTACTCCGAGTAGCCTAAGTCTTTTGTTACATAGCCTTTAGCTTGGTAAAATACTTTTCCTTCAAATTCATCCTGCGGCTCATGCCTGATACCCCAGTTTGACGTGCAGAGGTGTTAAATTATTTAGGATGAATCTGTATTTTGTTATAGAATGGAGCTGGAAGGAATACCAAAATATAACAAGTTACCAGCTATGAAGGCTAGGTGAATCAAATACAAGATATTGACCTCATAAATAGTGGATCTGTAGACCTGATCATTAAACAATGTTCCCCTGACTGTCCCTAATCACTTTACATTTTAGCCAGTGAACAAAAGGAATATTTCTGTAACTAGTAGTGCATGTGAGCTGGCTTTTAATTACTATTCTCAATAGTCAATGCATGTGCCAAATTTCAACTAAAATGGAAAATTACGCCCACATTGATATGTCAAACCATTCAATATAGCACCACATACAGTGTTTGAAAAAAAAAAAAAAAAGAACTAAAAGCAAATCTCACAGAACAAATAAAATGCCAAGGTAAATAGTGAGTGCCACCAGTATCTCCCCCTTCCTCCTGTCTTGCACATATACTGTATGCCTCATGTCCTTCACAGCACAGGAGACCATGCATAAAGACCAGGCTTCCCAGCATGCCTCGGGCTTTCCAACACAGTTGCCAGCAGGATGCAACACTGCGAAAGGTGCTGCCTCTTTAAGTCTCCTGTGTGGCATGTTAAGCAATGGTAATCTGCCGCAGTGCAGACAATAAATTCCACTGCATAACTAAGCGTCGCCATGACATCGTACCTGGATGGAATATCATATGGGCAGATGGAGGGATAAATGGGTGGAGGCCATGCCCATTATAGGACAAATATATATCCCTTAGTGTTGACGCAAAAAGGACAACATCTGAAAACTAGTTGCTGTGTGACCACTTGTCCATTTGCTGTATAAGAGGGAGGGGAAAAAAGGACTTCATTAATTATTTCCTCTTGCTTAGTGCTGGTTTGGTCAACATGTGATTCATCTGTTCAGTGCAACAATGGGGCTCAATGCTAAGACAAATCTGAAAGCCTGGGCTGTCTTCCCAGTTACCAAAAGCTTAATAGTGTGCCATGTGGAATGATGTAATGCTAAAACACTGCAAAACTTGAGTGCTCACCAGCTTTAGGGAGGGCAGGGGAAAGAGGGAGAGACAGACGGGAGAGAAAGAGAGAAAGAGTGAGAGAAGGGGAGGTGGGGAGACAGAGAGAGAGACAGAAGGAGACTCAAAGGGCCTGATTACTGCATATCATCTAGAATACAACTTGTCCCACACAAATCTCCAGTGGGATCCCCATACTGTTGGAGTATGATAACAGAAATGAAAAGCGAGTTTGTGCTGGGGCTCTCTTAACACAGCCGCCTCGCAGTGTTGAGGAAAGTGATCTTCGAATGTTCACTGCATGACTTAGACAGCAACTCTACAGTTATTTGACAAACTGAAAGCCATTTCAGGCTGCCACCAAGCAAAATTATTTGGAACACCCTGTAGCAAGGACCTATAATCCCCAACAAAGAAATGCTATTATTCACAACAGTGTGAAAAGAGACACACCAAAGCTGCCCTGCACTAAGTGTGGGTTTTGCTATGGGTTTTGATCATTTCTTTTCTGAATTTTTTCATGAAAAATATTAGACTGGCTTTTTATTCTCTTCACTTCTTTCAAGAACAGAAGATTAAAGGGTGGTGCAAGCACAGTAGCACTTGATAAAACAGCTCTTTGCATAGACATTGCTTCTTACATAAAGGAAACCAGTCAATTCATCTTTCTTTTCTTTTTTCTTTTTTTTTTTACACTTGACAGCATGCTGTCAAAAGTAATGAGAAATGCTACATCAGATGCATTGAAATATCGGGATTAATGCTCAATTGTTATGTCTTCCATGAATGTGATTGCTGAATCTCAACATTCGGTACCTATTATTCAGATTATTTAGAGGCGACAGTAAATGAATACAGCATTGCCTAAGAGTAGGCTATTACAACATAATGAGTTACTTCTAAACATGTGACATTGATCACAACTACATGAACTACTTTAATACATAAAAATAACATTTCAATAAAACATCCACATCAGATTAATGAACGTCTATGAATATTTGTGAGGGATTACGATAATAACATTGTTTTCCAAGAAGTTCGTGCAACTCACATTTAAATCACTTGAAATTAAAAAATGATACGATATATATATATATATATATATATATATATATATATATATATATGTGGGTATCTCCAATAACTCTGTGTGCATATTTCAGTCTCATTTCACACTGAATAAAATATGCACAAGGAATACATTTGACAATTCTAGAGAATAATCATCTCAACCTGCAGTTTTTTATTACATTACCAACAAAATTGCATTATGTCATTAGGCAACATTGTAGTTTGTATTTGAAATCATGATTTAAATCATGAGAGAAAAGCACTAGAGCCAAGGTGTAATGAGGCTGGATTCTTAAAAGGTCTCATAAGAGTAGTTTCTTCATGGTAAGTCTTTATTATTGCATGGCACAGAAATCAATTACAGCTTTATAGAGAATCTTGATCCCTCAGGGAGAATTCAGCAAGGAACACTTTGCATTTTTACAGGTCTTCAGGTTTTAGACGACAATGAATTGTTGGTTACGTGTTTTGGGTGTTTCAAACCCCAATTCATGCTCCTCCTCATGAAAATAATAATAATGAAACCAACTCCAGTGTGATTCCTTCATCCATCAACTAAAACTCTATTCTTTCCTGTTGCTTTTTTGATTTATTATATGAAAAACTTGGTTTCCATCATTCATGGTCAATTTTCTATTTCTATTCAGGCCCTTTTTGGACAAAAGGCAGGGCAGAGAACCAGGAGCATTTCATTTCATGCTCTGCCTCCTCAACCCCAGATGTTCACCTCAAAAACATCTCTAGTGAAACAGGTAGGGGCTTAATGGCCTGTAAATTGCCCCGAGCTCAGGTAATGAAATGCAACCTCTGTATAATTTTAATTGAGAACTCTGGATGGAAATCAAATGATAATGTGCTGCATGCATGGAAAGTTTTCAAGTAACGGTGAAATTTGTGTCTGGTGTGTAAGTGCAGCTTGGGCTAAGGTAAATGGCTTTTTCCTTGTGAGCCTCGCTTCATTTTAATTGAGGATTGCACGGTGTAATAAATGGGTTGGTCATGACTTAGCATCTGTTAAATGAAGCAGAAGATGTACACACCTCTGAATGTACAACGGTGCTCCATATTTACAATTCAATCCGACAGGGTGCCTATTAGAAGCCATAAAGCTGCTCAACTGTTAGATAAGATACCCTCTATAACCCCTCTACACCGACATGCAGAGTTCCTGTTGTTAACATTGACCACAGTTAATGTTAACTGAGGACACATTAGTTAATGTGTCCTCATTTGTGCGACATGTTTTCTCTCTATGTTTATTGCAAGTATTTGTTGTATATCATTAAGACAAGCACAGATCAGTGGCCCTGATTTGTGTTTGATAATCACCCTTATTGTTTCAACAGTTCAGGGTTACAGCAAAACATAAAAATATAAAAAAATGTATATTAATCGTAATTATATATCCAGCGGACACATGGCAACATTTCAGATGACCTGACTCTAATAATCAATCTCTTTTTGTCTCGGTTTTGATCTGGTCTCTACTAATTCCTAGGGGATATTTTTGGCTTTTTAGCCCCTAAATGCTCAACTATGTTCACTGGCACATTACCATCTTTGTCTGTCTGCTGTTTGCTGAAGGGCAGGTTAGTGTTATGGGTTTATCAGCATTTTTACTCTGAAAATGTGCTGGTGGAATTAGGATTGATGTGAGTGTCTAGGGCTATAAAACCAAAACACTGAGCTGAAAGATGTGACTACAAGTGACACCTTTAACATTATACATTGAATACATGCAGCAATCGTTTCATTGTCAATATCCAAATAGTGATCAGTACAGTTTTAACAACAGCATCGATGTCAGCTTTTATTCACCGAACACCCTTTTCGTCTTCCTCTAAATTCTAGATTTACACCACAAGTTTTTTGACCGAAAGGAGGTCACACTCAACAGATGTCAGCACTGCAGAGCTGCTATGTGCAATGCACTGTGGGACAGGCTTGGAGGACTCAGGACAATATAGATGTTGTCAAATTGTCAAATGAAGTCCCGTCACTGCAGCAAATATAGAATTTGAACCAAAAATTGAGTGACAATGACATAAAGAAAAAAAATGAAAAAAAGGTGCAGATGTTGAGATATAGCTGAAGTGTTTGAAAACACTACAAAGAGACAGGCTTGTGAACAGTTTACCAAAAGCAATTTATAAACAGCAGATTATACGTGTTCTTGGCTGTGCCATTTGAAATGCAAAAATAACTGACGTGCTGGCATCATGTCCAGACACTACTGCTTATTTTTCGCCTGTTGCACCTCTCTATGATGTTCATGAGACTCCCAATGACATGCACTCTCCCCTTCTCTCTCCAGCTTTCTCAAGTAAGAGGCTGGAATTTGATCTGATGTCCACAAGCACACACATATGCACGCATAGATACATTATGGCATGGATGGACCATATTTGAAAGCCCTCGGACAGGCAAGCAGGTGATGGCGCCAAGGCCAGCTGCTCCTGCCCCACCTCTGCTCAGCTGTCCGAGACCAGAGCAGCCTTTGAACAGCCTATTACCCCGACACAGCACCGGGGGAAAGCAATCAGCTCCAGAGGTGCACCACTCTCACACCAGATGGTGTGGGAGATGAATCGAGCCATTATATTAGTGCTGGATAATTCCTCAGATGAAGGTAATTAGCAAAGAAAAATAAGTGCTATCCTACCTCTTCTTACCACCGTTGCAATGTGAGTGGAAACTCCACTGACACCTTTTTACTTTCAGGGTAAAAGAGAGAAAAACCAAATAACATCATTAACTTTCCTCCAAACATCAATAAATGATTCTTAATAAAATGAGATAACCAGCTACTGACAAAAACACACAAAAAACCGCCCCGATCTGAACTAAATTGATTGACAGCACAATCTGGCACTTTTTCAGACGATCAAGAATACTGTTGACAAAGACATGCCTGACAGTCAGGACCCCGTGTATTTAAATTAAACTGCATGAAATCACAATCTGATAAGATCATCAGCTCATTATTGTTTTAATCCCAATACGATTGTAATGCTGGGAAATTTACCATTCCAGCTGCATGAGCAATCAGATTATATTGAGGTACTTTTGGAAATAAGGAAACCTTCCACAACCTTTTAATAGTAAAGATTTTACATTTTTCATTCCCCCTTCGAAATAAGAAGCACTCATTACAGTGCAAAATAGAGGCAAAGCGACTTCTTACACATCTTCCTTTTTTTCTACAACTCTGGATGTAGCTCAAGTTTGCACGGAAAGCTGTGCAATGAACTCGTGTCTGCAATTGTTTGTAGTCACACCTTGAAAAATACAGCTGAAAAAGTATGTCAAAGAGCTCTGTAAATATGGCATCGACTGCATCGGCTAAAACCCAAGCAGACTGAGACAGACGACACCAGAATGTGAATCTCAGTTAGCTTTAAAGGATTTAGGTAAACTCTGAAACAGTGCTTATTGCTCTCTTATCCACTTTTGTGTTAATGAAAAGCATGTCCTGAATCTGTCAAGGGAGATTATAGGTGAATATCATTACTATTGTCCTTTTGCCAATGTAGATTCACTGTATCCTTAGGGATTACAGTCCAATCCATTCCAATACGTATTACCTTTCTCCAGCAAGGAAACTTAAGAAAGGTTGAGCTGATGATAAGGACTAGAAATTGTGTGTCACATGAAATTCAGACTGCATCAAGTTATGAGAGCTGGTTTCTATTTTTGACAACGCCAATGCAACCCAGTGTCCTTAAATCATAGTAGTTGTCTTCAGATGGAGGATATAACTCCCTGGTCATGATGTCTGCTAGTTAGTTGAGTCACAGCCAAAACAAATATTTGTGTAATCATTTTTTTCTCTCATATCAACCTAAGATGGGGTTGTTAAAGAGGCAACAGACGACCTCTGTGCTCTCGTGGTTACAGGGGGTATCATTATTCAGTCACTGTTGTAAAGACAATGCAGTAGCAAGACGAATGTATATATATACAGAACCGTACTTTTCTGGAGCTTAACTCTCGTGTGTTAACTCGGGAGCAACATTCCAAATATTCAAGCTTCATCCACATAGCTTTTAAAATCAGCGGCAAAAAGCCCATGGCCTTAATTTCAAGAAAATGGACAGGTTCACTTGGCAATGCCCGGAGATACCTTGAGGGCTTTATCATGAAATGTTGCAACAACTGAATTATATTTTCAAATTAACTAATTAAATTGACCAAGTCCTGCTTTACATGTTTAAATAATTACTTGAGATAAACCCATATCTAGCCCACACATTCAGTATATATATTTTTTTTTTTGCATTGTCCACGGATGCCTTTTTGTAACTGTTGTAACTGTAATAATGTTTAAATCCATATTGTTTGAGACATGGTGTAGAATAAAATCAAACTTAAACACTAACATATTATACAAACACTGATTGATTAACAGAAGGATTAAAGTGATACAAAATCTAATTTCTTGTTGAATTTTTCAGAACTGAGTGTACTTTCATTTACAGAAGCAGTAAATTCTGGCGAGTCAGTTCAGAGGAATGAATACTAGTTATCAAAGGTCAAATGGTTTAGTTGAGCACTTCCACTGCAGTCGGTGCAATGTTTTGTGTTGAAAGCAAGCATGTTCAGCATAAAAAATTTAAAACCCTTTACAAAAAAAGCCAGCAGGGCATGTCAGCCAGAAATAGAAAAACAGTTAAACACATCCAGAAAATGCAGAGTAGCCAATTATATATAGACTGTGTAAGTTCTTTCACCACCATGTACAGTGGTCAGCAACAGCACAGCAGTTAACCACAAATTCATATTTGAAACCCCTCCAGATTCAGATTTTCTGCAAAGCTTCAATCTGCAAATTATTACTGTCCAGTTCTCATTTAACTATAATGGAACAATGGAAAACTGATTCAAAGTCTTTGCTCCATCATTTTGCTTTCATTGTCAGAAAAAGGGCAGCATGTTTTACAGATCCATCACCAGCACTTAAGTATAAGTCTGAACACAGGATGGACCATACATTTATATTGTGTGTCCACACATATGTTTGATGTCAGGAGCAAGATGCTCGCTTTAAAACACAAACCGTATATCTTAAATGTCCTCAACAACATCAATGGCGTTCCACATTATGATTCTCATATTACTGGGAACGCCGAAGATCACCTACCTGTGCCTTGTCAAGACAAGTTTGGCACTTCAAACATAGTTCAGAGCTTTGAAGAGGACTGAGGCACAAATGAGATTGTCAGTGCCACGGGTTACAGGCTATACCGAAACCTAAGATGCGCTTAAAAATTCATAGAGTATCGATCCTTATACTGGAGCAAAGTAAAATACCACATATAAAGGCAATATTGATGTATACTGTTCCTGAAGTATGATGTTTAAGATATAAGTCAAGGGGACAACGCACTTTGGGTCCAAGAGGAGGTCTGCTCATGTCTCATTACTCATGTGATGTGCAATACTCCAAACTTTGTATAGTACAACTTTTTAAGTTGACAGAGAGAGCAAAGGATAAAGGAACAGGGAAGTTGAGGAATAAGGGTTCACTCAGAAATATTTAGGCCAATTTTTTTAAGATTAATGTATTTTATTTGCATATGGAATTTAAATCAATTTGGTTTACACGCATTTAATAAAGCTAATAAAGCTTTAATAAGCTAATAAACTTAATGTGATGATATTTGTCAGTCAAACATAAATAAAACAAGTTTGACTGAAACTAATGTAACAGTTCTAATTAACTCAAAGTGTTTTAAATACATAATGACCAGATTCATTTATTTATAATGAATGAATCCAATTTGTTTCAAATTCATAAGCCTGTTTATTTGAAATAAAATGCATTGGTTATTTTTTATGTTAAATCTATGTAATCCAAATGGATGGAAATTGTATATGTAATTAAAATAGCTATATCTTAAATTAGGTCTAAATATTTCTGTGATGTCACATTGAGCTTGTGTTACTTGTGCAACAGTAAATGCACCAAATATTGAGCAATATTGAAGTGGATCCTTTTTAAATACAAACAAAAAATATTAAACAAAAAATTACTCAGCTTTTTAAATAGACACAGATTACCGGTTTACAGGCATACAAATATTGTTAGTCTGATATTTTTCCTTAGATGGTAAACCCATCAAGCTGGTCAATTGCTTCTGTCTGTACGAATGTTTAGCAAGTTAACAATAACAGCCTATCATGCAAATGGCATCAAGAGTGCCACTTTTGTTTGTTTGTTTTTCAAAGGTGAGATGTACAACACAGGCATTTGCTCACATCTGCACAAAACCAACACAAGTACATACTAAAAATACATATTGTAGACAAACATCACAAAATTTCCATACGGTTTTCATTAACAGCCATTCCATCATGCAGAAGATGTCAGACTACATGAGCGATATACAATCAGTGGCAGAAGTAATCCATAAAATAGCCATGCACTTGTCCAAAGTGTAATTTCCATTTCAAGATGTGATTGCATGCAGTTGCTGATTGAAGTGAATTGGAATACTGTTTACATTTCTTTTCTCAATTGATTTTTTTTAATCACAAACTGGATACTTATCACACAATACGTCCAGTTAGGGACTGCTTCTAACGAGTGTTTAAGGCTTTGTTTGTTTGTTTCACACATTCAGAACTGATGTTATTGCAATTAAATGACCGAAAAATTTCCAGCCTGTTGTCTCAAGACTTTGACTTTGGTCAGAGAACGACCAACCATATAACTGTAAATTAAAAACACACAGAAATAGTGTATGCAAAACAGCTATGAACATATTGTAAATGCAACCTTGAAATGCTAATATTCTGAAAGTCTCAAGAGTTTTTCTGACATATTCTCAGAAGAATAGTTTGATGTTTATGTAAATCTTATCTTGCTGACAGATGTAATGCTGTCTTTGGAAGTGCAAACAAAGAAAAACGGGGGGAAAAAGGGGGAAAGTAAGCACTGAGGAGCATGTCTATTGTTTCGACAGCTTGTGTCCCCAGCATCTGGCATCAAGCAGGAACAGCATGTCAAGATTAATGAAATGTTACTTTTATTGATCTTCAGCACACAGTATATAAATATATAGTTCTTTAGAAACGGCAGGCTCTCATATGGTACCCAGCAGCGAGTGCAAGCTCAGTTTGTAAAGTTTCAGAAGTTTTAGGGCTGCAAACTCGAAAGACAAGGTTCAGCCATACTGTACCACAATTTAAAAAACAAATGTTCAGCGCACGGTTTAAGGCATAGATAATCTTAATGTCTTCCTTGCTATATTCTGGGGCTTTAAATTCCAATCAATGAAGTGAAATTAAAGACCATGTGAATGACTTTCAGCGCGAGTCGACTGAGCGGACTTGTTAGTGGGAGCAGGGGCATGGTGACGAGAGCGTGGCAGAGACTGCTCCCTCACTCTCCTCTCCCCATTTAATTTTCCAATCCACTTCCTCCACATAGTTAGGAGGAGTGAGTTTTGTTCTGGTTTGATACACCATCTAATGAGAGCTACTAAGAGCCTGTTGAAATCATTCTCTAATAACACATTCTGAAGGCTGCGAATGAGCAATATTTTTACCCCTCTCTCTCCACTCAGGGTTTAATATATTCTTTCACTCACCTCTGTTCCATTCCCATTCCTTCCCTGTGCTTTTCCTCTTGCATTAACTTTATTTTTGAAAAAAAAGAATAATAAGTAAAATCAACACTCATTTTACTTTGGTTTTCTATGATTGCATGATAAATTTTGGTTACACAATATTTAGTTTCTGGCAGCTGACGCACTCCCACAAAACCCCAGAAAGAAGAAAAAAAATGTCTTTGAAACAGCATTACATATTTCCAATGTAAATATTCACAGATACAAGTGTTGATGTAAGTATTCTTATCTCAATAAGACCATAGGCTTAAGGGAGTAACCTTGATTTGATACGAAATTGGCCACACCGACCATGAAAATGTGTTAAGATCCTGTTTATCAGGCGCATGCATAACTGTACAGGCTCCTGATACTTTTCAACAAATAATTAATTATTCAACACTGTGCATAGACAAATGCTCCATTGAACTGGATGGTGCATGACAGCCTAGCTTGTCCTCCCCTTATCCATTCTTCTTGCTTGACACGTTGTAGCTGTAACAGGAACAAGTGACCTGACCTGTGCTGCTCTACGCCATCTGCTTTAAACTCCTCTGTGGTTTAAATGTTATCAGTTTCAAAGATAAAGCACCCTCCCCTCCGCTTCCTTGGGCAGTGGGCATTAGTTACAGCTGAAACACTGGTTTGTATTCCGCTTTGAATTCTGGAATTGTGTCGGCACCTTGACGTTTGATTGGATCTGTGCAAATACATGTATATGCAAATTTTGCCAGATATCAGTTCTTGCTCGGGGTGAAATGGGAAACAGTGGCTGCATTCTGAGGAGCCCTTTTCCACAATTCCCTCTCTTTCTCCAGCATTTGCTAATCTATAAATTCCCAGTAAATCTCAGAGCCTGGGTGCCTTCCCTGACATTTCCACACTCCCACATAGCATATTTTTAAGCAGGTGAAATCCATAATCTGTGTCAATGGTATCACATGGTGTATTCACGGGGGGCCCTGTACGCACTAAACTGGCCAAGGATGCAGTGCAGAGGCTCAGAGGAGGTAAAAATGTTTGTTCTTACCTCTGTTGTCATACCCGTGCCTCGGGGCCACACCAGAGTTATTCATACCCCAACAAAGACTTTCCAGTATTCTGCTTACTGCACTGCAAAGCTGCTCATGCAACAAGACTAAATGTGACCTTATTTAGAAAATGATGCAATTGTTGGTGTGCTGAGTAGGAATACTACAACAATTAATTTTCTAGTTATACAAAGGGCAAAATGTGATATAAATATATTAATTCCACAAATATTTCCTATAGGGTTATACACGGAATGTACCCAATAAGAGGCCCTTCTTGTGTTGAGTGAACGGGACTTAGACCAAATCCACGTCCTAGTTTCAAAAACAGTCTCTACTGCATCTTCATCTCCATCTTGTTCTTTTCAAGAGAAGACACTGAGGGATAATGGCCTTAATCGTGACATAAATCATCAATGTAACGCAATATTTCTATAATTCATTCCTTGGAATGAAAGTATAAACAATTTAGCATGTAATTATATGTTTTTTATCCACTTGTATTACACTCATGTACTGTATATCCGTTACCATTATCTTTGCAGAAACTCTATACTGTATGAACCTAATGGTGATGCATTACATCAGGCAATACTGTGAGCTCAAAAAACAAGGTAGAGTAGTACAAATAAGACCATTTGAAATCATTTGTGGTTTTTAGATTGTGATGCATTGCTACTTTGACATTCATTCTTGCAGAGAAGAACAGATAATTATATATGATAGCCAGTGAATAGCGGTTATACTGCCATGTCTGTGCATCTATACATTGTGACAGTGGTAATCATTAGTCTTTCACCGATCTTTGCAATTAATCTATCTTGACGTGATAATTTGCGTCTGTTCTATTTGAAGTTTTTTCGTAAACCTTTGCTCAGCGCGGTGGCACGGTGGTGTTTGTCTGTAGAAGAAACAAGAGGCAGCAGATTCGCTATTTCACTACACAGGCTGTTAACAGCTGAGTTCAGAACATAATAGGTTTCCCTCATTGTGTCACCAAATTCCACTTGACAGGTGGAGGGAAAAATTGCATGATTGATGAACAGAGTAATTCTCCACATGTAATTAATACACTACTAATGGCTATCCATTTGTCTTCTGTAGTGCACCCAGACGAAGGTGGAGCTACATATCGTGATGACCGCCCTGTGATGTGAAAGATTCTGTTTCCTTTGCAAGATTTTGTTACCTAATGGCTTGTCTGGAAGCCATAGGGACAATGTAATGGACTATGTAATGGATAAAGGATTGTATTGATGGGCATGTGTTGACTTAAAAACATTGATCTGGAGAATTTATATTGATAAAAGCAAAAACATTTTGCAGGGAAACGCTAATGCAGTTTTTTGTCATTGATAGAATGAATGGATGCATTTTATTTCAACGAAAAGTAATAATCTGTGACATGTTCATTTATCACTTGTCCGTTTTGATACGTTTTTCAATAAATTATATTAGACCGCATGAAAAAGTTTTACATGTTCTGCCCTAAACACCACAAAGTTCTGCAGATCACTTTATGGTGCACAGACACTGATCCTTCGCATTTCCATCACCAGTAAGGTTTTTTTGAAAGAGACTATACAAGAGCAACTGAATTGCTATAATGAAAAGAGAAGCACCGCATACAGACACTCAAACTGTTATAATTCAGTATCAAAGGAAAAAGGAACAGAATTAGACGCACAGTTTGATTGAGAAGAAATCTCCATGGAGCGTATTTCAGCAACAAAACTAAAATACTTTTTTTTAAGTTTTCACAGGAATTGTGTGACTCCATCAATTAAAGCAGATGGATGTGAGACACAGACAGAGAGATAATAGACACCTAATCAAACTATGTGAGCACGGCATAATGGTACAGAGAAGGAGGGAAAGAAAAGAAAGAGAGGAGAGAGATTGTGATGGATGACACACGATCCAGCATAGTATCATATCTCTGTGGATTAAATGCTCTGGGAAGCTGGCCCCGGAGTGTGCTTGTGCATATCATTAAGCTCCATGAAGAGGAGGAGGAGGAGGGAACACTGGAGCTTCTGCTCGGCCAAGTGCACGGATAGGCCACATCTCACAACTGGCAGCCATTTCTTAGAAGGATTGGGTTTTAGAACTTGATCATAAATTATTTTTTTTCCCACAGAGTATTTGAGATGATAAACATTTCATCTGGACAGAGGGAGAAAAATCAAAGTAGCCCCGAAGGAGCGAGTGGTTGTTTGTGCTTGTCTGAAGAGTGTGTCTGAGACAGAGGGTGGTTTGTGTGTGAAGTTTTGCACATGTATGCATAGTGTTCGGCTTGTGTGCCGTCCAAAGTGTGTTTACCTGTACGCGTTTGGCTATAGTGTGTGCACTGTGTGTGTCATTCTTCCGGAATGCAGTTTTAAAAACACACTATGTCAGATATTGGATGGCTACTGTATAATTTGACGGGGCTGTGCACAGAGGCCGGCTGTGGTATGAGTCATTGATTACACATCAGCTTAGTATGCTGCAGTGCAGACCCTTACATTGGTGGAGAGGCAACCTGAAGCCCCCAAATCAATACCTGCAGCCCTGTGAAGCTTTCCGCTAGGTCCGCAGTGAAGGACTCCCTGCCTCTCCTCTGGGCACAGGCCTAACCTTTTCCAAAGAGAGGTTATGAAGAAGCTCATCATTTCTAATGAGGAATTAGTGATCGCGCCAGAAGAAATGAATGTCAGCACCACATTGAGGAGTCCAAAAAGGTCTTGGAGAGTGGGAAGTGCCAAACAGTATTCATTAGGGACCTGGAGATTTTCTTGATTTGCCTTGAGTGGCAGACAGCGGGGTTTTAACGGCTGGACTCGGAGGCCCAATGATTAAATATATCTGTGTTCCAGTCATTTAATTTATAAGTGATAAGTTATGAATTGGGAGGGTATATTGCTTTAAGCTTTTTTTTATTGCTTTAATCCAGTTGTCATGTTTTGCAGAGGGAAGAACAATATCAAGAATTATTAAAGATTTATTTTCAGAGAGACCTATATTCTAATGACAGAACTTTTAACCCAGACAACATGCTCTTGTTCCAAAAACAGCACTAATTCAGCCTTTCGGAAGCCACGTGATACATTTCATGTTTAAGAGATGAATCACTCGAATTGACAGAAACATATTCACAGCTAATTAAAAATGTAATTGCTTGCACTTTAGCCATTTAGAGGAAGATGAATGTGAAATCATTAGGCATCTTCTGAAAACCAGATGTTCATTAAATTATGTCTATACAAATGCCATTGTTCAACAGATTGCCAGAATATATGCTTACAGTAAAATGTCGGGTAATTCATCCCTTAAAGCGCTTTAATTGATTTAAGCCTGCAAAAATAGCCCATCACTGCAGCACAACATTAAAAACCAGAACCGGGATGATGGTTATTTTCTTTTCTTTCTATTGTTCTATAGCTCATCTATTATTAAGATCCATTTTAGGATTTGAAATGAATGAATAAGGAGTCTGATTAATCTTAAGAGAGTAATTCAGTTGCCAGGCAATGTTGCTTTTTAATAAATAATATCTGTTACCAAGTAATGCTTATGAGTGTAATCTGCTTTTTGACGCACACGGTAATCACAGCAGAGATAAGGCGACATTCCTCTTCGCCTGACCTCAGACAAAACCATCTCTGGAGAATGTAACAATCATGCCTCAGCCTCTCTCTCTCTCTCAATTAGCCCCCGCTGTGCAATTCATTGGGTCGGCTGTAACAGTCCCTTAACAATACTTACCCAGGCTAGTCATTACTCAGTTCTACAAGATAGGGACCGCCATCTGCATATTTGGGAGACATAATATACGGTCTGATTAAAAAAAATAAACTCTAAAGGCTCCAGATGATGAAAAAGAGACACACAATTGCCTAACCTCCTCAAAAATAACTGGAAATGGTTTGGTTTCTTCTTGAAGCCACCTACATATTATTTCTTTCTGTCAGTTCTTGTCTAGTTAAACTCAAATGTTGGCCACAAAACACAAAATCTGTGTTTGCACTGCAAAGTCTAAGTGACAAGCTAGAAACAAAATTCTCACATATTTGCTTTGCTTTTTGATTTTTCCGATACAAAAAAAAGTTGGGACCAACTATCCTTGCTCATACAAACTGTATATGTTGTGTTATGTTCTGAGAGAAGATCAAGAGGCTCTGCTTCAGTGGAGGGATAACAGTTGTTTGTAGACGAAAGGTCTCTGACCTTTCTGATATTATTCCTCTGTCCCGCTCCTGCACGTCAGTTTCCTTCTTTGATATACACAGTGAATCCCTCCTATTTTTGTGTTATGACAATTATTATGAGTCTCTGTCAGACACACCAGGGAGCCAACTCACCACTCACTTTATGTACCTAATAAAAGCTATGCTGAGTAATTTCAATTTCGCTGAAGGCTTAACCATAACCACTGCCTCTGCTTTTTACATTAGACAGCTCTTCCACTTGCTGTGGATTGGACTAATGGAAAGTCTGCTTTTGCCTTTTCCTTGGAAGAATAGAGAGAAGAAAAGAGTGAAAAGGGAAGAGAGGGGGTTGAGGATGACAGATGGCTTGTTCTTCGCGTTAAAACAGAATCGTTCCTGCAAGATTCTTGCAACTTTAGCTTATAGTTTGATTAGTTTAAATGACAGATTTTATGTCCAAACATTTTTTTTGTTGTTGTTTCATATAATTTGACATGTCTAACAAAACAGGCAAATTAATCTGTATTGACTCCTTGGTGATATTTACAGACTTATAATTAATTTACTGTTACCACTGACAAAAGCCTAAATATGTTGCTATCAAATAGTTCTATGCAAAACAAGCTTAGACACGCAGCTGCATCTACCTACATTGTCAATATCTTCTCATGTGGAGATCAGATGGGAACCGTTTTAAAAGCATTCACTAGGTGGCAGTATGGCAACATAAAACCTGTTGGCTGATGTAAGCCTCCATGCATCAAGATATAGAGAGATGAGCCGATGATATGGATAGACAAGATTTGGACGTTTCACAGCCTTATCAGAATACATAATTTAATGTTTGGTTGAAAAATTAACTTTAAACAAATGTTTTATACATTCAGGTGCAACTGACTTTGATAATCGCCCTTCTTTTCCTTTCTATTTTAGTGGTTCACTGCAACTGTAAGGGATGTAGTCTGGGCTGTGTTGAGTGGTGGGTAGATGGGGTGGTCTTTTTACTTTAAGGATCTGCAAATTGTCCAAGTTGTGTTCTTTACTCTGGTACCTACCCATCTGAAACTGCTGTTCCTACACTTCACTGAAGCAATTATAGAGAACGACTTAGGCAGATCAATGAAATCCCCTTTAGATGGGAGAGCCATACGGGCATTTTGATCAATTTCAGATCAATTCCACCGTTTTGCCCAAACCCTGGCCAAATAAAAGTGGAACTTCTGGTTGAAGAGTTTAGCACTCACCAATAATGACAAGGTCTCTGTCGATAAGCTGTCCGTATCTGTGTTCTGGCGTGTGTCTGGATACAGTATATTGTCTACACTGCTAGGCTTAGAACACACCTCCCGGTCTCTCTCTCTGTCTCTCTGCATGTCACCCCACTTCCTTTTTTCCGATGTGGAAACGTGACAGGTACTAGAATGCAATCTGAGTTGGCAACTCGCATCAAAGCTCTCAGTAAATTGTAAAGACGAGCTGAAAGTCGTCATTAAAGAGACTCTGCATGGCTAAATCTGACAAGACTAAGTACTGAGTGTAATTGAGAAGGCAGGAGATTGAGGGTTAGAATAGGTTAGAATTTCTCCCCAAATTCACTGTCATTGTACAGTATGTTCATTGTCAAAAATACTGCCAGTATAATTTTTATGGATTGCTTTGATGCATCCCATTGGTCTTGATTTCAGTCTACATTGTGTTTCTAAGTGGCTACTACTTGCAGCGAGATATTACTGTTGAAATCATAACTTCCTTTACAAAAGTGTGTGGCAGCTGTAAGCCGCAAACAAGATGTTTACCATTTCACTAGCTTTATTAAAAAAAGAGCTAAATAAATAAATAAATAAATGAATATCTACTGCTGGTGAGTCTATCTTTCTCTGGACAGAGACATGTTTTACTAGAAATAACTATTCATAACAGAACCACAGATTAATTTGTGCAAATATAAACAGAATCAATGTTTTCAGTTAGTGAGTTTGCTATCGTCTTCCCCAATGCAGCCTCACTTTGTTTTTATTTTAATTGAAAAAAAGGCTTTGTCAGTTGATAGTTATTCATTGAATCAGAATTTTACCACTATAATAAGAAATGTACCCATGTCCGTGCCCCTTTCCCTAAACTTTCTAATCTTCTGGTCGTATGAAGCTATGCACTCATAACAGAGTTAACGTAACAAGTGAGAATGATGATTTCATACGCTTGAAAAATAAACTATGCTCTTATCACCACACAAACACAAGCTTAGCCTCTTCTCCTGTATACACGGGGAGCACAGGCAATATTTGTAGAGTCAAGCATACTCATCCTGTACTTTGCACCAGAGCAAGTCAGAAGCTGTTAATACATTTCTGGGCAGCTACAACTCTCCACAGCTTCGTGAAAATATATTTCCATCAGCTGAAGACAAGGAAAACACATCCAAGGCCTTTAATAATGTAGACATGAGAGCCACTTTGCTCCACCCATACAATAGATCCAAAAATGAGTGTCAAATGCATGCATCTTCAGAAATAGCATGCTTGTGAAGCCAGACTGAAAAATAAATACGTCAAACATATCGGCATTTTGTATGAATAATGGATGTTTTAATACATCAGCGTGTTGTATTGTATTGCAAAAAAGCCAAATGAAATATACATCATCTAATAAGATGTCGTTCTCGGACGTGGTGCAGTCTGTTTTTGATCAATACGTAATAAGATCTAGTATCAATTAGTGATGGTTGGGGGTAGAGATTTAGCAGCAGAAAATGTCAACTCTAAAGGTAAGTAAATAGCAGTAAAATCATTGCAGCACAAGGGATAAACAAATCACACTAACGATTTAAAAGCACCGTTTTGAAAGCAAAATATCAAAATCTGTAGATTTACTGGCTCACCTATAACCACTGTATTGATTAAAGGAATTATATCTGCTTGGTTTTCTATTCACATCTACTGGACATGAAGATTTCCATCTGTAAAAAGATAACTACTGCAAAGCTGACAGAAGTGACAAAGTGATTGCTAGCATAGCAATAAATCCGGTAATTAAAATGACTGGGTTTAATCACAGTCATAGGGCAATGGTAATTTTTTAGTCAACAGTATAAAATAGAATAAGTATAGTTGTGTCCAAATACTTAATTTAAAGAGATCAGACTTTCTTTCAACAACAAACATTTTTTTTCCTGGAAAGCAACAGTGTCTTTGGATGGTAAATTAAATGGTCAACTTGTCATGTAGAATTAGTATTGCACTAAATTAACAGAGTTATTGTATGGGCTATAAACACAATCCATATCCTGAAGTCAATACTCTGCCTTGTTACACAAACTGGGAGATTAATCCTTGAGTTATGTGCACATCTATCAATTCACTCATAACTACAAGTCAGCCCAGCACAAGGATCTCAAACAGAGAAGGACAGTATAAGAAGATTGTGCTTTGACCTGTTCTGCCGCTGGTGGTGGCGGTAGGCAGCCTATCTGTAACACGGGGGCATTGTGTGTGTGTTGAGGGGAGTCAGTGAAGCAAAGACAGAGCAAGCACTTGAATGATTGAGGTTACCCGGGTGACCTCATAAACCAAAACCCGTGGCAGTCTCCCAAGGTGAACGCTGAATTATGCCGTCATTAAAGGACAGGCCCAGTTGCCAAGGTTAGTATGTAAAGTATAATCATCTTCATCCCCCTTCTTCCAGTCACTCATTAGTCCCCCTCATGGGCCAACAAAGATTATACCTTGAACTTGCTTGACTATAGCTATCTGCTCGCCGGGAATGGTTCTGCTATGGGGCATTTGTATCCCCTCCCGCCATCTCCACCATGCTAGGCCTACAATACTGCAGGTGTAGAGTCTGTATTTGCTTATGAGAGTCTTAGTGCTCGTGTGTGTGTGTGTTTGTGTGTGTCTTCTAGCCCACACTCAGAACACAGATCATCGAGTTTGTCCCATAAAAAAATGAGGGATGCTTTGACTTACCGCTGCATTATGTCCCAATTTATAAAGGAACCACTGGGAAGAAGCCCACTGGCGCTGTGACAATATGTTAGAATTAGGACCATTTGATTTGTTTCCCTGGGCACTCTGTGCTGATTCAAAGCCTTTGCTTCCAAAAAAGGTCTCGCTACCATTTTGAGTGGAAAAATACTACCAAACATCACAGACACCTGTCAAGAATAACCCCCCCCCTTAAATTAAGACAACCTATCGGAAGTAATGGCAATCAAGATACATCTTGCAATCAAGCACGGACACTTTGGGGCCCTTCATCACATTAATATGCACAGAGGGCAGTCAAGTTTAATCAAACAGTGGAGAACAACTAAAGGTTTCATTTTTAGAGGAAATCACATGTTGCTCAATTCAACCTTGACCATTCATCACAATAATTTACCTTTGTTTACCTGACATTGACCACTCAGGAACAAATGCCATTCAAAGTCACGGTAATAGGTGGAATTAACACTCTGATTTAAATTATTAAGTGTATTTTTGTCTGGTGGTGCCTTTTCTATGTTTTACCTTGAGTTGGGCTTGTAAAATTTTAAAGCAGTGATGTGAACAGACTGTTTATGTTTCCGTAAAGTGATAGATAATGTTTATCCACATTCCCATTTGTTGTAGCCAATTGCCTGCTTATGCTAGTATCGGACGTCAAGAGAGGGTATTCATTTCAAAATTGGCAGCGACACTAAGCACACTTAACTACGAGGGCTTCTGGTAGAATGTACAGCTGCTAAAAAGTAACACATTCTGACTCTATTGATGTGTTTCCTTTGAGTTAGTTGTATATTGTCATCCCATGTAGTGAGTATAATTTCCATGCTTTGTGTGAATGATTTTTTAACAATGGAGAGCTTGTGTATCAGGTAACTAACATATTGTAGGTCAGTCAGTCTCTTGACAACACATCTACTTGAGACAGTGGTTGTCAAACTTTTGCAAGTTTTAGGTAAAAGTCAGCACAACAGCGCGCTTATTTATTTTACCGACATAAATCATATTCATTGAACTTCATAACTTGATGAACTGAACATGAATGTGAACTTAACTCCATAGCTTTTCCCTTTGCCCCATCTATGCCCCACCAAGGGCGACTGCCTTCCAGTCTGAGGCTACATCCACACTAATATGTTTTAGTTATGTTTAAGTAAAATGCTTTACTTTTGCTACAACTGACATTCACTCTTGAGATTCTGAGCTCCTACAAGTGAGGCTTTGGGAAATGCTGCTGGTCCCGTTTTAGTCTGACAACTCCAGGGTTTTTAGTCTGGATGGGCAGAAAGTGAGTCTTTTGGAAATAATAATGTAGACGCCCACGTTTGCTTCCTGACTGGGTCTTATCAGTCATGACTCAACTGCCAGAGGTGAACAAATCATGGAAAACAATTTACATGTGTTTTTAAAACGTACTTTCAGTAACAGTTACTGTGTCATGGTGCAACAGGTCAGACAGTAATGATTTCTAAGACCAAGAAGCTGTCCAAGAACCAGATGGCCGAACCTATAAGTACCACTGCACTGCCTGGCATTTAGAGGTCTAAACAGTGCATTAGAAACGTGCGACTCTCACACAAGTTTCTCACGTTTTTTATGCTAAGAACGACCCTGAAGAAAACTCAGATACATCCAGCATGTTAAGCTGATGAATAGACAGGGAAATCAACCCCAGATCTCATGCACTCAACAAGGCTTGATGCCTGAACACTTCTTGCACAAACAGCTGCAGGTTGATCCCATTTTGATATGTCATCTTCCCGAGACAAATTATGCAACCTCTCTGTCACTGTCCCTGTCATCCTTTCGGGCGGTAGGATTGTGCTTACGTGTTAGAGCTAAATGCTCTTAGGCAAGAGAGATGGATTCTGTTTGAGGCACTACGGAGACCCACTCTTTCAAATATGCAGCTCAGGTTGAAAGGTATACAAATCACTCACTTTCTTTGTTGAGGTCAAAGCAAGTAGCTACACCATCTTAATTGTCAGTGACTTGAGAAATGTGCCAAATTTGCTCAAAGGGCTCTTTTGAAAGGACCTCAATAAACCCACTGAGGGACAAGAAACTCCTCATGCAAACATAGGCTCGCTAAAGCATACGTTTTCACTGAAATTAGAACGTACCAATCCATATCCTTGCAGAGGCTACATAAGTTGCCCTGATTATTTGTCATAAAACAGCAGAGAACCAGTGGAGCCAATGATGATTGGCACCAGTTTCTGCTAACTACAAAAAATTGTAATTATTTAATTTTATATTTTATTTATTGATGCTAAAATTTGGGGTGACAATTGCTATGAAGCCAAGCCAGGCCTGCTATTTTTTCCAACCACCAACACCATCTAATTCCACTAATCTCACCAATAGCTACTACTTAGCAACCCCTCTGAATGATTGTGGCCCTTGACCGTCCATACTAAATAAAGTGACACGGTGGCACAACTAATCTGCATGGGTGTAACGTTATCAGGTGAGTGTGCAGTTTCACTGTATAACTTTCTATGGATACCATAATCTCTGTTTCCCTGTGCATAGGGGGAACATTAATGAAAGTCAATGCAATTAGCATTAAAAAATGAATAAATAATAACAATTGTGCCTCCTCTCTCCCTACAGATGTGTCCTGATCTTCTTTAGCATTACGCAATTTCCCCTCTGCAGGGGTTGATAGCTGTTTGGTTCTTGGCTCTTCTTCACCGCTGTACTTGTTGCTGCAAGGTCTATTGGGTCAAGGTCCTGTGATTGACTTGGATGGTCTAAAGTCTTCCACTTTCCCCCTAATGAAGTCCTTTGTTGTGTTGGCAGTGTTTTTTGGGTTATTGTCTTGAATTTACTCCTTATTAGTTTGGCTGTGTTTCTCACTACATCAATCTTTTTTTCTCCATACTTTGGGCCTTACATTACTTAAGTAGAGAGTTAATCTTTGTTTCATCAGTCAAGAAGAGGGTTCCAGGATTTATGAATAATGTTTTCTTTGCAAAATTCTAATCTGGCATTCCGATTCTGATGAGTCGTTTGCATCATGTGATATGGACTCTTGATATGGAATTTTTGCTATTTTGGGGGTAATATTCATAGCTCCAGCAAGGTTTTTGTCATCAACTGTTGTTGTCGTTGGCCGATCTGTTTGATGTCTATTGCTCAATACAACAGTAGTTTCTTTCTTTTCTGGGACATTCCAAATTGTTGTATTGGCTATGCCCAATGTTCGTGCAATGGCTCAAATCAATTTTCCCTGCTTTTCTCCCACAGAATGCTCTCTGGTATTCTTTATCCTTTTAAACAACAAATGCAGTCTTCATGGGTGAAACCCAAGGCTAAAACCAAGAGTAGAAAGTTTTAGCTTTTTTCATCTTCAAACAGTCAGTCCAAACAACAGTGCCTTGGCAACCAGAAAAACTTGCCAGTCATATTCCAATAAAACAAGAACATACTATGTCCTACATTGTTTGCACGTCTTGATCTAAATACCAGGAAATAAAACCTGAAATTTCTTCACTATGCAAAAAAATAAGCAAATCTTCTTGTCCTTCGAAATGTTTTTGAGGGGACTGTACAACAGGCAAAAATGGCATTAAATCAGCAAATGTTAGATGGGCAATGACAAACCCTCTACTCTATCTCTTCAATGATACATGTAATAGTATTTAAAGAAGCTGGTAATTAGCTTTACAATAATGTCTGATTTGTGTTCAACAGACACACACAATAGACATTTTAATAACTATCCAGTTACTTGGAAGTAAATAACGAACAGTTCACTGGAGGAACTTCTTAGGGCTTACAGCATTCATTTTGATCATGCTACAATCGCAACATCAAAACAAAGACATCAAATTAACATAACATAACAACAAGCAATAACATTTCCTTTCTTAACAAGACGTGTGGGATTGCTGCTCACACCCCGAGGGTGCAAACACACCATTGTTTCCCCTAGGGTTACTGGTTTGGGGGGAGTTTAGGGCTCATTAGGGTTAGGTTTCACAAATCACGTTAAGTTTCATGCATAGTCTTTTATACAGGAATAGGAATAAAGTGTATAAGGGAAGTGACCTTAAATGACTTCTGCTTGGCATTATATGTAAAATACAATTATATGTTGTAAAATACAAAATTAATTAAATTAATTTGACTTTTCAGGGGGGCGCCACCCCTCCCAATTCATTGGTAGGGGAAACACTGCATACTGTACAAAACCCGCCATGGTTCAGGACAGCTGGGTGTGGATTTTATTGAGAAAAAGCACTGCTAACCAGGCTAAGCTCAGTTGCCTTCTCTTTCCTGCTCAGTAGCTTAACCATGAGAGCAAAATGAATAGGTTTATTGTGAAAGGTCACTACCATACACCAATGGAGAAAGAGAACAGAAGGGCCGTTAACCCACTGCTTATAATTCGGCAAGAAATGGGAGGATGTGTTACATTGTACCTGCCGCCTGGAACATGACTAGGTGTTTCCAGCGATGTGATTGCCTGAACATCAGCAGGCTCGAGCAGTGAGTTTGCTGCCATAGCTCAACTTGTGCTCTCTATATTTTTTTTGAGGCATAAAATGTTCCCCCCGATATTTTGGCTGTACAGTTGTTGAATATGCTGAGAGTAAAGGGCAATTTTGATACTGCCCATTTATAGGAAGCAGCCCCACCTGACTCGCTCTGTTACGGATTAGTTAAGTACAGTATAGTATAGCAATAAATAATTAAGACATTTTAGTATTGGTATTGTTTTTCATTTATGTCATTAGTTTACTGACCGGACACGTTCTTCACTCACGACACTGTGGTGTCCCAGAGTTCAAGTACTTACCATAAAGAAAAGGTATAAGAATTCAACATTTTTTACATTGACTGTTGGCTGACTGACGGTATTATTTTATTAATGATTTAGCACTGAACTTTGCATTGTGCTGACACCAGAGATGTGGTAGCTAAGCTGTGAATTAAGCCCCAAATCCCTTCGATTCCCCCTGGCTGGCAGTGTGCTCATCACTATTACTTATTCACCAGAAATAAAAAAAGGGACTTCCAGTGGGGTAGCAGCCGTCTACATACACTGTATCCTCCAAGTCCTGCCTACCTGTTATAATCCTGCATAATAGAAAAGTGGAATGTCACCTTGCGTGAGAGACAGCTGATATCTCTCAGCGAGCAGAAAAAAGCCATTTAGCACAAGTGCAGATCACATTTAATTAGACGAGAGGATTTAAATTGCCATGCATCAAACACTGCAGATGACCAAAACGGATAGAACTTGGGCCACGGGCCAGATTCCTTGAGCTCTTCCATAACCCATCAAAATCCCTTGAGCTACGAGGGTCAAGAAGTCAGAACACAGCCGCCTTAATTAACAATGACCATAGCTGGGAGGTGCCCAGAATTTTAATGCCCACCACCAGCATTTTAGCGAAATATAGAGGAATTTGCAAATTTACGTTTTTAGTTAGAAAAATTGCCATCATTGTTTTATACAGTTCAGGGTTTAATTTAGAATGTCTGTCCCGGAATGCACAATTGGTCTAAACCATGAGGGGATTATACAGCGGTAACTCATTACATGTCCATGATAGTTATCTCCATAAGGTGTCTCAGATAAAATGAGTTTGATCTTTCTAGTTTACTAATGACTGCAGTCTGGGTATGGCGGGGTAATTTTTTGATACATTTTAACCTGTCAAAGCAGCCGAGTATTTTCAACATTTAGCTGCCACCTATTGTTGAGGAGTGATTTCACTTTCATTATGCTTTGCAGATACATCAATAATAGCCGCACAACTGTCAGGGTCCATTAAGACACATCTACATAAGGATAGGGGCAAATATTCATAGGCATATCAGTTTCCTGGGAAGCGCTCGGTGAGATGGATTGGGATGACATGAAGATGAACTTCCTTTTGATCCATTGTGAGACGGGAACTGCCACATTTGCTCATGGTAAAATATCACCTGCACATGTGCACACATATTGAACAGCACACGCACTCACACGTATGCACACACGCACATCTCAAATTATTTATATATCTTTCAGTCATTATTTCACACCTCAATATCAATCATTAACACCTATATGAAACACAATTAAAACAACAAGCGACTAAATCAGCATATCGCATAAACACGAATATTGTACATATATGTGTCCACACGTGACTGTCGTGATATTCCAAGTTAACAACACAAGCTAAATATCAATTGAAAGCTCCAAGTCCACTGATTCTGATAGTGTGTTTATCATAACTCCCCAACCAACTGTCATTGAATAAGCAGCCGAAGAAGAAGAAGCAAAAAAAGAATGTTCGTATCTAAAAGTGACACATAAAAATTTGGAATCACACGTGCTACATGCTAAACATGAAGCTACGGAGCCATGCGGCATCTGCACAGAAGGGGGAGACGCTCGACTACACGCCAATGTCAACCCTCTTTACCGACACGAAACGTGATCAAAACACCAAGCAACTGAGTCAGCATATTGCATAAACATGACAACTTTTCATGATATGTCACCGATGTCAGACTTGATAGCTGCTGCTACCAACATGCTAACAACACAAGCTACATTTCATTTCAAAGCATCCTCTCTCTTACTCTCAGACAAACATTCAGCTTACCATCCGCTGACCAAAGTTCATATCAACACAGCGACACACATAAATCATAAATCATGTCTTACCATCGAAGTATTTGCAGGAGAAGTTGTGTTTTGATCCATAAATCCGATTCCGTTAGCTAGCACAAAGAGCGCTCATAGTTTCAAGATATTACTCCGCCTGGTCCGTCCTACTTAGACTACACGGGCGGAAGTCGCATGTCATATGGCGTCGAGGAAAAAACGCGTCACAGTGGGTTCGGCCCCTCACAGATAGGGAATGGTGTCCTAGGGAGGGACTTTGATGCTGTCCGTCGATTCTACTGGCTCTGGCGGTTCTATAGACGTGTCAATCACGCAGCTTGACCAATGCACTGCTGAGGTACATGCTGTTGTACTCTACAGAGTCTGTTCGTGGGACGGACGAGTTAACGTCGCACTACAAAGATCGTTTATGGAGAGACAGATGCTCACTCGTCTTCATTACAGAGACATGTAGGGGAAATGAAAGTAGTTTTGCAGTAAGAAACCTCACATGGAACAGAGTCCGTCTGACCATGTCCCTACTAAAGCCTGTAACTTTGCCCTGATTCACTTTATCAGCATGAAATTTGGCACAGATTATGTACAGATGTGTTTCTATGGATTCCAAGAGGAATGGGCTTCATCTGCATTATTACATAGGAGATATTCACTTTTTTTTCAGGCGGACATGAAATCTTTCATTTATTTTGTGTTCCATCTTCATTTACTTTGATCCAATAACATCTATACTTGATTATTCACCTCTGCTGAAATCTCACAAGTGTAACGTTTATATGGATACCAAGATTATTCATATATACCTTGTAGTTGCAGAAATATACTCTTTTCATTTTGCGCATGTCATTTTCGAGCAGGGACCTGCAAAAGGGGCCTGGAGCATAGCTAGTTGGAAATAGTTGATACTCTGGATATTTCGCAGTCTTAAACTTTGGCAATATTTGAATAAAAATAAATCTTGATGGTGATGTTCACATACATACAACTCCAAACTGATTGTGGATTGAAAAACCATATGAATAAATGCAGAAGATGATGAAATATATCAAATGTTTTCTAACTTATCAATGGGGCAGGGACTAGCAGCAACTTATTTGATGTCACTAGTCCCTGCCTCATTGCCGTAGTAGCCTTTTCTCATAACCACTTAAACACTCCAGTACAAGTGATGCCCAAAAGCGACTAAAACAGAGTCAGTCTGATCAGTGATCAAGGTGATAGCGGTGTGATACAGTGTGAGAGGCAGAGGCATCCTGGGGAGCAAGTCCAGCAACATAAAAAATAGGTTTTCAACTACTATCAACATTTTGTATAAAAAACACACCAAAGTAAAATGCATTTTAAGAAAGATAACACCCTATACGATTGGCTAGTAGAAAAACATACAGAACTAGCCAACTTGTTAGCTGTCACGAAAGGTAGCATCTCCAAACTTTGCATTTTGCTCATTGTGACCAATTTACAGCAGTGGCTAGTTGCAAACCGCATGTACAGCAGTGGCGTGTTGTTTATTTGCACCTCATTATGTACAATTGCAATTAGCTGGCATATTCAGAAAGTCGTCGGCCTTGCTGGTTTAGCAATATATGGTAGCTAAACAATTACTGACATCACCACTGTTAAGAGACTGACATAAAATAGAACTGTGAGGGGATTAATATGAATATACCATTGTGTATGAATTAAAAAAAACATACATGAATAAATAACTTAATTAATTAATTAATCAAAAACAATTCACTAAACAGACTCAGAAAATTAATAACATTAATACAAATGAGCAAACCTTTATGTGAGTGTACGCAAGCACAACGCATTACTTCTTCACATAATGCTTTGTTCAATTAATACGTACTTCACGTGCCTCATTGTCATTGATTGACATCTGTAACATACAGAGCAAAATGTCCAAACTGAGTAAGCATGCACCAACATTATTGCCTTGATACCTACGTACCATTATTATGCACGTAGCTGTCTGTGCATAATGACAACAATGTGTGCTTGATGGTCTCATAATTGCTGCATATTGCTTGGCACTGACAGGGCCCATAGGTTACAGTGGTAAGTGTATGTATAGGTTTACTTGCATTGTATTTAAATTAATTTTCAAATGATTTGTTGCCTTGATTGTCTTAGTTCAGCAAAAAAGAAGAAAGAGAGGAAGAAATGAATGCCGTGCTCATAGATTACACTGCTATCAAGTCCCCGATGCAGTAGTATCATTACAATGACCGAATATCCCTGCTCACATCCAGGTGTCCCTGGAAACACCAGTATTGACCATCATAACAGTGCTGGAGTTAGCACAAGCTTACCTGTGGGGCCCTGATGAGTAAAGAGCTGTCAAGACTGGCTCCCCTATGTGTTAATAGACCCCCTGCCTTAAACTATCTCCAGGTCCTCATCCAGCCTCCAGTTTAGTTTTCCAAAGCTCGAGCAGTAGAACCCTGTTTCTATATTCACCTAAGAATCAACTACTGTCAAATTTATCTTAAGTCAGTGTGGAGTTGTAAGAAGTTGTAAAGAGTGATTGCTGTGGACAGGAAATATTAATGTAAAAGTGCCCTGCTGCCTGTCCAGTAGGTGGAGGGGGTGATCAGGATTATGCACAATGGATAACACTTTGGTCAGTGCCCTCCTCCCCAACTCTAACTAGTTTGAATCAATATGAAGTAAGTAGGCAAACGGCAGATATTATTTTACTTGGACAAACGTTGTTCAAGAGCAGCCAGTGCAGCACCTTCATCACATGAGATGCAACCGGAAGCAATTACTGTATATAAATATCATATGGGAACTGCTTTGTGAGGTGGTGTGATTGCAATGGATGATAGTAATTGAAGCCAGATGGAGTCGACTTCTTGGGAACAGGAACCAGGCATAAGGTCTTCCTTGTGGAGGACATCTGAGGGACTGTGAACCTAGATGGAGATGGAGTTTTTGCTCAATTTACCTCTTCAGGCTGCCCACAGGCTGTCTGTGTGTCTTCTTGAATCGAGTGAGTTTCTTCATTTCGGTCCACGCGTCTCTCCTGTTGTTCTGTGACTGAGCTGTTTTGTTAAACAAAGGAACAAACTATTGAACACTGTACAATATGGTTGATGTCCAGGTGAAGATAAGCATTTTCAATATGCAAGTTAAAGTACAGAGTCTGGGTTTCTCATCCAGAGACTTAGGTTTTTATCCTTTAATTCTTGGCCTCAACTTAAGCCATATCTTCATTAAAATGTATCTTATTTTCCTTTTCTCTCACCTAAATCCAGATCCTGATTCAAACCATGGATTGTAGCTCTAATTGGTAGAAAAGTGATTGTGGGGGGCTTCAAAACTGTGGAAATCTTACAATTCCACTGAATATATTTCAGCAAACTCATTTGACTTTTAGTATGGACATAGTGGATTGTATTTTGGCAAACCAAAAACCTGTTAAAAAGATTTAGCTCCTTAACTTCTTGTATGAATCTCACTGAAGTCTTCTTTCTCACTACCTGTCCAGTATCACACCCATCGGGCTGGCAGTTATTGAGAAAAATAATATCTCTCTACTATCTACTATCTAATTTCTATTTTACATTCAATTGATAAAGGAAAAATAAAAAAGTTTAATCTACCCTATGGCATACATCAACTTTGTGCTTGTAGGCTTGAGTCGCTACCGGTTACTTTATATTAGATGAGTTGAAAGCTGCCATTTCCAGTGTTTATTCTCAGTAGAATAAGCAGCAGTTGCAACTCTTTCAAAAAAATGTCAGTCATTTGCTTCACTGACACATTTCTGTCTTAGCTTTGGAGTGACAGATGTGATTAGTGGAACCATTTGGCAAAACAAATCCAGGGCCAACAAGTGTGAAGATATTGATGAGATGTAGAAGACCTCTAAATGCCTGAATCTGCCAATTGTACATATCAGGACTCTTCTGTCTATCATTGTCATAAATCATAATATTAGCTTATTACAAAAAGCTAAATCATTTGGTCATTGTTACATCTAACTGGCTCATGTGTTATGGGGTATTCGCATATGTTCTCGTATGTGAAATTCTGTTTTTTTTTCTTGCTTAGGAAGCAAGCACTAGATACTCCCAAAATGTACAATTACTCTGATGGCCAATGTTCAACAAAAAGATGAGTCACTCAGTAATAAAAAAACCCTCTGCTAAATGGGGCCAAATGATACCTTTCACTTTTAGGAGCCTTTGTGATTGAACGTTATGTCACCACGATGTTATATGCAGAGAGGCTTTCATTTAACTACTACAGTAGAAAAACTGATAAATAGATGGTTAGACAGATATTCCCTAACAGGATTGCATCCTTTGCTCAATTTTTGGCCAAATTATTCCCAACAGCATTTAACCCTTTAGTCCAACACACTCTGCTTCTCCATCTAAATGTATATTTCTTTCCCTGTTTCTCATTAAAATTCCCTTTGAGTCGAGATTTTAATAAGCCAAGGTCCCATGATGGCTTATTTGACATATGTCTCAGAGTTCAACAGCTCTTAAAAACCCTGTTGTAAGTGTCTCATGGTGAATACCATCGGAACTCTGCCTCACTGAGATAGACAAGCACAAAAACACAAGTGAAAATAGGATATGTAGTGGGTAAAAAGTTTCCATGGCAACGAAGAGAAAGGCTTTGATACCTCTGGGCATGGAATGATGAAGATAGAGAAAGACTGAATGGATTTGCATTGCAGTCCTGCACTGTATGAATAGGGCTGCCATTAGAATACTTGTAGTCCACGTTGAAACCTTCAAACCTATTTAATCCAAACTTAAACATTACATTTTTTCATCTCCTCAGTTATGTCTATGTTTATGCCAGAGAATGGATTGACACTGAGGTATAATAACATTTCACAAAGAGTCATGTATTTACTGTAAAAATTCAATGCCGTGCCAAGGCCTTTGCCACTGGCTTTATCTGTCACCTTATCTGAAATCTATTACTGGACCCACAGTGCCTTTGTATTGAAAATAATCATGAATAACTCAAATACTTTTATATTGGGTGACTTGAATGTGTGGCAACATTTCTTTAACTTTCTGTACCTCAAACTGAACACCTATTAATATCCCTTTTCTTTGTCAAAAATTAACAATGACTAAGCTAACTGACAAAAATTGATTCAAAATATGTTTCTTTATCAGAAACTGCTATCTGGAGTTATGTCAATTGCTGGCTTGATTCTTTTTTTCTGGAAAGAATATTTTGGTATGCCATGTTAAGATGCAGAAGTGTCTGCCCTATTTTATAGCCAGCCTATCAGAGTATATTATTACAAGCCTTATTGGTTCCCTGATTTTCATTTAATCTACCTCCGAGACGCATTATTGGTCACCTTTATGATCTCATATTGTTTTATTGAACATGCATTGTGCTTCTCTGGTCATGCTTGTTTTTATGGCGATGCAGTAAATTCCACAATTTTAAGATGAAATCATGAATTACTTTAAAAAGTTGGTGCTGAACGGCACAGGGGGGCACAGGTTGAATTTGGAAGATGTGGTGTGCTGTGGTTTAATGTGGGGTTCACAATGTAACAGCCAACTTTGGTGAAGGAGAGTGTATCTCACTCATGTCTGCTGCACAGCAAACCAGAGCCTCACAACAAGATTCAGGAGCTGGCAGCTCAATAATGACACTGATAAAACTTTAGCACTCATTTGTTGTCTTGCTCGAGCCTGAAACATCCTATAGCACAGGCATATAAAATATATATGGGTGACTGTAATGTGGCTTAGAATCTAAATGTCTGACATGGGCTGATGACATTTCATCTGATGTCATTAATGGCCACATTTCAAATCTAATGATGCCAGTTTTATAAATGACAGCAGTGAACACTTGAGAGGGCATCCTTAACATTGACTATGAGTTTGTACTGGCTGCACTTCACGCCTACAGCATTATCCATTTACCCGTAATTATGAGTGTCATACATTAGACTTTCAGCAAGATCAAAACAGAAAGGTTACCACGTCTCTTGTCTCTACAAGTGTATGTAGAGAAGACTGACGTTACATAGAGCAGAGAGGAAAAAAAAATGCATTTGACCAGTTAGATAATTTGACTGAAGGTTTAAGCTCTGATCAAATGTCTGGGAAAGTTCTCTGCTATTATATTGCTCAACAAACCCTTGCCGTTTCGGATCATTATTATTCAGAGATCAGAGATTTCCAAAAGAATTCGCATGGCAACCAATAAAAAGCATGGTTAGTTTGCTTTATGGGATTTTTCGGCACAGCTAGAGCACATCTCTGACCAAATTGCTTGGCTTAAACTGCATATTATATAACAGCGTTTTAACTACAAATTATGAGTCAGCAGAATTAGAGATGCATTAATGTCGCTTTTATTATATCAGTGGTGTGTTGCTTGATTTAACTGAGTGTGCAGTGAAATGAGTAAAGGTATCTCGGTACATCAGGTGAAAAGGATTTTCACCAGATCTTGGGGAGTAAAAACTAGGATTCATGTAATGTAAACTTCCTGGAGTGTATCCACATTACACCTGAAACCCATTCACTACTAGCATTGTGTACAATTATGGTGCTATACTGGAATCCTCTGCTGACCTTGAAATAGTAACTTGTCTAAATGCAAATCTAAGCAATATGCATGTGTTTCCATTTCAGAGCATCTAAAATACCATATTTTTCCTCAGCATACAATCATAAGTATTTTAATCACTTGAACTTAAGTCTGGAAGAACTACTGAGGTGATGCTTTTTACATCTGTTTTGCAGAAAACCTCCTGTTGATATTTACTGGGTGTCAGTATAAGACATATTCATTGCAACTATTTCTCATGCTCAGGAGCTTTAGCCCCAGTGCTGCATGCGGGTGGATTCTTCGTAGTGAGAAGAATCATACGGACGTATTAATCAAAAAAGTGCATTCGCCACTGATAAAGAGAAAGATAAATAGTCTAAATCCAATAGTGCCTCTGGAAGGAGCTGTGGGCTTGAGGCATTCAAAAGCAGCCCCGACCTCTTCAATAACCCATGAGCAGATGAATGGACTGTTCTTCCATTCCAGGGTGATTGGTGCTGACACACTATAGATCACCTGTGACGGAGCAGCGCATTATTTCACCAAGACTTGTCTCACTCTATTCCTCAGCCAGTGGTTTCACTCTACCCAAGACAAAACGTCAACTCTACCTTTACGTGGGATTTACTTCCCCAGCATTACACAGCCAATTCAGTTCTGATAATTATGGAAACAGTACCCTAACCCATGTATTGCGATGATGACTTGTTACTTTTCTCGTCATGCACCGATCATTTTTTTTAAGAAACTATTTCAATATTTTTGTGTTCACTTGTAAAATTATGCAAACTTCATCTGCACTTACATTTTGATTGCTTCTTTTTTGATGCCTCTGTGTTGATAGCATTTGCTAATTGGAGAGAAGACTCGTTACAAAGTGAAATAGAAATCACCACTGATCTCAGTTGGTTTGTATCTGACATCACTTTTCGGCCGCGTGGGTGATGAAAGCCCTCAGCTAAAAGAAATCACCACATGCAGAGAATGTAGCCAAATTATACTAGTATACAGTATATCTCTGAATCCTACACGTATCACCCGGTTGAGAACATATGACAAATGATGTAATGAGCCCACGCCTACAGTGACTTTTACTTTGAAAAAACAGCTCATTAGAGACAGAGAATAGTGCATGTTCCTATCCAGAATGGAGAATAGTTGGTTTAGTAGTTATGGGAGCAGTTTTATTTATGAATGATGAAAATAGCCTGTGAACTACAGGCAATGCTGAACTTATCAATTGAATAAATTGCATGATTTTTATCCTGTTAATGTATCCTTCAAACTCATATTTAATACATCTTTCTTGCTTGGGGCAAAACTCTGTTTCTTTGATCCTCTGCAAGTCTTTGCATAAAGGATCATAAGGAATTGTGCCATTAGGATTAGGGGAACAGCTTCTTTTATCAATTACATCAAAGTTTCAGCTGGTGCCCATTAAATACATGCTCACAAAGACACAAACATAGGAGGAAACATGCACACCATTTAATTCTCCGGACATCCAAAACATTGTTGGTAAAAAATATGGAGTGCATTTTTGTACTCGACTTGACTCTGTGTCTACATCGTAATCAGCTTGCAAATTTGGGTTGAATCACAAGTCAATCCTCAAAGCATCATGCTTGTTAGACCCGTAGGCTTGAGGCTAGGAGCTTGGAACAAAGCCAGGGGCATTTAAAAACAGTCTTCTATCCAAAGAAGGGATGAAAGCTCACTTTTAACTTCTGCTATGCTGCCACTGTTGAAAGTGCACTGCTGACACTGTTGCTGTGTTCTGTGCAAACATGCTGACATGTACATCAACCGTAGATGACGCTAATGATAATAAGCAGTGGGGAATATTTTGTTATTACCCAACAGTGCTGAGACGCTCTTATTAGCAAAATAACATGCAGCTACTGTTTACTGTAAAATACATTTTAAAAAAAAAATCCTTCTGATCCAAGACAGAAAACAGTCCTTCATTTAAAGTAATTACTGGATAGAAACCAGATAAATTAACACTCTGCTGCAGGAAGTAAAAAGCACAACCTTTTACAATGCCCTTGTGAGATGGTAAATTTTATGATGGAGCCCTCTGTGTTGAGCATTCATTGAATAAAATCCCTCATGACTTGTTATATGGCAGCTAAGAGGAGATGGATCACCCGCTCAAAGCAGATGTTGCCGCCACACACGGCCTTCTGAAAACAATGTGATCCTCCAGGACCAACTAAAGCACACACAGGCAGACACAAACAAAACACAGACTCACAGTGATCTTAATATATTACATGGGCTATACCCCTTACTTGCAGGGTATTCAGACAAACACACAAGCATGACTATACTCCTTTTATATACATTTACAGCTCACAGACGCACAAAGGGATTTTTGCCGGCACACAGAATGCACATCACCCAAGCTTTATTTGTTTGCTTTTTATTCTCAGAGCCACTGTGGCAGAGAGGACATCACACTGCGTCGATAAAACCTGCTGAGCGTGCCCTGTAGTGTTTATTTTAATGTTAAAGGTAAGGTCACGCCAAGTTGCAGATAGCAAGTTCCCAGAGAACATATTCAACACTCATGTCATATGTTATCTCATATTCTGAACTTTCATTCCAGGAAGGGAATGTGCTGCATGTCAGTTTTGTCAGTGGTTCGAAACACCAGATAGAATTAGATACTCAAAATCAAACATGCTCTAAAAACTTGGTCAATCTTGGCGCTTTTTCCTATCGTTCACGAGGGACCATTTTTAATTTCATTTTTCAGATCCCTTTGACTTTAGATATTCAGATGCTTGCATCTTTGGTAAAGTCACCATTATCGTGGGAATTGAAATGGAGCACATGCGCGCACACACACACACACACACACACACACACACAGCTAAATGTCAATCTGCTTCCCCTGGGTAAATGAGTCATATGGTGCTTGGAGACCCGAGATAAAAGTTGCTGGTAGCTGGCCTATTAAAAAAAGACACACCTGCAGTTAGTATTCTTTTCATACACAAAGAAGTAAAAGTTGTCCTTTGTGTGGTAGCTGCAATATAGACTGTTGAATTGAAATCAAATGGGAAGCATTTATTCAGAGAGATAAAACATGAGCACATATTAAGTTTACAGACAATTTTAATCTTGGGTTAAAGTCCAGCTCTCCTCATCAGGAAGGACAGAGCTCTGTGTGCAAACTTCCCCCATTGTCTCTTTTGAGTGAACTGTAAATGAGAGACAATTTGCATTGCGTTGCGTTGGTAAAGGGATTAGGAGACACGATTTATGCTCAAAAGACATTTATCATTCAAAGCAAATGGGTTTCTTTTCTTAGAGGAACAATGGAGGACGGCCTGACTCCTCCCTTAATCTTTATGAACAAAAAGGGCTCACTAAACTGGAACTGAGGGCCCATGTAATTCAGACACTGATTGAGCCACTTTTACTAATTGTACGTTCGCTTGGCTTTCCGTTTCCCCAGTTATGATCATTGATCACAGTTACACAGCCAATAAGAGGCCACAACAATCTGATGGGTTGGTTTTTATTGGGTGGTGTTGAGCCAGAGAACCAAAGGTTTAAATCAAAGGCTTTCTTCATCTTTGAAAAATGTAGCAAATTTGGAGAGGCCAAAGTAAAGAGAAAAATGCTTTTGTTTCTTTTGTTCTTTCTTTTTCTTCTTGTCCAGAGAGCCATTTGTAGATGATGCGTTGAAGGTGCCTTTCGTTTGCCTGAAAAAAAAAAAAAAATACCCCAAAACCTCAACTGTTTACTTCTGTCCCTTTTGAAAATGATTTGTTGGAATTGGTCCCTGACACAGCTCCAGGATATTTTGTCGTTAACGTCCCAGATCTGAGAAAATGCTTTTGACCTCCTCCTCCTCCCCGTCCTTCCATCCCTTCTCCAGCACAGCACACCTGCACCACTGTAAGTCCTGTTTGAACCTCTGCCCAGAACCACGAAGATCACAGTGTGGAAGAGAATGTTTCCTCTACAGTGTATGTCCCTTCCGCGGTCATCACAGTTTTGTCCACGTTCACAATGAGCCCAAAGGGACATCAGAGTCAAAGGAGTCAATATGATTGGCATGACTTTCAACCTTGGTGGGGTTTGACAGTTAAGTGTTGAGGGGGCTGGGGTTGTATGCGGGTGAGGTGGGGGGGGGGGGGGGGGGGGGGGGGGGGTTCTTGGCTGTTAACACATGGCATAGTACTCAGCCAGGGAGATTAATGGTTCTGAGTGCATCAGCCCAGTGACTGGGGATCAGAGGATGTAATTGGGTCGGGCATTCTAGACAGCTGCTCATAGCAGGAGCCAATCACACACTCCCATCCCTGCCACGCTTCCAGTTGTTCACTGCCTCAGGTGAAAACATTTGAATCTTATGCACTGGAAAAGTTGCTTTGAGAATTTGCTATTGATTACTTGTCTTTTGTTTGAAGAGATTCTTTCCAAAATCTAGCATCAATTATTTCAGACTGAAGAAAAACTAAAATCACTGACGTGATTATTATCACTCTAAATAACCAACTCCCATAACAGTTTGAAAAATTACTATCATTCAAAATGATATTTGAAAAAAAGATATCAAAAAAATATGTAGTACACTTTTTAGTTGAGCGGTACAATACATACAGGTATAAATTTTTTGGTTTTTTTGTGTAGAATGCTTCTCTTTTCATGTGTGACTATAACTAAATAAAGAACAAATCTTTGCCTAAAAACTAGCCAACTTGAAATGGGCTGGTCTTGCTCCTTTGACATTGTCACACTCTCCTAATTCCAGCAAAGTCCCTGCTCTGATCCCAGCTGTAGCAGGGAAGATATCATGTAAATTTATTGGTGACATTGAGATGGTTCTTTGCTATTCAAATGAGGCCTGCCTCATCACACGCTAAATGGTACCACGTATTGGCTCGTAGCAGTAACCTCCCCGCAAACAGCTGTGACCCCATGCAGGAAGTCAGACATCCCACTTCCTGTGGCAAGCTGTGCCGCTGGCTCTGTTGGCCAACGATGGCTTTCTAATTGGTGTCCTCTCACCCCTCCACCATGAGATGCTCCTACCTGACAGGTCTTGGCAGCAGGAGGAGATGTCCTTGGGGGGAAAAAAAGTCAAATCTAAGAAAATGCCAGAGTACAACATTTTAGAAAACGTCCCTCAAAGTAAACTATAAGGGTGAGTTTTATTGGATATGAACAATAACAAAGAAAAGATTCCATGTGAACCTGTCATACCTGCAACTGATGCAAGTGACATTTTGTAGAGCAAACTGAACTTCTTCGTTGTATCAGTCAAGTTCATGCTAGTTAAATAAATGGTATTCAGCCAATCAATTCTTTTTGTACGAGAGAGGCTGAAAAGTTGAATATATAATATGAACTGCTGAATGAGAAAAGTCATCCAAGGTTTTAGCAAGGTGAACTGTATACTGTATTTCAAAGAACTGACTGCAACGGATGTAGAGGATATTTTCTTTTCTTTTACCCTAATTTTTTTTCAAAGTATAGCATTCAGAAGTATCTACGATTCTAACAAGTTTTACAGAGTCAAATGCTGAACAAAAGGTGCAAACAGAGGTTAAGGTTTTTCGATAATATTTTAAAAAGTAAAAAGGTGAAAACTATTATTAAACTTATTTACAGTAAAAGTCATTATTTAAAGTCACTTAATTAAACAAATTATGTTCCCCACAATATGATGTTTGTCAGGATTTCAATACTGATGTTATGTCAGAAGATTAAAGAAAAACTACAGTATGAGACATGGAAACATGTTTGTCCATGTAGTTGATACTTGAAGCCTGACTTGAAGATGAAGAAATTTAATAAAAGTTATAAAGTATTATTTTTCTCTTCCTTAGTTATGGCAAAAACATATGTCGTGCTTTTACCTTTGACCAACAAATTCTAATTAGTCCAAGTAAACAAATGTGAAGAAAAAAAACAACTCAAAGAATTCTGGAGATTTGGCGTTCATGAGACAAAGAAAAAGTGTTTTGTGAGGTCACAGTAAACTTGATCTATGTCCATCAACTTCTAATCAGGTCATCCTTGAGTCTAAGTGAATGTGCCAGATGTAAAGAACTTCCTGACAAATTGTGTCAATGACCTTGACCTTTGACCAACACAATCTTACCAGTTCATACTTGAGTCTGAGTGAACATACGACAAAATTTGAAGAAATCCCTTTTTTGCGTTTCTGAGATATCGCGTTCACAAAATGACGGACATACATTGTTGCAGAGGCACCAAAAAAATCACGGTGAGCTACTAATATTCAGACCTGATGTGTCGATGTATTCCCTGTTACATGTGCAGTGCAGTGTAACAAAGTAGCAACACAGTAAATATAATTTGCTCTGTAAATTGGCTCTTATCTGCTTGGATCATCAAAGAAACAAATACTACCCACTTAAATACACAAAGGTCACTTGCCGTCATGATTCCCTCACTGCACTTTTGACTTCCAGTTTAGTTCCGGATCATGCACCCTGCAGCAGTTCTTTGATGATTTTGTTATAGTGGGTGTCTGGTGGAGTACGGAGAACCATCTGCAGCTAAATGTCAGTAAGATCAAGGGGCCGATTGTGGATTTCCGACAGAGCGAGCAGCTACTGACACCTGTCATCATTCAGGGTGAAGAGGTGCAGATGGTGCAGACCTACAAGTACCTGTGCATCAACAAACCAGTCTGACAAAAGAGAGACACTGCATGAGAGAGGCCTGCGTAGACTACTCACCTAAAAGGGATTTAGGTCCATGCAACAGACTTCTTTTCATGAATAATCAAAAAGCTGAGCACAGGCATTGTGGAGTTTGGGTTTAGTAAAAGCTGAAAAAAAGAAGCAAAATTGTCAATAAGGCTGTCCGTCTAATACTGTGCCTCCCTTCCCCACTTTGTTCTGTTGCAACTACTGCTGGTGATTTGCTCTTATTGCTGTATTTTATGTATTGTATTACTGATTCAGGTAAATCATGGATATCAAACTGGAGGTCAAATTGATCTAGATCTTAAAATGTCTACTTTTGATCTTTTGTGTATGTTTATTTCATTCTGTTCTGCACTATTTCCTAACATTCCTCCCTGATGTATCCTATTGCTATTTTCTTGTGTAAGGGTTTCCCGATGGTGATTATTAAATGTATCCTCCGATTGACAGAACACAATATTTTCAACTCAACTCAAATTTTCTGCAACCTATACAGAACCCAATTGTACGGGTTGAGATACTGCAGCAAGATTTAATAGAATAGAGGAATCCAGTGTGTGGAGCATACATCATGGTTTTGATATTGAGCGCACTGGCTGTGCTTTCAGACCTTATCTGATAATGTGCAGAGGAAAGGAGCACAATCTGTATTGTTAAAGTCAAAGCCTGTGGGCATCAAACATCGAAATGTCAGGTTTGGGCTAAATTCAAAGGATAAATTATTCATATGCCCCCAGTAAAGGCTGTGCATGAGGTCACCAGGCCTCACAAGCAGAGGAGAACTTGACAGCGAGCAGCACAAGAGCCTTCTTCCAACCCCTGTTAGGAAGAGAGAGGGGGGCGTCACTGAAGCAGCTGTTCAAGCAAGCAGGGGAAGTGACCTGCTCAGTAAACCATAAACTATTGTGAATAATATGCAAAAAAGGCTTCTGCACTGTACACTGAGTCGGATTTGGCAAGATAGCGTGCTCACCTTGGGGAGGTGATGAATTGAGATGAGACACGCCAAGTCAAACACACCGATGTCGCAGCAGATTCAAGAAAGCGCTTGATCCCGCTGATGTACTGAACAACGTGACAGGAATCTTTGCCACCACCTATCAGATGACAGGAAAACAATCTAGGGTCACATATAAAACGATGCTGTTGATTAGGTCACCCTGTGAGTGTGAAAGTAAAAAGAAAACCTCAACTTTTATTCTTTTCTCTCAAGTTAATTTAGACAGCAAGGAAGCTTGGAGGATTACATGCACATCAGGACAAAAGGCTTCGACACGTAACAAACATTTGATCTCACGGTCCGCTGGGGAGTTACTCCAGATAGATATGATAGCTTGTGATAGATCATTGAAATGTAGACGCTTATCCTGAGGGGACGGACAGGGGAAAGACCCATAGTTTCCACTCGTAGTCTTATTTGCTGGGACAGTTCAGTCTATATTAGAGAGCATTTAGGTTCCTCTCACCAGAGATGAGGATGGATAAAATCCTAATCTGGGAAGCAACGGTTCATGATTTGCCATTTTGAAAAATCATTATATTGAGTTGACAAATTATTAAAATGTGATGCAAAGATGGCATTGGATAAAATCAGGGCCTGTTTCATTGCCATAGACCAAGTCTCTGCATTTCATTGATTTAATTTCTTTGATCATCCAACATTTTGTTATTGTCTTGATTGTTTTTTTCTTTATACACAACACATTGCTTTTCTCTGTGTATGTGTGGGCATACTGTATGCATTTCATATACTCCTGTGCACACATCCAGCACATACTGGAAACTGTGCTTATCTAAAGAGAAAAGTTTTATTGAGCCAATTAATCCCAAAAGACAAAAGCAACCTCTTCCGGCCTTGTAAGACCTTTGTCTTTCAAAAACACAGGTTGCTATATTTCTGCTGTGAATCTCTGTGGCTTGACAAGGAAACCAATGCTGACCTTCATTTAGACTATGGAATGACAATACTGGTGGGGAATAAGAAAGTCAGGGGGAAAAAGAAAAACGGGAAATCAATAGCTCATTTTCTGCTTTTTTGTATAGGGATTCTGATGTTTGAAGAGATAAAGGTCGACAAGCCTGAGAGATCTCTTGCACCATCGTAACTTGAATAACCCCGAAATTGCTATTTTGTCCACAGCAATTTAAAACTCAGAAATCAGATTTTGCACCATAGTCTTTAATGGGTCTCAAGGGATTCCCCTTAAATATGCTTCAAAAAATAACACATGTATATTTCTGAACTTAATTTTGTCCATATGTATGAAAATAAAGCTTTAGTCTAGAAGCCAATCAAAAGCTAAGTCTAAGATCTGCAATGTACACAGAGTATGACATAAACAATAACCCCCCCACACTTATTATATTTTTTTAGAATAGAATAGTAATTGGTATATACGATGTGTTACCATGATTCAATTTTATCTCGTTAATGAACATGGATCACAGCAAAAAAATTAATAACAAATGGATTCCCAGAAAAGAGTCCACACAGCTGTTGAGTTGTGCCTAAGCTGTATAATAAACATTACACACATGATATAAGATACTTAAGACTAAATATCAAAAACACTGTAAACAGCTTGGATGGTGGGACCGACCAGATGCTTAACTCTGATATCACACATTATAATTAATGTCAATGATGTAAAGCTATGGACTAAAGTGAAACAATTTGCTTCTTGATAATAAACGTATGATCGCATGATCGTCAGATCTCTGAATCAACAGTATGAATTGGAAGCAAATAATGTCACATTGCAAAACCAGAGACATTGGTAAGATCACCAAAAAAAATAACGGTATATTCCAAAGTTTACCTGTAAGGAAAAAAAGTTGTACCTCATTTATTTGAACCTATTCCGCAATTTACAATGGACAGAGGCTAAATGATCATCCGCCTAATGTGGAAATGTGTTCCCCCTCCCATTTCAGCAGAGCTGTCCATGCCTTGCCAGATCCTCCCCGTTGTGTGTTTGCACAATAATTTGTAGGTTTGTAGGTTTTGAGGATGGATGTTGAAGCCTCCTGTGGACATAATCACGCCATCTTCACTTCCACCACTTCACCCATTCAAAGAAGTGTCAAGTTCACAGCCTCTGGTAATGATGATGTCTTTTCTGAGCAGGGACGGGATATGTCGAGGTGGGTCAGAAACCCTCCAACTCAACTTGTGTCAGGGCTACTTCAGAGGGGAGGAATAAAGTGGACAGTATATCTCGCAGGAGCACACAGGAGCCAATAAACATTCAACAGAGAGTTGGAAAAAAAACAACTTCATTTTGACATCTTCATTTCTCGCCTGTGACCAAACTGTCCACTCCTACATAGATAACCTCACTACTCCTGAATCGGAGTGTTTTTTGCGATGAAGAATGAACAGAGGTGTATTGATAGGAGCAAGCCTGTTAGATCACCAAAATCCCATTCTGTGTAGATAGATATTAAATAAATAACACAATCGGGTTCTCTGTGAGCTACGATGTGTTTTTTCCACTTGTAGATGTTGTATGTGTTTGTTTCCTCAAGGTATTGCAATGCAAATTAAGCATTACACCATCAATCAACACAACCAACAGAGTGCACTGCATAATGCTATGTGAGGCTTTTGAAGCCATATTATGTGGTGTTCCTGTACTATTTTTTTAAAAAACAGATTGGGATATTCTTAAATGAATAATAAATAATTTGCATACTATTCACTACATAGAGTTACTATTTGGCAGATATACCGTACTAAATCGTATTCAATTACAGTGTCAAAACCATGGTTCATGTTGTACAACATGAAGAAATACAGTCACTTAACTTGGTCTTCATGCCATTTACAGAGATTGTGCCTTTAAAGGATAAGGTACGAAATGTTCTATATGCTTTTTCTTGTTAACAAAATTCTATGAAAAAATCCAAACAACAACAGTCTCCCGGCACTATTATGACTCCCAGAACTCACCTATGAATATATAAAAAATTGATTAAATGTAATGATAACTATTTTCTGCTGCAGACTAATACCAAAGGTTATTGGACAACAATATACGAAAATGAGGAATAAAATCACATTCACATGCAGTTGTTTTTAAATTATTTTTTTTATTTCTAGCATCAATTCATTTTGGGTTTATGTATTTTTTGTGTCTTTATGGCAAATGTAGACCTTGTGAAGCTCTTTGACCGAAAGCTTTGTCTGTCAATAATGGGCTGCAAGCAAAATATTCTACTTATTTAGTAAAGCTTAACACTCACAAAATAATATAAAAAGGGTGTCTCATTCTCAGTAACACTCACAAAAGACTGCATGAACTAAACTGATGATGGAGCAGGTTGGATGTTAAAGTACCTGTAGCTTCAAAAGCACCTGTTGTATGTGATTATTTGTGACATTGATGGCATAAGGACTGAAACCAAATAACAGATGCTTCCATCTAACCAGTCTGCTGGGCTACTAATGAATCACAAACGCCTTGAATGCTAAGTGGCATTTGAGAAGTCCCAGGGTGTGCTTGTTTTTTTTAGTCAGAACGGTTTTCCCAGTGCACGTTCACCATGACAGCTATAGATGCCTCATTTCCAGTGCCTTGTATGGGCGGCCTGTCGAGTGTGTGGTGAGGCATATTAATGCCCCAAATGGAAAGATGTAATTGTTAACCAGTCAGAGATTTGGATTCAGGTTATAGCAATAAGGTCATATTTGACCAAAATGTAAGCATATTTCTGCAGAGAAAACCTCCTTCCAGGTTGATTTCCAGTTGATCATGAAGCCAACCTATCAATGAAAGCGACTAATGTGATGCTAGAGATATATCAGCATGCCCCCTGCAATTGACTTGCACACATCAGCTGTTGTCTGCTTTGATCAATTATCTCAGATGAAAGCGTCACGGCCTCTGCACCTTTACTGTGTTACATTTCCTGTGTGAGCGTCAGCCCATGGAGTGATGGTATGTCTCTGTCAGCAGATATATCTCTTGAAATTCAGGCCTCTCAGCTGTGACACATGCTCAAACAGCAACAGAGATGTGACCACGGTATGGAAGAGAGGTGTCAGTTATTGAATGACCCCCCTCGTATATTGGCGGGAAAGAATGAGGTGTCAGAACAAAAAGTGGTAATAGACTAGAATACATTAAATGATGTGGAGTGTCCACTGGACTGGAAACAATTCTGCCTGTGTATTTAAAGCTCAGTTGGCCAGCAGTGGAGAGCTCGTATCCATGTGTGGTTTAGGGGATTAAAAAGGAGACTTGTGGGGGGAGGGCTCCAAAAATCGTCTTTGATTTCACTTTGTATTTATTTATTCCGTTAAAAATGCCAATTTTAAACCAAATAGTTGAGAAAAAAAAGTTTAAAAAAAATTGTAATTTGGAACAGATGATAACCTTTACACTTCAAAGGGGATATGGGATGGGGGGGGCTTTCATCAATTTCTTAAGGCTTTTAAAAGAAATAAAAATGTCTCCAGTTTATTATGTTACAAATTTGCATGCTGGCACCACATTTTAAGCTTGACATTTCAAAAGTACATCTATGCCCCTCCCCCTCTCTATTTCTCTTCCACACCTTGCTCTCTAGTAGTCTAGTAAATCTCATCGCGCTGCCTGTGAAAGCTGCTGGGATCTGCTATTTTGTTCTCTTTGGGATTGCTGCCTCTTCCCACTTGATCCAAACAGTCAGCTTAGGGAGCTTGTGGCACACAGGCGCACAAGTTGCCAAGGAGCTGTCACAGAGATGTCCGCACAAAGGATTTCTGCTGCAGACTAGTGGAGTTTGATGTACAGAACGGCGCTTTCCCTCGGCGTTAGAATGTACGGAATGGTAGGGGGTGATCCAATTGCAGCCGCAGGAAACGCTGACTTTTTTACCCAGTTTAGTAACAAAATGACGCTTTGTGGAAGAAACGGGTGTCAGTGTGGTACAAGATGCAGCTTGACAACGCTGACAACACAATTTATTTAGCAAAAAAAATGTTCGATACCTGATGCCATGCATACGGGAATCAGGCAGAACTGCGAGTAAGCAATTGGGGATGATAATGTGGTTATCAACAACTTTTCAAGCCAACACTATAGACAGGGTGTCCATAAAAATCTAGAAGTCAACGAGAGAGGGTTTAAAATACACAGAACTACCTCAACCTGAATCCTGCACTACAACCACTCCTCTTATTATAATCACAATCCAAAAATCATCTGTTTTCCCATCTGATTATAACATAGCCCAGGCGATAGTTGTTTATTTTGTTTTTTGTCACTATACCCTGATAATTACTGGCACACCAATGTCATTCACATTGGACAGGTTTGGTTCAAGTGTTAAAAACATCTCCAGAGTGAATCTTCAGGTGCTGTCCATCTAATGGCTTCGGAGAGTCGAGCGAGCCCCCGACCACAGACAGCACTCAATCAGTCTGGGCCTTCAAACTGACCTTGCTCTGCAATCATCTAGCTACGGGGGATTAGGCAATCACTCAAACCACCTGGAAAGGACTGTTTGTTCACATCCCACAGCCTCCATCATATCACAGATATACGTCAAAAGGTTTTTTTACCCCTTAAGCTCCTAGATTCATTAATAATTCTCTGATTAGGGAGCGACCCCAGTGTTGCATACAAACAAATTTACAGTGTCAATTGTTCGTTCATCACTTTCATTCCCCTTTTTTTTATCTAGAGGCATGCTCATGCACTCCTAATTGGACATTGTTGCTTGATTATATCTATTATGCAATCAGGATAATGAGAAACTTCACTAGAGATATCCAGCCTTGTCTGTTTTTTGCAAGAACACATACAGAATCTCAAATTTTCTCATTACTGTATATCTCTTTTTTTTCATATTTTAAAAAAAATAATTGTTTGTCTTTGTAATTGCAGTAACCTTAACAAGCAGTCCAGCTTGTTAACACTTACTCCCGATAGTGGAGGGGAGGGGGGTGTCATGGAAGTGTCCCCTCCACCAACACTCAACAGCATCACAAGGTCGCTTTGTGATGGACCACCCCCTCCCTTCCTTTATGGAATTAATGGGAGATGAAAACACATTTTCTCAATAGGTCCGGTGTAGCGAATGTTCAATTAACATGACTGATCAGTGGTTTCTGTTTCGAGTAGAAGAAAAAGGACAAAAACAAGAAGAAGTTCTGACTATTCATTTCTTTTGGAGATGGCCAAAGCGACTGGTTGCATGACATTCTTGTTCTTTTCCATCAAGGAGTTCAGCGGTTGGCAGAAAAACTCTATTTCTTCTTCTCTGTTTATTACAGCCATGCCTGTCGCAGCCTGTGCCCTCCAACATCACTACAAATCCTAGTTTTTTAAGGTCCAATCTAGTTGGTGCAAAAACCTAATTCACATTTCCTTTGCTTTGCTTTTTGCAACATTTAAAATTTTCGCTTTAACTTTGTATTCATCGAGATTTTACTAAATGGAACCATACCAGGGAGCAACACTGCAGCTTGACAAAAGTGAAGGAACAAATCTAGATGTTGTCTGAGGAATATTGAAAATATATTTTGTGCTTCCAGTGAACCAATTCCTTTGTTTTTTTGTGTGAATAGTTTGATTATATGTATGCTAAACATTATTTTTTTCTGATTAGCATAGCCATTACACAGGAACTCAGTGCCCTTGAGGAGATAAAGTGAACTTGCAGTTCCAGTCAAAACCCTCAATGACAAATGTCCGTGCATGATATCAGTTATGCACATTCATTAAAATCTGATGCCAAATATTTGAAAGGAGCACCTAGAGCACCTACTCAATATCTGGCCGAATACATTTGGCACTCGTGCCTTAATGTGGTATGAGTACAGTTAATTTTCAAAATGTATTGGCACGTCCGCCCCTGTCTGTGCTACAGTGTGTGGTATAAAAAAAGTCTGCAATAATTCAGTAACATTTGACCAAACAGTGACAGAAAACTGATTATTGCGAGCAGCCAGGGAATGACTTTTTCAACTCAAGACACCAGACATCAACTTTGCTATTTCTACACACACTGCTAAATGTCAGTGTGTTACTACAAATGAGAGGGATTTGCTGGCGGGCATTTCCAATAATGCTGCAGCATCTCTTTCGCCATCTCTGTGGCGTCCTCTACAATGAAGCCTTGCTTCAGTAGCGTAAAGCCACATAGCATCTCGGCTTTACGTGATACCTACTGCATCCAATTATGAGCCGCATTAGGGTAATTTCCTCACAGTGCTGCATTTGCATTCTGTCTGAGACAGGTGACGGGGATGTCAGTCATTAATCATGGCCCAATGAGGGCTGTCAGAGCATTGTCATGCTTGTCAAATGTCTGCTCTCTAAACTCCCTCCAGTTATCCAATCCAGATCTCTGACCCACCTTCAAAGCTCGACAGAGCCGGAGGTGACCTCCTTTGAGCAAGTGTGAAGGGGAGGTGTGTGTGTGTGTGTGTGTGTGTGTGTGAGTGTGTGTGTGTGCGCGTGCGCCCATGTAAGCATTTATCTGTCATTTTGCTCCTAGACTTGTCGCTTGTGTTTGTGAATGTGGGTGGGGGTGAATTTTGTTGCCTCAGATCTCAATTAGCTAATCACTGTTTGTTTCTGTTTCTGCTTTGAGAGCTTGCCCAACCGATAAAAACACACTAGAAAACTGAACTTCAACAGAGGCTGGTGATTGTTTGCAAACACAGGAAGAACCCAATGAATAGGTGGTGCAAATTAATGCTAATTATGCCGCGGCAATGCAGGGAAGCAACAAAAAGAACTGTTGGTTTTTCGAGAGACTGGTGACACTAAATCCATGCCAGAATGCCAGATGTGAGACAATGAAATGTTTACACTATTCCAATTGGCTTTATGTTACCTCTTCTTTTTCGGTCAATCCAAATAACACCTTGATGTCCATTATCTGCACACATAATTGCTATATTGATTTTCCCCTGTTGCCTCTTTCTTTTCATCCCACCATGTTTTCATTTGCCATTGTTGAATAGATGTTCTTGAAAGTAAAGGTTGATTGCCTAGAATAATACCACTTTGAAAAGAGACCATACCATAGCAGTGCTTTTGCATAATTTAGCCCGGCTCCTTAAATATATCATTGTTACTCTCCATTTTTCAAAGCACATTCAGGATTTTTCTTTTTTCCCCGGTTTAATTTCTGTCTCAACTTGATTTTCACAGGTTTTATATAAAAGGAAAGAAATGATCAAATCTGAAAGGTTGGAAAATGTGTTTTAAAAATGATAATGTCATATACATAATAAGTTAAAATGTGGCCTTATAGATAGATAGATAGAACAATACAACAGCAAATAAAAACCTCTAACCATGGAAATTGATTATATATTCATACCACAAACACAACACACCCTGCATCAATACTGTTGTTTTGTTTGATCTTCCGGATTTCAAAGAGGAGGGAGAAGCGTCCTACCATCGGAGAGGCTCTGACAATAAACTCCATGGAGGAAGAGCTTCAGGGACTTGCTGCCTTAACTGCAGGAAAGCTGTGTGTGTGTTCTGAGCGTGAACAGGCTCGTCAGGCACAGTGGCTGCCCTGTGATACTGTCTTTAGATTTGCACAAAGAACTCGCTGTAAAAGCAGTTTCTCTGATGTACTTCCTCACTGCGAAAGGGGCATGATGTGAACTTAGCTTCTCTTTATTACCTATCAGGCAAGCCGACACTATATATGTATCATCGTCTTTTCTTATTTAGGCAGGAAAGCCCTGAGAGAATAAAATTAAGTGGTAGATGTTATTAATGAATTTCTAACCACACAGAAACATTTTTATCCATTATTTTTTAGCCTTGCTAGCAGCACTTGTGGATTGGATTGATGTTAACAACCACCACCATGAGGTCAACATCTTTAGTTTTTTTCTTTTCTTCACTATTTGACATTCGCGATGTAAACTCATGGTCAGTAGGTGTTGAGTTTACGTGTCTGAGCCCGAACCTGTCGTATGAGACCGAAAAGGCGTCATGTTACAGAAGTCCTCATAATATTTGATCAGTTTATGCCAGCAACTTACAGTTTGTTTTGACGGGTAGCTAACACTCGCGCCGTTCCAGGCAGGAATAACGTGCGATCGTGGTCCTTTCTGAAGATTTGCAGAACATGTCCATAATCATAAATCCAACATTGAGTGTCTTTAATGATCATTTTTATCCCGTTTTTCGAGACGTAAAAGGCTACTGTTGTTGTTAGCGAACTTGTAGCCGTCCATTTTGAATCCAATTTGTACCAATCAGACGCTGTGTTGTCGACTGGTCAAAAAAACAAGGATTTTACACTGAAAACAGGACCTCTCACTCCTCCTGTTTACTCCTACTACTACTACTGACACTCCTCTGTGTCACTGCAGATAGGAACTGCTTTACAAGTGACTTTTGGGGTTGAAAAACCAAAGGACTCATTTGTAGAAAAACATTACTTTTGATTTGCATTTGTACAAATGTTTTGAATTGTTTTCCCTTATAGCCATGGCTTCAGAGAACAGCTTTCAAGAAGAATAAATCTCACAGACCTGATGTCTGTGAGATTCAATATCCATTTTGTTTTCTCTTTTGTCTTTATGGTCATATAACTACTTTTACATTCATGTGATATCACTGAAACAGACATATTCGGATAGCCTAGGTTGTCCTGAAAAAAAAAGATGGATATAACTTGACTGTACATTACAGGGTTGAGGTTTGACAAACATTATTAAAAAGCTGACGCGGCAGACCAAAAAAAAGTTTACTCAACAAACCCTGTTGACACCGTCACTGTTAGAATGTTAGCATAGCACAATCTTACAAAGCTGCATTCCCAATAGAAATATCCACACAGGTTAACAGGATTTGATGACTTTTTTTCTGTAAAGTAAGAATGTCTGTGAAAAGGAAACATGTAAAAGTCAAACTTTATTTAAAAAAAGCCAAGAGTCATTCAAGGAATGACGATGCAGATTTGCATTTGCTGTGATTACTGGGAACGGCCTTGCAGAGACACTATATGTGAACCCACTTAGCATCAGCTAGATTAAAAATTAAAACCCTGTAATGTCTTAGGTAAATAAGATCTATGGCCTTTTGTATATTGCAAATCTCCTCAAATCAGGATTTGACATTGTGCAGTACACATTTAAAAAAATAGAGTCACAGCTGCATGTATTTTATTTTGCTGTATGGTCTCCTGTCAGTAATTACTCTCTAATGGCAAGGGGAGATTTTCTGGCATGGCTTTGGTTCTCTAATGTCCAAGAGGACAAGGTCAATGATAATTTCGAGCAATTACCCGAAATTTTGACAAATCATTTGGTTTCTCTGGCAGTGAAGAGCATTGTCTCTGACCCTCTTTCAAAACCTTCCGATAAATACTCAAAGGAGCTCATAATGAATGTGGCTATTCAGGGGGCCTGGCCATAGGGTTAACATCACTGTCATGGTGCTCAGCCCACCGGGTGACCACTTGTGCCTAAGTAATGAAAACACTATGAACCTCGAAGAAGCCAGTGCTGGGAAGAAAAAGAATAAAAAGCATTGATTTAGCCACCTATCACCCACATTTCTCATCTGTGTTTCATAGGTTATAGTTTTGAACACTAATTTTCTCTCTGTTTATGTACTTACGTTGCACAGGGATGCGGAGAAGAGTTATGTGCAAGGTCCCAGGGGTAATTTCTGCAGTGTCCCTATATGTCAAGCAGAGATGTGAGAAACTCTACGGGACCTCTGCCCCCTCTGTGCAAAATACCCCACAGAAACATTAAAGCATAAGGGAGCAGATGCTGTGAAAGGTTTTTGAAAGCCACTGAAGGAGGTCAAGTCTGTTGAATTCACCTTTATTGTTACGTAATCAATGATGTGCTTTCTGTTTACCCAGTTAGGGTTAGGGTTTTATTTAACATCCTCTTGGATGCTATGAGGCCTGACTTGAAGTCAAATCTGATTTTTTACTTGTTAGAACCGTTATTTACTAGCCTCTTTTTTAGATAGCCAGCCAAGGTTGAGGGCGCTATTTTTTTTCCAGCTGCCCAGCAGGATAATATTGGTTCTTAGGGTACCCTGAGATAGGCTATCTTTGCTTTCAAAATCCTCAACATTAACTTTACAAGAGTCAGTCTGTTTTCTGGTTGGCAACGTTCCTCTTTGTGGAGGAAAAAAACATTCATTTTGTCTTTCAGGGCTTGTCGCAACCATCTCATTTTCTCTCGCACAAAAAGAATCTTCAGTTTCATCCATGTGCTGACCTCATTTTCATGGCCAGGCTGAAATCTTTGAGTGGAAATTTTCTTTTGTGTGTACTCTCAGCCGTCCCTTGAATGTCGTTGGCATGTCTCCGAAGCAATTTTCTCAATTATGAATAATTCACCAGATATTATTGCAAAGGTCATCTTATAGTAATTAGTACCCTGCTGTTGACAAAACAGCCTCAAGGTACCTGATGGCCAGTTTAATTACAATTTGAAATGAGTATACTGTTTGACAATCTCTATATGTTCTCCTGATGCTTAAACAGATGACACCTTGAGAACTAAGTAGGCTTACAATAAGTTGGCTTGTTAGCAGATGGGGGTAGACTGTGTGTGTCTGTGTGTGTGCTTTGGGTGGAGGTGGGAGGGCACTGCGTGCACTGTTAAATCGCAAAATCCTTACTGCTCAAATATGGAGTAATTACTGGAAACGCAGATTGGTGTAGTTGAGTATGCATGTGTTTTGACAGTGCGGACATTCCCGGCACAGACACTGTCTCATTATTAACCAATTACCATGGGAAACTAATGGGACAGGTCACAGCCGGCTCTCTTAAGGAGGCTGGGGACTGAACATATGCTGAAGATGCAGCAGGATGACACAGTCCAGCAAGCCTTTGGCACATTACGAGGTACATGACATGGCTCTTTGTGTCGCACGAGTTCGGAGTCAGTGCCAGGAGATCCTGTCATGTCCTGTTGTTGGGCACATCAACCCCTGCACTATACTGTGTGCTTTAGGTTTCCTCTCCAAGGGGCTGTATGTATTCATAAGAGGATAGTGGAAAAAGCATTTGAGTCAAAAGGGCCTCGGGTAGGATACATAGCCCAGGGGGATTGTCGAAGCTGTTGCAGAGTTTGCTGTTGAGGCATCAAAGTGCTCATGGATTGATGGATGGGTGGATGAGTAAATTTACTCAAACAGTCCAAGTGTATTACAGGCAATGGCAAAAGAAATAAATTAAGTGTACAGTTTTGTTTTCTGTATCTTTACTGTGTTTGAGGCCAAATGGCTACATGTATAGTAGACAGCCTCAGGGTATAATTGAAGAGATGTTGTGACATGGTGAAGCACAGTAAGCCTAAACTAGACCAAAGCTTGTCAGTCTGAAGAGACACAGAACGTGAAGGAGCAGATATTTTCTCTACTCCTGGCTTAAACTAAGATTTACGCCTCGGCCCTCCAAGCAAAGGGCTTTAACATTTATTTAAAGTTAATTTTGCGCCTATGGCCTGTGCTGATATTCCAATGTCTGGACAGTATAGTACAGGAGCCACCTGGTGATGGAAACGCAATAATATGTATTGTTAGAACAAATCAAAAATGTTGATCGAGGAGTGCTTCGCCATCCCTAAGCAGATATCTACCAAGTGCCCCTAGACTTACAATCTATTTTTCAAATGGCCAATCATTAAATTAATTGACCAAATAAAGTACTGATATAAATGATTTCAGAGATTTACTCAAGATGAAAATCTGCAATGTTTAAAGCATCACTTAGTTCTTTGAGTTAATACCTTCACTGAAATTCAGTGCATGGGTTTAAGATGCTATATACATCAGAGTTTTGCCATTTACACTACAAAATTCAAGCTAAATGTGGTTGGAAGCAATGGGAAAACAGTGTAGATGAACAGATTCCATCAGCTCTATAATGTCTTTCAGCTTAAGTTATTAGTTTTGGTTTAGTCTTATTCATCGTTGCACACATCACCATCCCTATCCTCTGCAGTAAGCAGCAGTTTTCCTAGGAAAGAGTTCTAACACTATCTACCCAGCATAAAAAAAACAGACTTTTTTTTTCAGGACAGAATTTCCTGTTGACTTGTGATGGTGTAACATTTAGAAACTAAAGAGCCCCAAAAAATAATGGCAGGCATTGATGGAGACCAAAATATAGAATAATACAGGGTTAATATTGGACTTGTTGCTCCATATAAGTTGGATGTGTGATTGTTAGCCAGATTTCCATATCAAATATAAATAGTCTGTGTTGTCTTTACAGCTTGGCTTGGCTGGTTGCAACATGTTTAAAAACTGTAACATTAATAAAAAGCGTCTTTAAGCCTTGTGTGCTCTTGAAGAGACATGCAGTGATATTATGTGTGAAACCTGCTCAGGTCTTGTGTCGGACATTGGAAAGTTAAACCGACCCTTCCCCTTCATGATATTTCTGTGTTTCTATTTAGTGTTTGATAAAGGTTTAATAAAGGGTTGTATTATTTTTTTTTCGCCATACATATACACGCATATGTCATAGGGGAAATTATTTCACCAGTGTCATTCATTTCCAGAAAATTCTGAAGGTGAAATGCCATGTCCAATTTGATGCGTCTTCTTTCATTAGCTTGTAATTGGAATAATTGGAAAACAGTGACAGTATGCTCTCATGTCCGGCTATTGCTGAATTGCTGTGCTCTCAAACACCAACGCAAAATGAAGGACACACAAGATCCAAACGTACATTGAGGACTCAATATTTAATGGCTCAAGTAAAATTCAATGACACGAAAAAATCATTTCACCATAAGGAAGTTAATTTTTTTTCATAGATTTAAATGGAATATCTTACAAAGGCATGACAACACAGACTGTATAGCTTTAACTGACCAATACAGATTCGCTGGCAAGCATTGAAGCCTCCTTTCAAAGCAAACATGACCTGACTCACTGATGACTAATTTACAAGCATATACTTAAGTCTTATATCATATTTTGATATAGTTTTTTTATACAAGATACATTTGTGTACATAAAATATTCTGGCAAGGTGCATGCCAGTATACCGGAATTTGCACATATGCACGCGCGCACACACACACACACACACACACACTCATACATGCAAGGAGACACACACACTCCCCTCACACACACACACACACACACACACACACACATACAAGATCACCTAAAAACACATTCAAACACACACTCACCAATATTATGCATATGTAACCATTTACATTACAACAGAGATTGTCATCTCATCACTTCTTATGATTTCCTTTTTTCCTTTTAATCATCATATTGAAATTCAATATTTAGCCTGTTGCCTTAAGTCTTTACCATAGTCTTTTCTAGTTTTTAACCATTATTTACTAGTTCTTAGGGGTACTGCTATGTACAATTTATAAATCCAGTTTACCTGACAGTATAGATATTTTTGTGTATGTGGAGGCATACGTGGTACGCACATTTCACAAAGTTTGAATGTGTACACCGTGTAACATTTGCTTTGTTCCAAAAGACAGACAAACAGGTAGAGTAGTAAACATCGATACTGACACTGAATCTAATGATGGATGCGTGGACCACATAGGCATAAGTGTCAAAATGCCTTCTGCCAGTCCAAACAGTTCATGCAAATTATGACATGGGTGGGCATGTTAATCATGACACACATTTAAATAGCAAAATTCAGAAAATGAAAAGTAGAAAAAGGAAAACAATTTTCAGTGTTAAGTATAGTGTCTTCTCTATTTCTATCACCGGGCGAGAGGGAATTACAGAACTATGGAAGTAGCAATGATAGCAGAATCATGCAAAGTGAAAACATCTGATCACGCTTAACATTTGTCCGTTTTGTGAAAGATGGAAACTGAATGATAAAACAAATGAACATTCATATGGTAAGGTCTTTGTTGAAATAAATAAATAAATAATTGAACTCCCATTACATTTTCCTCTAAAAGGGCATATGGTAATAAAGAATGTGCGCTAACTTATGTGAGTATCAAAAGCAACATCCTAGAGATGTACATCCATGCAGTTACTGTATTGTTCCCTCTATAACTTCTCTTTTGATTAATGTAGCTGCTGCAACATCAAATTACATATGGGTTATGTAGGCAGGGTGAGTTAAAACACAGTGAGAGCTACAGGTAGGTAATATTGTGCTAACTGTACACAAGTGATTGGACAAATTATTTCCAACAATCACATTTATTTATTACAGTGTGTCAGTGTATTATCTCTTACTTATTTCATGGATATTCTCTCCCTCTGTGAGACGAGGAAGGGCACAATTTACTGTGTCATATTATAAACACTCCAACAGCATATCATGTCTGTAATTGTCATTGTTAATGGATGAGAAAGTTTCTTTAAAAGCTAACTGTCAATATTTTGTTTTGATTTTTGTGGAATAGATCCAACCGAGCATTGATTTGCACCACTTATTTGCACAGTTTCTACAACAGAGACTATGAGGGAACTTCGGCATCACATTTCACAAATGTTGGATTTGCATTTGTCGGAGTGATACAATTCCAGCTTTCTGTGACACCATGATCTATGTTCACTTTGATATGTGCTCCTTTTGATTAAATATCCATTGTTTGTTCCATTTGGTGATACATTTCTATACTAAGAAATGATATGAAGTGATGCGGTGGAAAAAAAAACCCTTCTAAATTATTAGTAAATGAGAGGAAATTGGATTCCCAAACGGCGACATTTTCTTTAATCTGTTTATTAGAGGATTTATTTAAGTTGCTTGTTTTGAATTCAATCAATTTTCATAATTGACTGAGGTGAAATTGAATTGCCCCTTCCTGTTGTCCTTGACACACTGTTCTTTAGGGCGTTATTTCAGAGTCTCAGATAAATTCTCTTCATAACGATAAGATTCCTGATTCTATAGTATCAGAGAGAATAGGTAGCAGTCCCTAAGAGCATGCAAACACAATTTGCCTTGCACCTTCCCCGGAGAATGCCACGCTGCATTATAGATTTAGGCCTGTTCCCAATTTGCAAGATGGTACAAGAAAATGGATCGCATGAATCATATACCTGATGAAGTAGACACCTGGCTTGGATATTATTGCGGGGAAAAAAGGGATATCAGCAAAGTCACTTATTGCTGTAGCAATAGATTATACTGCACCCAATCTGTTACAACAGAGTTAGTCTGAAGTAGTTATCATCATCAGTACAATTTGCACACACAGGCAGTGATGCAGTGTGCGCATATGAAGCCATTGTGAGGGGCAGCCTACAGGAAGGTCCTTTCGAACGGTGCCAATGCCTATTGTTATGACGACTGAAGAATAACTTTAACGGAAAATAATACAGTTAGACTCGGGACCCTGAAGAAATTCATGCATGCACCTCAGTCAATTATTCTGGTGTCAACATGCATAGTTAAAAACCAATAAAATAAACTCTTCGGCTAAACTGAGCTGTATGAATATGCAAAATATGATTTATTGCGGAAAACATAGGCATTTGAGATGAAATGATGGGAAGAGAGGGAGGGTGTAAAGCTGCTGTGTCACCTTTTCATTACCTCTACACATGCAGAGCATGTTTCTTGGCTAGCCGAGAGAATCATTCCAGACCTCCCGACAACAATGGGGGTTGCCACTGAGATCACACATCAAAGTAATTAGACCGAGAATTTCATAATTGGCTCCATGGCTGTTATTATGTGAGAGTTTCTGAGTATTAAAATGTAAGGAATAGAAACAAAACGGAAGGAAACAAAGGGTGCGTTTCAAAAGCACATCTGTCTGTGCTTCTCAAGGCTAAGCTACTGAGATAATGCTAGGAGTGAACATTTCCTTAATGGAGTTGGCAGTGATGAAGCAACCACCATATGGAAAACATGTGTGTATGTGCAGGTTGTGTTTTTTTTGTTTTTCTTCTTCTGTTATATTTTGTGTACTGGTCCATGGTGAAAATGTAGAATACAAAAGAATACCGGTGCTGTCTAACATTGGCCTAGTTATGCTTTGTAGACTTTTTCTCTTTTTTTTTTTTTTATCATTCTGCAGTCCCCTGACCAAAATAGACTTCTGAAATATGTTCAGTGAAGACAAAAGAAACATCTTCCACCACCAAAGGAGTTTGTGCTGCATCTTAAACAGAGCAATACTTCACAAGAACTTGAACAGAAACACCGTCCACCCAGAGCTCATAATTAACATTTAGCCCAGTTTAGCAAACTCAACAAAAAGTACTATGTTTCTATTTGTTTCTGTGCAATGATCTTTTTTCTTTTTTTAGGGCACAGTTCCACTATGCTGGTCCCAAAGACTTTAAAGCACTGTCTTGTCAGCAAACACTGCCAAACTGAAAGAAATTTTTTAGAATTTTTCTTCTGGGATGGAACTACTTTGGTATAGAACTACCTTTTTATTTATTGTACATGGGTCTGCTATGTTAAAATGTACATTTCCTTTCAAATCCATAAGATTTCAAACATATCGCATACGAATTTGTCTGAACGACACCATCATTCTCAGATGTCTTCATTAGTAAAACTGAGCAAGAGCTGGTCAAAGTTAATTGAATGATGCATACCTCCACACGTACGCATACACAATGATCAAAAGTCACTGACAAAAAGCCGTCACAGGATGGAGAGTCACGTGTGACAGACCAATGAAGCGCTGTCTTTTCTGCTTACAACTGGTGCTCGTGTAAGAAAGAGCTGCTGCCATAACCGGTGGGCATCTGCTGACCGGGGGAGGAAAAGCTTGCGAGGGGTATGACCTTGACAGGGTCTTCCTTCTTACTACTGCAGTGTCTGTCCAGGGTGTTGTAGAACTGGGGTCGGTTGATCCCTTTGTCCAGTTCATCTCTTTTGGGAACAGACCTACCCAGGGTATGGCGGCCATCCATGACCCCCATGCTGCCCATGTTAGCTTTGGCTCCTCGGGCACAGCTCTGCTGGAAGCCAAACACGGGGAGGGTACCAGTGATGGTTGTGGCAGAGGTGGGACTGTTGCTGCCAGGACCCTGGAACTGGGCCAGGGCTGGAGGCATCCAGCAGCTGTCCGAGTGGCCCAGTATCAGACACTCCTGGGTACAGGTCTCAGAGGCCTCAGCCAAGGCTTTCTGCAGGTTCACCTCGATGGCTTTAAAAAAAAAAAAAATAGGAGAGTAAGAGAAAAAGAAGAAAACAACATAGTTAATCTAGTGGGTCAGAACTTACAGACCGCAGCTGAAAAATTATTTTACCGTGGTGTTGAAAAGGCACTGAGTGAACTCATGAATCATAATATAAACAGAAGACAGTTGTCGTCTTATTAGTTTTTGACCCACAAAATGTCAGGCTTTTAAAGAAATGAAAGTCAGTGATAAATGTTTCATTTCATCTTGTAATGAGAAAAACACCAGCAGAGCATTTAATTTCCATCGGTATTCCCGTGACTCTTTCTGTTTACCTACAATATGCAATGAATTCCCTGTAGCCTAATTAGAGTAAAAAAAAAAAAAATGTCTTGCCGTTTGTGTCTCGGATTGGCTTTACCGTATTAAATGTTTAATGAACATCTTAACAAAGCATTGTTTATTTTCATCACTGTCAATGTGGCACACCTTAAATCCTTTTGATCTTTCAGAATCAAATACAATGCATCTGGTCAAATAAGAAAAATCAAATAGTGAGAACTGAGAAAAAAACAAAAGAAATCACATCATGCCAAGATCCTGGGAGCATCTTTAGCATATTTAGATTCATTTACATAGTTAATTTGTGCCATGCGTTTAGGTTGCATGCATGGAACTGAAGAAAATAACTGAAACCAGAATGAGGAGGCGACTGGGCAAGGCTAAACACTCAAACTATCTTATCTCATTATCCCGGCGCTGACATCACATGTGGAATGAGTCTGAGATGGGGCCTCAGCATTGAGCTTCAGCAATAAAGCCTGTCAAGCCGGATAATTAGAATGTAAAACAGTATGCACCGAGGCAACCAGCAGCCTGCGGTGTTATGTTTCCTAGGCCATGTGAAGGAAAGACGGGTCCACATTCAAACATCACGTCGCTCCTCTAGGCCTCAGCTCCAAGCTGTCATGTTGAAATTATTTAGTATATTTGCATAAGTAAGAATGCTATAAATAATTAAGCGGTCGTGGACCCCAGTACACTGGGACAACTATCTCCTTAACGCACACAAGTTCTGTGCAATTCTAATCCACAGGCACCAGCAAATGGCATTCTACAAAATTAAAAAGAATATTACTATTACTCTATTTTAGTGATACAAGTCTGGCCTCCCAAAAGCTATATAGATTGGTGCCTGTATTTTTTTTTTGCGTGTGCAGATTGAATAGAACAGCATCAACTTTAATTACGAGACCCAGTGTCTGAAAATGAATCGCCTTGTATAAATTGCGAGGATATATTTGGAGTGCCCACGTGGAGTCAAATCTGTCCTCTCCATATTGAACTGGAGCCTTGGAGCAGGAGTGTATAAATCCCCAGGGCGGTAAATGTGTCACCTTTCAGAGGGTCACTAACTTCATTAAGGCAAAAATGGAGGCTACGTTCTCATTCTCTGAGCCGGCACAATAGGGCCGAGCCTAGTCTCAGCCGCTCCCTGACTCAATCTCTCTCAGCGTATTCTGCTATTGATGGTGCCTTTTCAGAGTACTGCCATTGATGAGGTAATGCTATTAGCATAAACGTCTGATTCACAAAGCGCACACAAACAAATGCTTCAGGCTTCCTAACACAAAGAGACACACGTTTTAAAAGTGTATCGTTCCCAGCTTTCTTCCATCCTCTCCGACTTTAAATGATCAGTACAGCCGTCTTTAATGCGGCGTATTTTACAAATGAAAGGTAGACTAAGGCTCTGTGACTTCACACAGCTTGAACTCACAGCAGCCGTCGGTGCAATATTTCACATTCAGCCTCTCCAAAAGACATGGGCCAGTACTATTTTTCTATTCCAGTGGGATAGTTTGTAAAGGTGGTGGCAGGTTCGGGAGGGCGGAAGCACGGTGTGAGTGATGTCGCAGACAGCTCTGGCTGCTTTTCGTCAGATGGAGGTATATGCCGCAGCCTGCTTGTGATGCCGCCGTCTTTTGTATTCAGGGGAATCAACTGTACCCCGCAGAGCTTTCGGGAGGAATCACACATAGCTGACGCCACAGATCCCCCCGATGCTGTGAACAATTTTTTCTACGTTCCCTTCAAGGAAATTTGAATGGCAGACAAGTGGGGATAATGGAAAACAATTGGGTGCAGTCGACAGCACGACTGAGATCAGACCCTGTGCTCTCATTTGAGATGATTCATCTTCACCGAGCAGTGGTGATGTGTGTTAAAACAAAATGATGATACCTGTTTACTTACTCTGCAGAGTTGACTGAACATCGAATACAAGTTCAGATGCAATCTCCCCAAGTGACTGACTTCTGAGAAATGAAATGATATTTAATTTGTTTTCTAATTCAATACAGCCTGCGGGCTAATTTGATTGCTCTGTCATAAGGTAATCTATTATCCATGGTCTTGCTGTGTGTTTCCAGACACCCTGCTGTGCCACACTTCTGGGTTTTCTAGTTGATCTTATGGCCACAAACAAGGTCAATGCCAGCTGTAACCTGCAGCAGTCCTGTTCCGCAACATCAACACATCCTTTGGCCATTCTCCGATCGAACACCAAGGCATCCACCTTCAGCTGACCTTCCATTCTTGCGGTCAAACATTACAGCTTGTATAAACACTAAACACATGTTCGAGAGAGGGGCATGAGAGTGCTGGACAGCATGCAAAGCAATTTCCAACAAACCTTGAAATGAAAAATACTTTGAGTGAAGAAAAGGAGGGGTTGCTGCAGTACAAATTCACTAGCATCATATACAGATTGAACATCTTTCAATCTAATACAATCTAGAACGTCACCACAGACTTGAGCCTGGACAAAATCTATCAAAAACTGCAGTTATATTATATCAGACTTATTACTGTGTATATTTAGTAAACTCATTTTCAAACACGTCATTCCATATTCACTGCTGTTGATAATGTATGTTGTGATTTTGCGCTTTAGAAATAAAATTGAAGTGAGGTAAAGTGAATCCAATCAGTGTATGTTCAAAGATTAAACCTTACAAGAGTATGATTCAGTTGAGTTAAATTCTGCAAAAACTCCCACAATGCATTCTGAATATGTTTAGATCTAGAGAGAGCCTATGAAGTCAGGGGAATAGGTATGTATGACAAATATGAAAAATAGATCTTTATCTGTTTAAGGGGATATATTTTTGAAATAAACATGATGGGGAAATAAAAAAACATGTAGCTCACTTTGCAAGTTGATGTCATTATTAGTTATTAGTTTGAAAAGAATGACAACTTTTGCTTTCATTTTGTTTCTGTTTGTGTTTTTTGACTGACTGACCAAAGCCTCAGAAGTTATAGGGTTGTCGATTAAATGCACTGTGTATGCAATAAATAAATAGTAATAATTAATAACAATGTTGTTTTCAGTTCAGCTTAGATACTAAAGCAGCACAGAAAACAACCCCCATGAATGATGTGTTTCCATTTTCTGTAACAGCAGTGAATATTGGAATTAATTACATGTATTGTGCTTGACCATTATATTTTGCCTTTATTGTACTGATATGCATTCAATCCCTATTTTTTCAGTGATGGGCATGAAATCCACTAATGTAAATACAAGGCCTGACAGGCATAAACACACACACACACACACACACGCATGCAAACACACACGCACACACGCACAGACACACACACGCAAACACAGCATGGATGCATATTGGCTGGCTGATTTGGGGCTCTTCAGTACAATAGTGAGATATTTAACATGACAGTTGATGATATTTACTGACAGAGCTAGTTACATCTTGATGAGCTTCACATTTAGATCTGCACACATATCACGATTCAACTCATTATTTCAGCATGCATAAACTCATTATTGCTAATTAAAAGTTTAATTGCATGCATCTAGGACATTAAATTCCTCAATCAGCCATCAGGAAGGTGGACTAGGCCCCTGACTCATCATACAGTGTTAATTGGTGCAGTCTTTAGATTTCTTTTTTTTTGTCGGAAACCTGTGCGCATCAAACTCACATATTGTCCAGTAAAAGATTTATGATGTTGTGCTCACCACCTCCATGTGAGCGTGGATGATTATGGCTGTACCTGAATTATACTTGTTAGAGCCCGACTAGCAGGAGGCTGGCGAAGGCTTTTTGTTTGTTTTACAATGCGTAGCTGTACTGTTAATTTGAAGGTCCACCTTTTTTTGTTTTTGTTTTGTACTTTCTCCGGTTTTCGTACATGGCCTGTCACTTTTTTTCTTTCTTTTAGTTATACAACATTCTAGAAAGTGCAAAAGTTCAAACATATTCCAGAACATTACTACACCAAGAAAATAAACCTTTCACAACCCAAAGTATTATCACATAGACCCTCTGCCCCTTTCACTGTCAGGTAATCTGGGATCAACGGTTTTCTTTTTCCGCCAGAAAATTTCAAATGAAATGCAGAGGCTTATATTCAGCGGTACGATATGTCCTTGTCTTTCATGGAGCATTATGAGGTACTACAAGTACTACGGCTGTGATGACTGCAAAAATATTATCATGATCACATTAGGTTCTTGTGTGATAGGAGATGAGATTAGGCTGAGAGTTGGAGAAAGAGTCACATACGTGAGCATGTCTCTGTGTCTGGAGGAAGACCAAAAGACCCAGACAAGGGAAGAGAGAAGATCCATTCAAACCACGAGAATCTCAGTTGAAGTAATTGGGTTTGTAATTACCAAGACTTTATCACTTGCCTCGGCCGGCACCCACACCAAACGTACAATCAGGATAAGCAAAAATGAATGGGCATTAATAATAATAGCGCTATTAAAACCCTTTGGTGTTGCGCTGAAAGGAGAGATGCCATTGCTTTCATCACAGCTCTGGCAATCATCATTCGAGGAGCCTAATGTCTCACTTCAGCAGAATTACAAATATGAGACAGCCCACTTACATGCTTGATGCATTTCACCATTCTTCCTGCTTTCTCGGGTGACATATTCCTGATGCGCACTTGGGACTGCTTCACACTTTTGACGATGTGTACTCATATGGATTCATGTTCTATTCAAGATAGCGCAAAGCTCACGAGAGGCGGAAGGAATGAAAACTATCTTACACGGCAATAAGTCATGCATACACGTTGCTTCGGCAATGAAATAAGAATGCGCAGGCCAGGAGACAAGGTCTGTGACTTCTCCGGAAAAAAGCCTTCCTCTGTGGCAATGAGTCTGGAAATTAACTTTTCCCTGCACGTCAGACTCGAATGCTACTTGGTTTTCTTTACTCTTATCAAAAGGGAGGTATAGTATAATCCCCGGCGAAGGCAATAAGAGCTGTCACTGTCCCTGCTGACAAGGGCGTGGAGGAGGAAGTAAATATTCCATTTTGGCAATAAAAACTTGACATGCTCTTTGGAGGGCAGAGACCGGCTATGCCGTGGAGGTCAGCGATGCCATGTAGGAGGCTGACATGTATTAAGATCTATAAGGAGCTCTGCCAGGGCTGACAGCTTGTCAACGCCTACGGTAGAATTTTATTAACCAGATTTTATTATTGAATCGGGAACGAAATGATAAAAATATCTCGGTACAGCCTGATATTTAGTCGTCAGTCCTCCTCATCAGTCGTCAGTCAATGAATTACGTACGTAATTGATGACGTATTGGATTTTCCCACCAGAAACATAAATTTCCGAGCGGTTCTGTGTAGCGGCGATAAAAAAAAGTGAGATGTAAGAAGTCATGAAGGAGTCATTGCTCCTTCCCTTTTTTTTTTTTTTTTTTACTTTTTACAACAAATAGTGCCAGATGTAATAAATGGCCCCTTTTTAAAAGGAGACAATGTGATGCAGATAAGAGGGGAGTGAGGTCGTCCATATATACTCCTGACTAATTACTTTTGATGCATTTACTGAGACACTGCTGACAACTGCGAGTCTCCAAGCCACATACGTATTTATCAGCACTTGTGGGACCCGTACAGTTCATCGCCTGTAATCCATCCAGCCTTGTCTACTCTCGACCCTGTTTGCTTTCCCAGTGTTTGACCCATTGTAACTGAAAGTAATTGCAGGCAGAAAACAACATCTAATGATTACTTTATCTGGGAGTCAGAGAGAGAGACTGAAAAGTCCCAGACAGGTACTTTCAACAAAAGGAGGAGGCCTTTTTTTTGTTCCCAACACACAATTTCAGACAACAAAGAATATTATTGACTTGGCTGAGATTAGAACACCAAAAGAAATAACAAAGCGCAGGGAGAGGACAAAGTGCACAAAGAGAGCGAGGATCTCCTGAACAGCCTGGCGCCAAACACTTGCCTCCGTCTTTTTGTTGCCATTGATTAAAAGTATGTTGCAGGTTGAAGCAAACCGTTTCCACACTGAGCATATACAACGGCAACATAATTTGCAGACTTAATTTAATGTAAATTCCTTTATCTCCAAGTCACCTTTGTTGTCAGGAGTAGAGGGGGGGAAAGAAATCTGTTTTTTATTATCTCCGTGGCATAAAATGTTGTTTTCCACAACTGTGTGATTTCCATCAACAGAGAGCACAGCTTGGAAGGTAGAACACAGAAACAGCTCCCTGCTCCACACTTGACTTGTGTGTGTGTGTGTGTGTGTGTGTGTGTGTGTGACAGAGAGACATTGGTTGATTACGTCTCCTTCATTATATCTGGACCACCATTGGGCCTCCCTACCCAAGGACAAGATGCTGGTGTCACCGTCAACACAATCAGGCCTGGCCAAATACCCAGCGTGGGCCAGATAGATGAGAGGTGAAAACACCATAACAATCTGCAATCAGCGCTCATCACCGCGAGGACACACAGAGGAGGAGGCGCAGGGTTGCTACGGGGGGTAGATACACAAGAAAGGCTCACGTACAGTTGGCATGCGCACGCACACACATACACACACACACACACACACACAAACACACACACAGGAACCAATACATGTCTTGTGCGAGAGTAGCCATCAATTCTCTTATTTGTGAGTCTGAGTGCTGTCATTGACAGGGAGCACACACAAATGCATTTTATAAAGTTCAATCACAATTTGTTGCACATGGGTGAATGAAAATGTCCATTTTGTGTTGATAATGTGAGTTCTGTGGGAAATGAAAATAATAAAAAAAGAGTGTGGAATGAAAGGGAAGTGGAGATATTTCCAAAGAGGGCTTATTAAGTGGGACAAGACAAAGTAGCTGCTGTGATATTTGCAAGCGGATTGGATTGTTCCAGCCGGACTACTATCTGAACAGTCATGGTTTTCAGGAACTGATTTCAGTCAAATAATGTCACTAAAAAAAAACAAAAAAACATAAATGTCCTCTCTATAATCAAATGAGAAGCTGATGAAGCACATGGACGTGCTCAAAGAACAAACCTGTTGCACTGGGAGACAGTGACAACGGGATGTTTTCCGATAATAGCCACTAACAAATGAGGGCCCTGGTTCACGTGATGGACGGCGGTCGAGAGAGACAAACCGTACGGCAGCCTACCCCCGCGCTGCATCCTGTGTCATGTAACAAAGTGAATCCATCACGCTGACCCATTGCCCCCAGTTATTATGGAAAACAAGGATGAATCACATTAACATTGAAGAAGATCCCAGATCTGGCGGCCTGTCTGTGCGGCCGATGGATTCGGCAGGAGGAGAAGAAGAGAGGGTAATAAACAAGGTGCCACAGCGTATGCTATATATCTTGCAGTCGTTGATGATTAGCTCTGTTTTCCCTTAGCCATACATTACTGTTATTGCCTGCATGGCCCGACAGATAGGGAGTGGATACAAAAGCATCGCGGAGCCCATCTTTCAACGGATAACTGGCAGGCTGAAAACCACTCAGCACCGGCGGCAGCATGATTTTAGTGTGCGAGTGACCCGGGCATGGAGGAAATTGTAATCTCTTATGTGAAAGAGCTGAGAGGAGAATCTACTGTTCACGTTTTGCTGTTTTTTCTAGGTTTTGTGTTGACTGTACACATAGGTTTTTCTAAGTGAAATCCTTTTGTGAAGTCGCTACAAAATGAGGCTTTCTTTCAAAGTGTCAACAGCTCAAGTCCGGGCTTTAAGTTCTACTTGACAACCCACAAAATGTGTAATCTATATGAGGTGTCAATGTCAGGAGCAGACACATCCCATCCTATTTCTCCTTTTCTTTCTCCACTTTCAAAAGATTTTGAGGACAGCTTAGGCATGAATGCAGACTGGATGCGGTATTAGTCACAGTCATCAGTGTAGCGCAAACTTATATTTGAAATATCAGTGTGTAGTGTAGCATGGTGGAGGTTTTAATATGAGGGGCAGCCTCTCTCCTGATCCCCCCGTGCATGTACACTTTAAAGGTTTTCCTTTTCCGAAGCGACACAGACCCTCCTCCGGGGACAACTATTAATTTTTCACTGAAACCTCCCCTGAATAATGAATTCCGTCCTATTTATACGCTGTGATAAGTCCACTGAATGTCTAAAAGGGGGTTATCATGAAAAGGGTAAGGCTTTCAGAGAAAGACCTGTCCCTGCTTAACATGTTTAATTCATCCGCATCGCCATGTTCTTGAAAGCAGCAGGAAAGTAATATTATGTATCACTGGAAAAAAAAAGCGGACACAAACGGCACATTCAATAAGAAATTGCTTTTTACTTGTTCTGTTTTGACGTTGACTGTCATGATCCCGCACCCAAACACCCGTCGTTGAAAGTTCAGATATATGTCTTTCACTCCCCCAGGCCCTGACTGACGGAATATGTTCTCGCTGAAATCACAGAGGTACTGGGCGGCTTGTGTTAATGTCTCTGTCACTATGCACTTTATTCTGGGGTGTGTTGAGTGCAAGCATTGTCAACTAACATTCGCAACAGAGAGAGAGAGAGAGAGAGAAAGAGACAGATACTTATAGACAGGCGGGGGGAGAGTGCGGCAGTTGCTGAAATGTAAAAAAAAAAAAAGGATGCAAAGTTTAACTCGAAAAAATAATGAATTAAAAACACATGCATAAACCATATCTCAAAATCTGTGAAGATAAGAGAAATCAACTGGCCTTGACAAACATTCTCAATACTTAAAATAACTGTTGCTATATTGACTTCAATTAACTCCAGGAGAGAAGAAGCTTCGTTTTTATGCAGTTTGTATAGCAGCACTCTAAGTGAATCAAACCCTTCATTACAGTTTCACTCTCAGACTGAATAACCATGAGGCTGTCTCCTAATAAAAACGGTTACTCTTACATGAGCAGGATTAATTGATGCTGCACAGCACCAACAGCATCACACAGTGCCAATGACAGATTAACAATAATACGGTGCTGATTTTAGACAATATTGTGACTTAAATGATTAAAACGTACGTGCAGATGCAGTTACAACTCAGTGTATTTAGAATTTAGTTCACGTGCAGTCTGGTTATATACTAAGAAATTATATACCTACTGTATTTGATATTGAGTCACCATTTATGATGATGACTATACTTGTCTCCTTAAAAATACTTTTTTTTTAGTGCTGTTAATTATATAATTGTCCGAGTTGAGTGTCATCGTATTTTCACTCATTTCCATCATAGTCAAACCAGGAGTTGAAAACCACTTCCTGTGTCTCCAGCACTGCTTTCATTTCTCAGGTGGCGAGTCTGACAGCTCCACTTTGGCTCTCAACAGTCAATTGGACGGGGAAAAAAAAGAATTATGATAAAATAAAAAGGCAAAAGCAGGAAGTAGGTTCGCTGATTGTGTTCTGGCTGTGATGATGAGTGAATGCTCCAGTGGCTTCAGCAGTCCGCAGAGGAGGAGATGGTGGAAATAGCCACACAACTGCTTTGCCCTAGAGACTGCCGGCAACCCATTGACCTCAATGTCTTTCATACTGTTTAGCCCAGAGCACTAACTATCAGATATTAACACCCCACATCTTTGATTTTGTGTGCCTGCCAGGCCCTCGAGGACGCTTGTATACGCTGTTTGTCCCGGGGTACCATCCTCTTTGTGTCAGTTGTTACGTTGTTCTCCTCTAACATGACAAACACCCACAAAGAGGCAAGGGTATGTCACATTTCAGCTTGCTGGCTTTCAGTATCAGCTCTAAAGTTGACATGTCTCAGTGGCGCCCGGGGAAGGCATGGAGAGACGGGAAGTTTGCAAAAACAAAAGAAAAAAAAAAAACCAACCCTGAATATTACTATGTTTGGTTTCTGTTGAAAAAATTGTGGGAGAAAATTGCCAGGGCTTTGCCTGGCTCAGCTCCACCAACACCACAGCTACAATGACATCACTGCAGTCAATTTCATCCCTGCAGTTTATTTCAAGCTCCTGTGTCTGTGTTCGCATGTACACACCTTTATGCATGTGTGTGCGAGTGAGTGTATGGGTGTGGGGCACAGAGAGAAACTGGCTCTCTAAGTAATTCAGTGTGTGAAGGCACCAATACCCATCTCTATGATAATATCCTATTCACTATGAGAAAAGACAGTAACACTGATACAATTCATTTCCCCTTTATTAACTGGTGCGGAAATGTTGAGTCTGGCAGAAGTGACTTCTCAAGTCTTTCAGGGCTGAGGGGGTTGGCAGAGTTTGTTTTATGGGTGGGAGGAGCAAACTACTGTAGCACAGGGTAGGTGATTTTAGGAGCAATGCTACCATAATAGTGCAAAGCCAGAGACAAGAGGCCTATTCCTCTTTGACAACAAAATTAGCAGGTATACACTGGTAAACCCCTTTAAAGAATGACAAGACAAGGAGTCCCCCCCCCCCCCTGGTGAGATGTTGATGGATATTTGTGGGGTTTTGACCAGTGCAAAATGGGGAATCCATAAACATTTAATGGCCCATTGTGTGTCTTATTTTGCATGGGACACTTTCAGAAATCTTTCGGTAACAAGTGTTTGAATTCCATGTGTAACATCAAGTCAAGTCCAGTCAATCACAGTGACATTCAATTCACCATAGAATTGATGACTTGCCATCAGTCTGCCATTTTTATCTCAGCATGATGTCCTTTTTCTATTTTTCTTCCTCCCCGACTCTTCCTCTCTCCACTCTGATATATTGCTAATTATTTCGACCTATCAGGTAGACAGTTTCAATTTCAATTAAATCCCGTCTTCTGCGCTGACCTTGGGGTGGACAACAGGGCTGGTCCCTCAGCCCCCAACACCTCCTTTGGCAGTTAAGGGTGCCATTTAAGAAGAAATTTGAACTCAATTTGAGCCCGACTTCGGTGGATACATGCTGAGTTAGCCCCTTGTTGAAACAGAAGTGTGCTTGCTATATGTATTCCAGTGAAACACTTAATGTGATAATTGAAAACCGTCCAGTTAAAGCTTCAAGGCATAGCTGGCCAAAGACAGATTTACAGCCATATGCAGATAATCTAGCTTGTCGCGTATGGGTTGTGAATCTTAACACACTGATTTTATGATGACATATTGGGTGATGTCAGTTTACACAAGTTTTTGCTCAGAGTTTCCCCAAGAGGGTAAATGTAGCCATGCGCCGCTGGTGCAGCAAATGTCCAGTCCTCATAGCACTTGATAAATAATCCAAAATAGCTGGATTAATAGCTTAAAATGATACGTTTTGCGAAAGAAAAATCAAAGAGCTCGCCACACAGACAAACTGAATGGTATATCCCCGCTGCAGCGAACAGAGGGCACCATGTATGTAAGAAAAACAATTACGTGATATTGACAGCGAGTGCAATCAAAGGCTCCCCTGCCAGACTCAATGAGGTGCCAATCAAGTGAGTGTCTCTGCCTCACGTTGCTGCTGCTGCTGCTGCCTTTCATTTCAGAGTCAGAGGAGATTCTGCCGTGGTGAATCATCAGTCAATAGCTCAGAGCTGATGGTTAATGCTGATTGATGACATTCACCTAGCCCCTCATGCCCCCGAAAAATACCTATCATCTGCAATAAACAGAAAGGGTGTGAGCTGAAATTGGAAGGAGGAATCAATTTTGATTATTATGATGATTATGAACGTACTTTTATTAGTAGTAGTGGTAAAGGTAGTAGTACTGGTATATGTAGAAGTTCACGTAATCTTGTTGTGATTAATACTGTTCCGAACTAGCTTTACAGCATCTGTCACTATGTTTTGATGGCTTTATTGTTTTTCTTTGCAAGAATCTGGCTCCTTATTGGATGTTGCTAAAGGTCACCCGTGATTGATTTAGGCCATAATTAAAATGATTATTAAAATAAATGATAAAGCACCGGATGCTTTCTCTTCATTGTCCCCTGAAACAATGTGAATTAGAATGTCATTCAAAGCACGGCGCTAGCCGACGCAACCTGGAGGGGTCGAAGAACAATTTAGTGCACGCGTGTAATTCAAATGATTCTATCAAATGTGACATTTTCTAACGCCACAGCACTCTGCCACGCTCTTCCTCCCTCTCACCTGTGGCGGCTCGCTCACCACAAGAAGAACCTAAAAAAATGATTTAAAAAATAAAGGCGATTGTTTGTTGACACTGAAAAAGATAATTTCTCTGGAAACATCTTAATGTGAATTTATGTGAAACGTGGCAATGGTGAGCTGTAATGGGCTCTGTCTAACCCAGAAATGTCAAGCAGGAGGAGGAACACCGCAACAAAACATAGGTATGATAGTGAATTGCCCAGAAGTGTCACCCCTAGAAAGAGAAGAAAAAGATTGCCTTTCCCTCCCGTCTTTGCCTGCACTCTCTCTGTCCCTCTTGATCTCTCGCTATTCTCCCTCTTTCTCTGTGAATCTGTTCATCTTTCGAGATTTCATTCTGATCTTGAGAGGAAATCTAAGGTGTTCTGCTCCATTATTAAAGCATGTGTTGTATCAGGCAACTTGCTCTGCAAGTTTTCTACACAACAAGGGAAAAGCATTAGGGGATACCGTCTAAAATAGAAAAGAAAAAAATAAATCAGCCATTGTGGTCCCTTATGTTGCCAAGTGATGGTTTCCTTCAGTGGGTTTTGCAGCATCCCTCTCATTATCTCTCCTCCATTCCTCACCCACACATCACTTATTATTTACAATCGCTCTCAGAGAGTCAACATGTCGAAGTCAGACTTAAGGGAAGGTGGATCTCCTCACCATCTATCTCTTTGACATAGACACAGAATAAACTAATTTACTAATTTGCAAGCATGGGACCCTCGGCATTCACGATTCATTATGGAAATATAGCCAGACATCATACCTCACCTCATAAGAAACAAAATAAAACAATATTATACGAGAGACCTTCAAACAATGTGCACCGCCTAAACAAGCTCGGCAATTTAGAGACTGAGAGAAAAGCATCTGGCTCCCGTCAGCATCATTTCAAGTGCTCTTTCAAAGTTTTTAAAATGTAATTGCCACAATTATCATTTAAAATGGTCAGAATGCCCCAGCTAGTATTTATTTTCATTTTCATCTGATATAATTAATCTTTGCTAGTAATATTAAACGTGTTGAGAGCTGTTCTCTGTGTTTGTTAATAAACAGTTTCTTAGAGACACGTCCTGTCAAAAGCAATTATCAAAAAATTGAAATACTATAAGGAACAAATCACAATGATGTTCCATGTGACACATAACTCTCCCTCTATTTCTCGTTCAGTCCACACTTTACAGAGCACACAACAAAGAATTGGAAACTCTACTGGCAGAGGAAGAAAGGGTATTAATTTTCCAACCTGGAAACTGGAAACAGAAAATACCTGTGAAGTGGATAATTCTGTCTGGGGGAGACATGTATTTTCCCCCCTTCCTTGTGTCAACACAACTTCTTTTGAGGTGTGCAGCGATGTCTGTATGGACCTGATAAGTCTCTTATTCTCAGCAAAGAGTAATTTGCAAAATGCAGACGGCTGTACACAGACTCTCCACATTGTTAATTAAATCATTCTGCCTTTGATGTTTTCTCAGGTTTTAATGGGAAAATAACAAAATTAAATAGGATGCTGTCTTCCCTCCGTGTGAAAGGAATGATCCATGGATGGTGCATCAATTATTGAAGAAGAAGTACCGTAAATAAATTAAATTAGGCTTGAATAAAACTGCATGAAAGAAAAGTATTGTTTTTTGTTTTTTTTTTCTTTTACTGCCAAGGCGATAGGAAGTAAAATAACACATATTATGCACAGTTATTTGCACCGCATACCAGTTGCCACACATTATTTCACCCTTATGGTCAGGCAACAACCAAAAGGGGTGTGTGATATAAATGAAATGTTGATGTTCCCTGTAAAATCTTTGTGTAGTTTTTATTCTCCCCGAGACTCTAATTTCCTCAACTTTTCCACATAAGAGAAACTTCTCGAGAACAGCTAATTCAGATCAAGGTAAAGGAAAAAAAAGAAAAAAAGAAAAAGAGAGGTCTCTGAGATGACATTGTGGTTTGGAGCCCAATGGTTGTGATTATATTCAGCAGCATACACCTTTTTCCTCCTCCTGCAACCTGCCTCTTAATTTGATCAATAAAGATGAGTTTCTCTCCATAATGAAATTCACACTCAATCACCAAGTTTGTCACTAGCCACAATGAAAGGTCAAGTAATAAAAGGAGATTCTTGTCTCTGGGAAAGAAAACGGCCCTTATTATAGTTTACTTTTTTTTAACACTGAATTGCTAAACATTAGTCCCGCTGAAAAGTATGACGTCATCCATTCTGTTTAGTCAATAGCTTCCTGGACCACAAATATGCTCTGAGTATTACATGATGACTTTTGCACTGATCAATCCACAAACACTTTGTGTCTAAAGCAGGGAAGTCTGGCAAATCAGGCGAGAAGAATGCACTTTCCAAGTAGGGTCAAGCTGATAACAGAATACTGGCCCAAAGGTGTTAATGGCAAGCTGATTATCTGACTGGTTAGTGTTTTTTTTACTCCGACCTCTAATTACTTCCGAGGCTGGTCTTTGAAAAAAAGCAATTATGAGTTGGGCCACACAGTACATCTCTCACTTAAATGGTTCGGTGCTTTTAGAATGCATTTGGACTAATTTGCAAAATATCAGCAACAAGAACCTTAGTTCGAGAAATTTAATAAAGAAATTCTCTCTTTCTTTAGACTGCAGATAATGTGCCTCTATCTCAACATTCATCGAAATAAAAAGGGCTATTATGGTTCAACTTATAATTGACATACACCCTTGTGAATACCATTACATATATGTGCAAAACCATCAAGACCTACTGGAAGCTGTCGGAATATGCTACAAAAAGCATGATTATCTACTCACATGCAAAATCTGTGCCAGATAAATGAGTACATTTATAACATTAAGCACGTTATGTCAAAGAATTCACACGATGAACTTAACTCTCCTGATTTCTTTTGGCCTGTATGCACCTCTAGAGGGCGTCTAGTCTCTCTTCAATGTCCTTCAATGCCAATGTCAGTTTTGAAAAAATAACTTACGACCTCACTAATGCTGCAGCTAAGCTCATTGATGTACTATTCAGTCTAAGGTACATCTACAGGGCTATGTTGCAGTGTGTTACCAGCAGTACACCCACCCGACACCATGTGTAGCACTGCACAAGGGGAGCGGCAGAAACACATAAACCCTGCCATCCTGCCAGGTGGATTTTTTCTTCTTTCCTGAACCGTCAAGTGCTCCCAAAATATGATTGTATATGTTTTGTGTTGTATGTGATTCTGGTAGATTTATAGCTGGTTTTCTTATTTAGGTATACTTGCATACCTCAGTACGACAAAGGAAGCGCTGCAGGTGAGGTCAGATTATTTCAAGCTATTTTGTAAAATTGCAAAGTTGCGAGGCACCTGCTTTGAATGATGTGTCCTGCTTACGTCTAGCCGCAGATGTTCAAAAACAACTTGACAGCGTGGGCCCACAGACAGGCTCGAGATTAATGATTTGTGACAGCTTCAACAAGCCAGGGTATGAACAGTCGTCCTGCGGCCATTACATGAGTAGAAACAGCTGTTGCTTCGGCACAGGCGTTCGTATCTTACTGTACGGACACGCCTCGCAGGAGAGTGGCAGGAGAGGGGACCTCCCATCACATGCAAACAGGATGAACAATAGCGTGGAGGCAGCAGGTTTTGCAGGGAGTGAGCATGTGGCTGCAGCACTAGTTGCAATTTAGACAGAGCTGGACGCACTGCACATCAGTGACATGAGTGAAAACAACAAACCTTATGGAGTTTATATTGATGACTTTGGAGGCTCCTGTCAATGCCTGTTCTGTTATTACGTTTGACAGCGTGAATTATGTTTAGCAGTAATTCTGCTGCACAGACGTGTGATTAGCATGGGCATAAATAGAGCTAGATTAAACCCAGTTGCAAAATATAGTGAAGGAACTGCAATTAGATAGGACATTATTCCCTTTTCTATTTGCCTCTCAGAACATCGCCTTGTTCGGTCACAATAGGATTTAGACAGTCCCATTGTAATGAAAGCTTATTTTGAAACCTGGTGAATGCACAGGACATGACAAACCACTTTGTTTCAACAGGACAAAAGACAGGCCTGGCATGTGTTTTCTGACAATTGCCTTTGCGTGCTATTTCTAAGTCTTTTCTTCCTGGATCACCCCAAAGAGCCACACAGAGCCCTGAATAGATGTACAGGGGGGAAAAAAGCAGAGAGATTACTTTGTATTGAAGTTACAAATACCACGCTGAATCCTTTTGAATGGCCATTTTATTCCTTTCTTTCTTTCAGCATCACTACTCAGGATTTTCGTTCAGTCATTGTGATTTAGAAAACAATAATATTTAAAATTGTAATTAAGCAACTGTTTATTTTAGTGCTTAGCCATAAACAACGAATAACGAAATGACTGACAATTTCTGCATAATTCTTAATGTTCCGCTGCTGTATTGGCTGTACTACGCTGCCCAAACTAAATGCATATTTTCCTGGAAACCGACACTGCATGTCCTGTAAACAATTAATATTTTCTTACCCATTCACCTTTTGTACAAATCTGCATTATGCTTCCAAGATGTTAACGCCTTGGTTCGCATGCGTCTGCATGCACTGTCCTTGTTTAGGATTCAGCAGATGGAACCATGGGATGGAGGTTATCAGCCATCCCATTCCCCTCTGGACTGTAATTCGTTGTCGACAATGTGCTATGGACCCCAAAGGCCTGCCATCTGCTTACTTTCGCTCCTCTCAAAGGTGAGAGATTTCAAACCACCTGGTTGATGTTATAGCCACGCATGCCACCCAGTCACTCTAGTGTCCGTGTATATATTTAATTGTTACATGGGGTGAAATTACTCTGAAAAAGTCAACAGATAAAAATAATGAAGGTGTGGGATTGGCGGTCGAAAAATGTGCAACTCTAAATTTATATTTTAAAGTGGTCACAGGGTAATCTTAAAGATTAGAGCTTGAAGCACTCTACATGCTGACTCAACTCTTGACAAAGATTATAAGTTTAGAGGAACTATTCATAGTTGTGGACATTTTTTAAATAAATGACCCACATTAACATTGAAATCTCAAAGTCATTTAGGGATTTTGGCACTGATCGGAGAGCTGTGACGTGGAAGTGGAATTTATTTAAAATAGAGGTCTTGAGTCGGTGTACTGTAAAATTAAGTGCTTGATAATATAAACTGTTCGTCTCTGTGGGCAATGAAACATATACACAGGAAAAACTACACCATAAACAGAAACGCTACACTTTTTCATACATCTGACATATGAATGACTATTATTTATACATACACAAAAGCAGGATTTAAATTAAACCTGTCGTAGCCATACAAAACTTGCTTACTCATACTCTGTCTGCTCATTCATGATGTGTCCAGTTATTCATGTTGAGCTCTCGGTCACTGACTTGCTCGGATAGGGAAAGGAATTTTCAGGCCTTGGACGGATGTCTTATTGCTTATGGGTCGCCACTGTGTTCAGAGATTGCATTTTGACAAGCAAGCCATCCTTAATCCCTGGTCACATCCAGTTGCCAAGTCGATGTGGGCAAAAATTTCTTCTGTTTCTCTGTGTGTGTATGTGTATGACTGAGGATGCATTTGGGCGGTGGGCAGTGGCCTTTACACACAATATATTAATCTCATCTGTTTGATGAAAACGCTGGAAAATCATGTGCGGCACATTATGTTTCCTTGCAAAAAAGTTTCAGAAGTATTAAAAAACAGCACAGTCAATTTAGTGATGAACATTATTTCCCCAATAGCTTTTGAAAATTAAGCAGCTGGGAATTTTATTGTGTAACGTTGGCATGCAAAAAGGAAATACTTAAGGTACTGTAAGGTCATGTGTTCAGCTGGTGGACTAAATGACCACATAAAATAACTGAAAGATCATTACTGGGATACTACAGGGACATTTCAGCAATCTCAGCAGAATGGACCAGACACGGACATCTCTGAATTTGCTGGCCACATTTTTTATGTTAAGCAAAAATGTACCTTTGAAGTACAAACCTCACAACCATTGTGTTCTGTCTTATTGTATATGAGGATTTCCCAGTCAAATGGCACATTTCCTTTTGCTGAATTAAGCAGATTTAAAACATGTAAAAACAGAGAGGTGACTTGACAGATACACTGTGTCCCATGTGCCTCTTTACACTTAGATATTGAGCTCTTACCCCGAGCTTCCAGTCTAACCCTCTATACATCATCAAATTGATCTAGTGAGGAAGATTTAAGCCTGAGCTTGGAGACAGAAATCTCGTTCCAAGGTCAGGTAGTGGGAGGCAAAGGTCATGGGTCACCTGTCTCCTCACACCTGCCCTTGATGTATCCCCAGCCCAACTCCCAGGGGACCCGAGTGATTCCTATTCTGCTGATGACTTAAACCTGCTTTAGCCTTAGGAATCCATAGGATTTCTATCGGCCTTGTCTGCTGCTGTGTAGGACAGCAATCGTACGTACTAAGCTACATCAATCAATACCTATGCAACATGGAAACGTCATGTAGCAGCTGATGCAGCCAATCTGTGACGTCCAAAGTTTGTCCAGAACCAAAAGTTCATCTCGCAAAAACTCAAGGTAATTCATCATCAGATGGATTAATCCCAGAAACTGTGACTCCACATGGGCACACTGATTCCCTAGGAAGCATAATCTCACCACTTTAAATCGCTCAGTGCCTTAATGCAGAGATGGAGGCAGTGGTGAGCTGTGTTGCCATACAGTAAGATTCAGGGTTGCTAAGTATAGCATACGCAGCCAATAAAAGCTGTGGACAGAAGGTATCCTCTGGGCGCTCAGAGAAATGCTACATATTAAATGGACCGGCAAACTTTCTCTTTTTTGAAATGAGGCATTATGTATGCATGTGGGGTTGTTTGTTAAAAACCCTTGTCTGCTGTCAGGCTTCACCTCCTTTCCCCTAAGCTCGGAGAAGGAAACATAAGCTGTTTACAAATACAGTATGACAGGTTGGATACTGCTAACTTAAGTTTTCATGTCAAAACCTGTCAGTGACATTTAACGAGAAGAAAGAGCATGTCAGATCTAAAAGTCTTCCGGAAAAAAAAGAAGACAGACCAGCTGACATGCGGATGAAAATAGCACTAAACATGGGAAGTACCAACGTGCTTTTGTTCGGAATAGACACAGCCTAATAACTTACATATCATAACATTTTATCAGATATGTTTATATGTATTAAATACTTTATTGTGGGAGTGTAATTTTTATAATTTCCCAATGGAAAAACAGATGAGTTCAAAGCATAAAAGACATTTTATTTTAATGAACAACATAAGAGTGTATGTGGACTGAGTATCATCCTACAAAGACTACAGTTAATTCTTGTCCATTTTTCTGGTCCACCTATAGCAGAATGTATACAGGATATATATTGAGTTTTAAAAAGGCTTTGGGCTGTTTTTAGTTCAACTGGGAACAGATTTTTTTCAAGGGCAGTGTGCAATCATGGATCTGTGTTATTCCCTATGATTGCCAGACCACTGGGAAAGTGCACACACACACACACACACACACACAAACACACGTGGCACGGGGGTGTGAAAATGTGACTTCACAACATCAACAAAATATTCAGAGGAAAGATCAGAGTGAAGAGACATCAGACACCGAAGTCCAGGTGATACTACCATATTTTTTTTTCTTTCTATGGCCCATCAGTTTTGCCTCTTGCTCTTTGGATTGGCCAAGTCTGTTGTCAAGGCAACATGACGGGCATATAAAAACAAAACAAAAAATCTGAAGCTTTTACAGGTACAAGAACTTCTCAATACGATTGTGTAAAACAATCTGAAAAAAAGTAACATAGTTGCATGCAATCAAAGAATATTTATCACTTATACTATAAACTGCAATGATTTATGTTCATAAAAGCCCAGCTTCCTTTGTTAATACCAAACAATTATGTTGACAAATATTCAAAATTTGCACCGGAAGACATGACATACGAGTCTGTTTTTCATTTGCGTTATCTTATGAACTTTCTACCACATTATGCTCCGTTGTGCTCGTCAGATTAATTCCTTTCATTAAGTTATCATTTTTCTGATTTTTAATTTTCCCAGCTTTGTGATTTGTGTGTGCGTATACTGTATTCTGCTTGTCTGCAGTGCCTTGGAGGCTTTAGTAATGAAAAAGGAAACAACTTCAAAGAGATTAAATCATCAGCTTTGGATAATAACGAAACAATGAGATAGCACATCATTTAGTCCTCCTGTTGCAGCCACTGTACTGGAAATCAGGAAAGAATATGTTGAATAATTTGTTTATATTTCGTCTCTCTCTCTTTATCAATTTATTTTTTTAGTTGTTTTTTTATTAAAATGGAGAACTCCGGGCAAGGAAAGTGTGATGGTTCACAGCATGAACTAAACACTGGTTTTAGAAATCCCACAATAACTGAGCCTGAGATTAAATACTTTTGTTCTTCCATCACATGCAGCACTGAAAAAAATCAGAGAGGCAAGATCGTGACCTCAACTGCAGGGAGAAGTATTTGTTATGCACTGCAAATTATATTCGCTGCCACGTTTTTTTTTTTTTATTCAGGATATCAGCAAGCAGCCTATCGGGGCAATGCATATTATAGAATGATACAAATGTGCAGTTTGGACTGTGGGTGTAGCATGGCTTTGAGCTTGTTAAAAGGGCCTGGTCAAGTTATGTCAGATTTTAACAGCCATTCGCACAGATTGGCCTCTCCGGCATTCTGAAGGCCCATAAAGCCTGATTCATCACCCCTCTCACTCGTAGAGGGCACGCAGAAGGCAGGGAAAGAGCAGCACTCAGGTATGCTAAAGTCATCCATGATGGAATCTGTCAACTCGGCAAATGGCTCCCTTTCACCCTGCTGCCTTGTGCGTTTTATCAGCTGAAGGAGTCGATGACAGAAAGTCTATTGAACTCTGACTGTCTCTCCATACAAATGATTTCATTCCATTGAGCAACGTTTGTGTTAGGACAGAGGTGGATTATCAGTCAAATTTGGGCCCTGGCTTGACATTAAAAGTAATAACAAAGGCGATGATACTTGTCCAACGGGCTCAGCCCTCATGTTTGCAAGGGAACATCCCTGTTTACCTCACATCAGCCTTTCTTTTTTCACCTTCCCTCTAGTGATAATAAATACATTGGGAAATTCTATTTGCTGCAAGGCCGCCGACAACCCTTGAGAATGGAAAATACAATTTAATAATTTTGCTGCGGCAGACACAGCTTCACGAACAGCAGGATTTGGGAGCAGAAAACAACGGGTGGGCTTTAGCAGCATTATGAATGCTATTGGATCAGTTTTTGAATGACAGATAACAAGCTCTGAGGCCCAATGAAGTTCTCCCCAGATGGAAACTGAATTTGTAATGCTACTTAACAGACCTGTTTATTCCTGTCATTAAAAAACCTCTCCAGACTGTAGATGTGGAAACACAATTGATTAACAAAGTGAGATTCATTTGTTGGTTTTGGTCAATCAGCAACTGAACTTTGTTTTAATTGTATTATTTTTTCTTAAATCTGTATGAAATTCTGTCATTTATTCTGTCTCTTGAAGGCATTTTGATTTTGGACCAGATTTTCCTTGAAAAATGCTCTGCCATGTATTCATGCTGCTTATATTAAGGGAAAATCGCAGAAGGTAAGGTACTGTAGCCTTTTTCTCCCTGAATGTCTACCCTTGTGTTTCTGTAGTGCAAAATGGAGTGTTAGATTTGGGCAAAGCAAGTGCTGGGCTGCCTCCTTACATTTTGTTTCCCTCCACTGGTCCAATTTCATATTGATGAGCTCTGCAGCAATCCAAATTGCATGTCATCTTTAAACATTTAACCGGCAAAGTGAGCAATCACACTCTTTGCTCAAATCCCGCCTCTGTTGAAAAATGCAAATGCCATTGCTGTGACAGGGAAATCAGGATAAGGTAGCAGTGTTCAAGTTGAGATTGTCCTGCTAATAAGAACAGGGTGTGCCTAATGAGAGCGGTGACCTGGACACAGTAGGCTGAAAAGGCAACCATTCCACATGATGGATCCTTTGTAGTTCAGCTTTCACTAAGGATCGATAGTAATACAGAATTGTAATTCCACCATCTATTTCAATATAAATTGCGACTGCATTAGACAATTGTGGGATGGAGGAGGCTTCTGTGATGTTTGCTATACAATCCAAGGGGATTGTATAGCAACCCCCGCCCCCCCCCCCCCCCCCCGCCACTCACACACAACAGAAGTTTATGAATTCTTTACAACAATGAAAACAACAGCACTGGGTGTGATGTATGTTTTTCCCTCTTCATTAATAAAAACAACCCAAGAGCAAATAATTCTTCCTGCATTATTCTGATGAAAGCTCCTCATGAAATGCATATAAAACAACAGAGTGCCCAGGCTGAATGTGAGAAAAACTGAGCAAATCAACATACAACTTACAGTTGTAGTTGGCACCTACGGAGTGGAGCTCACAATGCTTTTGCTTTTGGGACAATTGAGTCAGAACTTGCTTGAAAGAGGTGGAGCAGTAAATTTAACAAATCGTATGAAAGGAAGTAAATTGGTGAAATAACTAAATTGGCAAGGTCTATTTTTTTTCCTTCAACCCTGGCTTTTACAATGCTCATTCTGGAAGTTCCCAAGGAAGCTGCTTAAAAATGATAATCCGGGAGAGGAGGGGTGAATCTCCACAGACCTGCCGCGAGCTTGCTTTCAACCCTATTAAGAAATATTATGCAGCCTTCCAAAGAAACCGAAACTCCAGCTGTAAACTCTGCTGCCTGCACCCATTCTCCTGGCCTGATCCCCTCCGGCTGAGCAGGTATCAAAATTAAAATCTCCGACCTATCAAACCAATTGATATAGGGAGAAAAAAATTATATCTCTGACACATTTGCATATGTTACCATATCAAGCATTACAATTTAACATTCATTTTCTCTCTTAAATTTGATGTACTTGATCACTTTTAATAATGATAACACTAAAATGTGACAGTGGGGATCCCAGAGGCACCTGTATTTTCTGATGTGCTGGGGACATATTTAACCCTTAGCGCCCACTTCTTTCACTGAGTTTTCACAAGTGAAAAATAAAGATCTTCGGTTTCTCACACTTCCAGACCAAATCCCAAAACAGTGCCACATAGAAGAGTGCTCTGCCTGGCTGCAAGCTATGTACAAGAGGCCGCCTCAGGCAAACCTTGGGACTCTTCATTACATGCAGCAAACACTGCAAACAGGGACAGAATGGATTGTAGATCCCTGCGTTACTTCTTGGGATGTACGAGTTAAAAAAACCAAAAAAAAAAACCCAAAAAAACAACATCTAGCTGTTCCCTCAATGTTTCAGTAAACCTAATTCAGAATTTAACCTCGCTAAGAGTTGTGAAACACATTGAATTAGCTTTCCTCTGTTTGAGTATAACACAAGGAGTCGACTGTTAAATGCTGAAACTGAAGTGTAGCTAAGGGCTGCTACCTCATGATCATGTAGAGTTCAAGTGGAAATTAGTAGATATTATGATACAACATTCCAGCCCATCAGGTGGCCTTGTTTACCCAGCATGCGTCTCTCTGACAGGATGACCCGAAAAATTTCAAACCTGGGCATGAAAGCTTTTCTGCGACCCAAGGGCTTGCTATGTTGATGCTAAAAATGTGAATGAATGCATCAATATTTGATTTCTTTTGAGTTACACTCTACCAGCAAGGGCAGCAAGCACAGTAAGAAATTGGTTACGGCTCCATCCAGTTTTAGTTGGCCTGCGATATTTTGTGGAATCACTGGATCTGAGCGGGCCCCTTGCTTCAGTTTAAAGTCAGCGCTTTGTCAATTTCCATCATCGTTGAAATCCTTGTAGTACATGCAGTGTTCAATGACTCCTTATAAAGAGAGTCTCTCTTGTGGCACACATGTCAAATTGCCTGGTGATTTATGTGTTGGCTAACTGAGCTGGTATCACCTATCTCATTCAGGTAGACAGGGTACATGTGTATGCGTTTGTGTGAGTCACAGAGGGGAAGAGGATGAGAGAGAGACGGAGAGAGACAGAGAGAGAGACAGGCGGACCAGGCGATGCAATCATACTTGGCCTGCATCCATTCACACTGTAATGGGAAAAGCAGCGTGCAAGCATAACTCTCATGAGAAAACAGGGAAAGATGAGAAAATAAGTGGGTCAAGCACTAGGCATGAGGGGCAGGACTGGCGAAGAGGACGCCACTGAAATCAATGCCCTTTTCAAGGCTTGCTTTGGTGGGATATCGAACACCAGCAAAGTGTACTGTGGAGGTAAATGACGGGCTAAAAGCTGGAGGCGCCCTGTTTGAGTTTGATTATATAGTTCTCAGTGCATTCTCTGCTCTTACAGTAAATGCTACCCAAATTGTTGGGCCATTAAACCACTTGTTTGCCAAGACAGTAGCAAGGATACATCAATGCAGTTCTTGTACTACAGACGCTAATTGTTCTGTCTGTCCCTGATTAAATCCAACATGGCCTTTGTCAATTACCAAAGACATTCAAAATGGTGAACCAAAAGCGCCCACATAAATGATGTAAATTTTGACTTAGTAACTACTCTGACCTCCATTAATTTGCATGCTCATTGTTGTGTTTGAGAAAGTAACGACCGTTTGGCAGGAAGCCTGGATGTTTCAGACAAAAACCTGGAAAGGTTTTTCATTGGTAATAACCGGATGAATTGGAATTACATTCTTTTATATTATCGGGCCATAACCAACCATCCAACCAGGAAAAAGTTGCAGCAAAGCTGAATAATAAATGTATTTTTTTTATCAGCAGCATTATCAATTTGAAACACATCAGTGCAGCCCGTTCAGGAAATGTAACCAATCATTTGTCAACGTGAAATGAGTTGAGTAAAGTATCTCAAAATAACACCAGGCCTTCAAAAGAGCCTCTTAACCTAAACACTGATTTATTCGACCGATATGGTCCAGGATTCTACCAAAGCTTCAAGTTAAATTTAGACCAAGCAGCAGTCTCAATTTACATTTGTCATATTTTAGAAAGGTTGACAATGATACCTCATTCGACAGCTGGAGTGAGTGGTTTAAATGATGTCAAATAAAAGGAATCACAGTTCAAAACTTGTGTCTAATGTTTAATTGTACTCATGGAAGCTAAATTAAACCAACGTGTCATAAAATAAAATTAATATACATGTTCATGTTTTTCAAAATACGATGAAGGTGCGATAATTGGTTTGAAATGTCCAAAACTAAAGTCATCTGTAAATGTTTACATAACCTGCTGCCGAGGTTCTTCGTGACATGCTGAAGCCGTTTGGGCCCTTTGGCTCAATTACCGGGGTGCTGCTGAGGGGAAATTGCAAAGTGCCCTGTCACAAAACCTCCTTTAGACAGACAGCTATTTTTCTATAAAGGGAATCAACATATGGAATTCCTTACACTGACAACACAAAATTGACCATAATTTGGACCACTTTAAATACAAAATGGAGCACTTTCTGAAGGGCAACAAGCCATGAAGGAATCACGGCTGACCTCGGCTCCGTCTGTTGCATCTCTCTTTGCGTCTTTTTCTCCGTCTCTGCTTCCCCTGCACTGTACACGTTCTGCGTACATGCGTTAAAAGTCTGTCGACATTGCAATGTGGGGTTATAATATACGTGTTTTGTAGAATACTGTACCTGTAAATAAATTAACATTTAATTTGCGTTATATATATAATACATGGGCAATAAGCATAAGTGTTTTTCAATTGCTGTGAATGATTCATAGATATTTAAGTAATTTTAAATCATGGTTATTTCAAAAGGTTCTACCACAAGGCACAGAATTTAGCCATCAACATTCTGTGACATTTTCATACTTGAGCCTGCAAATGATGAAATAATCAAAATATAATAGCATTCTGGAAAGTCCTCAGGGGAGAATCCAGCATTTCAATATAATATCTTCTTTAAATACTGTATCAATATGATTTTGGTACACACTTTAATGTGATATAAATCGCCACTGGGTCTAGATCAGGTGGAGAAAATATCCCATTTACAAATTGTGTCCTCGTTTGTTAGTGGCACAGGACCTCAATTACTCAGTGAGCAGGTTTTATTTATTCATGCAGACAAAGTCACGTATTCATGAGGATTAACCCAAAACTCGCTCATAGACTGGCAGGCACAGATTGCATATTTTACCATAACAGGAATAGCTGACGCGTTTACCCTCAGAAGATTGAGAGAACGCAAGATGAGAGAAGGAGGAATGGTTGAGTGAGCTTTTGGGTCACTGCATGGTCAGTTTCACTAACTTTATTCAGATTTGTGTTTTCAAGAATATATAAGAGAATATTATGAATAAAATGTGTGCAGTGAAACGCGCACTTGCTTGCAAGAACAGAAAAAGACCATATGGCGCGACGACAGAAAATAGGAATTTGTGTAACGCTTTGCATTTGCAACATTTCTTTATATCCCCCCCCCCCCCCCCCCTTCCCCCAAGGAATATAGGTTTTGTATCTGGAACTGCAAGTTGAATGGAAAAAAAATTGCCTGAACAAACGTAGATACAAACATCCACATTCACAAACAAGCTCAGAAACAAAACAGACAATATATGCCTCGATTCCCAAAACTAAAGCCGTTATACAGTGTTACCCTGAATGCCAAAGAATGCATTCCCGTCAGATCAAATGTACTCTCTCTGGAAAATATCAAATTATCCTAATAGCCAAACTTCTCTTCAGAAATTGTTAGGGAAATCCTCTGTCCCCTGTCATATTACCCACATTTATCAGGCTGCAGCATAGCCATTACGTCTGGGGGTTTATCAAATTATCTGCTTGCAGAATGGCCGAAAAGGGACACATTACAACCAGCCGACTTGGTCTGAGCTGCTGCAAAGCAATATTCCAGGATGCTGCAGCAACCAAAAGCAAATTATGGTGAACACAACACAGAGTTCAGCAGAGCGTTAACAGAATGGATGGCCCTATCCTGATTTTCTATCTGCTGGGACAGATGTCCCCAAGTCCCTGTGACTCGTGAGGTGGACGGCCCTGTAAGCGATGGCAGATGCTCCAAAGGTAAGACAGATGGATTTTGGGTCCTGTAAAAGTGTGCCCATTTTTCACTTTGGAAAACTGTATATTAATCATGTACAATAGCAGTGAGCATAATAATTCTTGTGTCTAGCTAGAAATGGTAGAAGAAGAAGAAAGTCCTTGAAAAAATGTTAATATTACAGATCCTGGTTATGCACTACAGTATATTTTCTAGGAATTTCAAAGGAGCACAAATCTTCAGAACAACTGCAGGCTCGAACATTTTCCTGACCTTGAAAGCAAAACATGTTATTCAACACTGAGGACAGACCAGGAAAGTGCCGTACTGTAGTTTGTAGCCAGAGCCGAGCAAGTTTACACTTCACAGGCGCCAGCTCAGAGTTCAGTTCACAGAGATTAAGATGAACGAGTTCACCTTCAGAGTTCACCATTTTATAAGTTTTAAAGTTCACACTTTAAAAATGAACTCGGTCATGTTCATTTCATGAAATCTTTCGAGATTGATCTGCTCTGCTCTTTTTTTTTGGTCGAATCACCATAGTCGTTGCCACTTTCCAAACTAATTCAATTACTGCAGACTAGTATAGACATAGATTACCTTTGAAAGAAAGGGAAAACTAATTTGTTTGTATGTTGAACCAATTAAACAACACACCATAAAGCAGGACAACTCAAAACAGATTGTTTTACAAATGTAATTAAGCTCTATATACATTTTTTATGACAAAGAACAAAACACGAGCATGTTCAATGTGCACAACACTGTTTACATCCAAAGTTTCTTTAGTCTTAAAAATTAAGGCACAACACTGTGCTCTCAATGAATGTACTGCATCTTTTGAAAAAAACATCCAATTACTGCTTATGATTCTGCATGCTTTTCTGTGTCTGCATTGGTCTGCAGTGAGTGGATGTGATCCTATCTTTAAATACAGTGCAAGTTCATTGAAGTCAATGAGTGTCTGCTCGAGAGCATGCAGGCCTGTGTCTTCGTCACATATGAATATGAATGTGTGCTTGTTATATTTCGGCTGGCAGCTGCAGACAAGTAGTCCAAATCCAGTATTTCACAAACACCATGCCTTCTAATACACTGTGATATTGAGCTCTCTTTGTTGGGTAATTGCCGCTGATGGAGAAGAAAAAAACCCCGAACAATATTACATTCAACACAGTCTGTGATAAACTGAAATCAATGAGAGTGAATAGTGTGATTAAAATTTGATCGGATCACTGACGACCAACAATGACAACAAACATGGAACAGAGCCCCCTTCTTTGAGCAGACAAAGCCGCTCGGTGGTTAAAATGTTTTTCAGCGCGGCCAGGAAAATGGCAGCCTATTGATCCTTTTGGAAACTGCTCCGAAACCCTAACTTTTCTTGCAGTGCTTTACTTTAATTGTGAAGAGAAGTCGTGATACTATGCAAGAGCTGGTCATTGAGAAACACCGGGAGACATTCGCATCTGAGTTTTGCCATGTTCTTGTGTTTGGCTGCAGTGATTATGTCTGATCTCTTGCAGCAGGAGAACCACACTCCAGGAGGATCAGAGAGGGGAGGCTTTCAAAGACCCTTAGGTTGACGATGGCAGTGTTTTGTGCTCGAGATATCTGTTCTTAACTGCCGTTGTACGACATGGGACGTTTTTCTCTCAGCTTGAAGCAGATCAAGGTGAATGTGTATGCATGTGCTTGAGTGTGCGTGTTTTCTTTGTTTGCCTGGTGTGTGAAGTTCAGCAGGAACTGTGCATCTGTGAAAAATAATGGTTACTATCAATTAACCATATATTTTATACATATATATATATATATATATATATATATATATATAAAACAAAAGCAATTGTACCGAAGAGTGGAAAAAATAGGTCATGTCTAAGACTAAGGGGCGGTAAACAATTTAGCATTTGTGATTGTCGTGCTCCGGCTGCGCCGCGAGCCGGTGTCGGTGTGGGAGACCAGACGCGCAAACCACTAGGCCAAAAGAGCATGGTTGCAGTGCCACCCGCGAGTGCCAACCGTGATGAAATATCTGCTGATTTTTTAAAAAACATGTTTTGCTCTTTTTTTTAAGTGAAATGTTCCCAACACATGTTGTGGCTGTCTCTTCTATTTACTCATTATCACTACTTCTCTTCATCTGAAAAAAAGTTACTATTTGTACATTTCCTCTCTATTGTATGTTCAGAAAGGCATCATGGAAATAAAAGGCCTGACAACACTTGGGAAACAAAAGAGCTTTGAGTAATCACATTTTCAGAGTTTCTTCAGGAATGATTTCAGCCACACATTCAATATGTGGAGTGAGAGGCGGTGTTCTTCGGCGTGTTATATGGACCTGTATTCCCTCAATCATCCTTTATATCACATGAAATAGAAACCAGTGTGAGGCCTCATGGCACCTCTGTCTACATCACCATGTGTTGCATTAAGGGTGTATTATTGCACAGACCAGTGATTCCCAGATGCGACAGCAGGGCTGATCATCAATTATTATACCTCAGTGGATCGAAATGAGCATATCTGCTCATTCCAGCATCCCCAGCGGTGGCCTGTGGCAGCAGAACGACGGCTTAGTGCCCCTCAAATACCCCCCTGCGTCACCCCCCACCAAAACCACCGTACCCTCTGCACCTGTAAGCCCAGCGACACCAGCCGGAGCCCTCGCGGAGGCAGTGGGACATGCCTCGAGACAACATCTGCCTCCCCTTGGTGACCTGCCGAGTTAAGCCAACTGCAGAATCAAGGGCACGCTCACAGAGGTCCCCGATTTTATCATCACAAAGACTTTGCTCCCACTGCTGCCTGTGACTGGCTTCAGGAGAACTCCCTGTCTATTTTCTGCCAACACTGTGATCTCACGCTGTGTAATGCATTCTGTCTTCCTCTTGCTCTTTCACCCGGTGAATGAACACACAGGGATACTCAAGAATTCATAACTATACTTCAAAACATAATCTTAGGTGTCAAAAAGAACACACAAAAACTTCTATTGCAAATGTGCCATGTCATTTTCCTAATCCAATTTCTGTTGCATATTCTCAATCAGTTCCATGAAGATTTAGCTCTCGTAAGTGAGCAGAATTAGTCAGCATGAGGCAGCCTCTGCATGACAGATGTTTGACACTTGAATTCCTGCGGGACCCCTGGCTGAGTGGATTTAGGACAAATCAATGCAATCATGCAGGTGCCTGGGGGAGACGGGGACAAAGGGACACAGTCTGTCTGCCCTCGTGCCGGAGCTTCTGGCGAGGCTCGAGCACCAGGTCTGCTTCTGCATGCATGGAGTGGCAGACAGCTGACTGACCTCACGAGCACTACATTGCCTTGAGGTCCCCACACATGCCTCACAAGGAGCCCAGGCAGCGGTGGCTTGCAAACTTTACCACAGTGAATGTGATGAATGCCTCGGCTCGCTTGCTGAGGTGGGTACACAACAACTGGGTTTATGCATTTGGTGTCAAGCCCCTCAAAAAGCCCCCTGTCACTTTCCATGTGGCCAAACATGTCCTGTAGGGCCTATCCGCAAATCTACTTCCGCAGCATGTCCCATCTGAAAACCCCATCCTGTTTCTCCTCTATTTCTTCCTGCGCTCGTTCAGCACAACTCCTTCTTCCTTTCCTCGCCACACTTGCGCTCCATTTATCAGCGTTACCAGCCCGTGAGTGGTTTGTGAAGTGATCCATTTATCCGGGAATACCAATTTATCAACCAGTGCATACATTGATCGGGTGGGGATAGGGTCCCATGCAGTGCAGTGAGGAGTAATCCCGTTCATGTGTATGCATTCAACACCTGGATTAAATCACAGCGGTAACTCCAGATGCAGATTAAAAACATACTGCAGCCTGCATGCTGTATTAAATTTCAACCAATTGAATTAACTGCCTGTAACTTCATCAAAATTCAAGCGTGTGCTTGTGTGTGTGTGTGTGTGTGTGTTAGAGAGTGAACTGTTATGCATGAGATTTATTGCAATTTTATGCACGTGCTTGTGAAATTAATGATTTCAAAGGAAAATATTGCATTTCTTGTGAATGACACATTTTAGTTGAAATATGCTAATACATGAAACATAGGCAGACGGCATCATAAGTTGTGGCTGTCTGTCATTATATCCTTGATGTCACCGCAGCAATACCACAGCTATCACTGTAAATTCTCATCAAAACTGTAGTTTATCTCACAGGGATTTCTTATTGAAAAATAAACCAGAGAAGAGCAGTAATATAATTTTAATATTGGTCACAGCATGCTGTTCTCTGAGCAAAATTCTCTTGCTTTTGTTCCTTTTTCTTGTCTGTCAGCATATGCTATCACTCACTTTGCCCTGATACATCAATAACTGGGAAAGTGTGGCCTTTGCCTTTAAAATGGCTTTGCCATAAAAACGAGAAAGACAAATCACATTTAAATCACATTGCTGATGGTTCAAAGTGAGCTATTTCAAAACAGGCTATGGATATACACAGATCAGCCACAGCATTAAATCCAGTTACTTGTTTCAATGTTGTGGCTGATCGTGTATGTTTTTCTTGGCTGCCACGCCATTCTGCAGCATATCAGGACAACCCAGGTCAATAACATTAAAGGCTGAGCGAGTTGGTGAAAATGCAACCCCTGTGATGCTGTGGTCTGCTCAGCCTTCAGGAGACATATTGATGCATAGTTATTTTGGTCAATAAGTCCTTCTGAGCAGAGGCCATCCTTATCCTTGAGAACGACTGCATGTGAAAAATGAGAAAGGGATGAGACCATGCATTTTAATCTGTCTATAGAGCTATATGTTAAGGGATGGCAGAAGGGAAGGAGCCAGTGGGGAGGTAGAGAACGGGGCAAGGGGAGCGATGCACTTCCTCTAACCTCGTCTCAACCTCACTAATGCAGTTGTTAACAATAAACCATGCCATTGGTTATGCTGAAATACAACACCTCCGATCCAGAGGATAATGGCTTCATTGAAACACAAAGCGGGCTCACCTCTGACCCCAGGACAGAATTGATAAACAGAATGTAAACAACAACAAATACTACAAAAATCTCAAATGAGGAGACTTTGTAGTAACACATTAACATATACACAGAAATGACTCCTGAATTGTCTCCTGTTTAAGAAAGTCAAAGAAAGTCCATTTCGTAAATATCAATATCGCCTAGACACTGGGAATGGAGTATATTCAAGTTTGAACTGGGAAATGGTGTGCGCATTGTGTATGCAGTGTGTGTACACGTGTTAGTGTCCAAGTTGTGGGGAACAGGGTGGGGCTGGTGGGAGGGACCGGGGTCTCAAAATTGCATGCACAATTTTAAATGCTAACACTAGCCCTCAAACTATAAATGAAAAGGAGTGGGAATTCTTTAAAAAACTATCCATAACAAATGGCCTTGAATAAAACATTAGCACATTTATATTTCATAGCTTCCCATGTTTTCCTGCTGCTTCTAAAGCGAAAATTTCTGCTCTTTCAGGCAGGTGTAACCTCAGCTCATCACACTGAAAGGGCAGCGTGATTCTTGAGAAATGTTGGAGGGGGTTTGCGGTGTCCTTGCCACACTCTCAGCGGAGAGATATCTTCAAAGTTCAAAAGCTGAAGTAAGTTTATTATCTAAAGAGCTCAGACTTGGAGGTTTAAGGAAATGTTTACTGGCTGCTTGATTTCAACCACAGTGAATTAATTGAGGATTGAGAACAGACATTTGCTACGGAGCCTTTTGCCCCATACGCCAATGACACATTGGCATCCAATAAATAGTTTCACATTTTAAATTTCAGGTGTGTTGTTGCTTTTAATGATTCATGTTTGGTGTTACCGATATCATATCAGTTAGATGGAATCAAGGACCAAAGTGGCTAACCTCTCTCTTAATACCCCCACAGGTTTAATATGCAGTCTGAGCCACATTCCAGTTTAGAAATCACAGCGTCAGTGAAATGGAACAAAGTGAATTGCTGGCTTGGGCCTTTGAGCCTCTGTCCTTGTTTGAAGTATCTCTCTACCCCTGCCGAGTTCAGAATACATTGTCCAGAGACATGATCAAACTTGGCAGCTATTGATCTCCCAAACCAGACACGAGACTTACTGAACATGTTAACAACTTTGGAATGAGTATTTTAATTGTACAGGTCTTTGAGAAGCCCACTCAGTGCTGCAGAGTGAATGTGAAGAAGAAACTTTTAAGCAGTCAAAAATGGTCATGGCCTGGAAGCACTTCCACTAGTATGAAAACTGTAAATGTCATGCGCTGATTGTTCTGAAATCTTTTAGTATCCTTTCCGTCTTGTCCTGCTGCGATCTGGTTGATTGCACCGGGAAGCTGCAGTATCAACTTCACAGACGACTTTGGTGGGGCAACAAAAGGAGGGGCCCTAATACTCTGGAAAAGGAGGTTTCTAACATGACACTTTTCACTTGTTTGAAGGAGGGTGGAGAGCGATTTCTGTGAGCTGAGTTGACTCCCGCAGATCAATAGCTCGTCTTGCTCTCTGAGACAACTGGTGTGGCATTTGAGCTAGATAAAACGAGGGTTTCACCACACCTCTGAGAGCTGAGCACTACCACCAAATCCCAATCAGTTGAGAAGGATACAGATGAGTCCATATAAATCCCCCTCTGACACAGCCGTAGACCCACGGCGATCAAAAAAAGGAGAAAGGAGAAGAAAAAAAATCCTAAATCATCCTAAATGGAAAGGTCCAATCTATGTAGGTTAATACTCACTGTTGCTTCATTTAGCTCGGTTGCAGGCCCACTGGGGCAGCTGTAAAAAGTTCTGGGAGCCGGAAGGCACAAAGGCTTTTATTTATTTATATGAGGGAGAATATATCGCAGGAAGCAAACTCGTGCAAATGATGTGGAAAAAAAAGCACTTTAAAGAAGTAATCTTGTAGATTGTGGGATAACTGAAAAAAAAGGAATAGACTCCATTACCATTTTATGTGCGGAATGAAATAAATATGCACATTGCTGCCAGAATATCTCGGATACCATGGCAAAATGTAGGCTCATGTTGTGAGATGAATGAGACACTTTTCCCCCTGTCTTACAGAGACGTACCCTTAAGCAAGGCACTTCTATCTTAATTACTTTAGTGAACCTGCTAATTTGTCAGCAGTCGATGGCAGCACATGCCGGCAGAAGTAAAATGATGCACTGCCAGCTCTTAAGTATGTAAATGTGAAGAAGGCCATTATTATCAGAGAGAACGTCTACCCAGCCCACTTTACATGAATAGAAGTAGAAAAAAAAGCATGTATATATATATCAAGAATCAAGCCGAACAGCCTTACAGCAATTCATCATCTTTCTAACCTGTGGTCAACCAATTATCTGGACCTTACTACAATGTGGACTTTTAACTCTCTGAACAAGGGTCCTCTTCTCCCTTGCATGTCAGCTTAGTCTTTCCCCCCGGTCGCTGATGACATTGTAACACTAATTACAGCTAATTGTTCTATGCTGAATGGATTTAGTCACATTGCAAATGATATGCCATTGGTCAGTGTCACAATGTTTCCTCAGAAAATTTCAATGGGGAATGGGAATTTGCACAAATGAATGTAATTAAGAAGCACATTCATTACTTCTAATTGCATATGAGAACACTTAAAGTGAAACTGAGATTGGACTCATATGAATAATTAATGCAGCGAACTGTACTGAACACTATGGCGTTGTTGCCGTCACATAATAATGTGTTAAACTGCTGGTATGAATCACAAAAGCTGGTCCCGCTTAGTTGTAGTTCAAGTTCCAATAACAACCATTTAAATGTTTTTTTTCCCTCTTCATGAAATCCCTTTATTCATGGGCAGATTGTGTCTAGACAGTTGAATTCCAGTCTTAGAGCAAGCCTGCCATTGGCGGCCAGACATACTGGGTTGAGTTGGAGGATTGAGAAGTATTAAAAAAGCAAGTGGTACCAATGTGTTTGGCTCACCGGATCAAGTCAAGCGGCCTTTACAAAAGACAAGAAAAGGGGGAGTTGTGAATCTTTCGACTGGAAAACTTAGTCTGAGAGCTATTATGGAAATGTTGGAGCGACAGAAATCAAAGAGTTAAGAATGTAACACCCACAAAGTAAGAACTCAGCGAGCCTTTAATCTGATTATTTGTCTCGCGGCATCAGGAATTATATAATGTCCTGTAAAAGCTTTGGAAACAAAATTGCATGAAGTGAAATATAATTTAAATATCAAACAGAATAATTGATTAAAATCTGTTATTTGATGAAGCAATCCCCCTGCGTAAAAAAAGTCTCTAGTTTTATATACACAGCGCAGCATGTCTAAAACTATAATCTTATTATACTTGCAGTATTTAAAAGGATTGGCTTATTTTAATAGCAGATTTAGATCTTAGAAAGACAAGGTGTAAGCTGGTCATTTGAAAGCCATATGCCGCAGATTAGGATACGGCACTAAAGTCTAACACAGTTTTCATGTTTCTTCCAGGGACTAATGCACTACTTCAAAAGTGCCTTTGGAGAGCTGCTTGTAAGTGGGCAAAATCACAAGCTCCTAAATCCCTCAACTCCAACGACAGGAGAAAGATATAAGTATATTACAAATTGTCCAGAGAACAAAATTGTGTATTGTTGGAAAAAAAATGTGTAGGATTTACACTCAGGGATTTGCCCCCACTTTGCTGCACTTTGTCTGAAGGCTTAGCACCGTTCGTTGTTTGTGACATGATGATTCCCATCACTCAAGCAACAACCTTTCAGGACATCACTAAGCCAACATCAACCTACAGTAACAACATAGCCTGTCTGAAAATTTAAAAAAATACATTTACATAAAAAAAGAGAATTGAACTATTGATTTAACAAGTAGATCTGATCACAAGTGCCCTACGCATCACATCACTCAGAACAAGGCCAATGGTCATCATCATAAAAAAAAAAACAACACAATTTTTGAGCCAAGATGGGACAAAAGTGACTTTTTCATCAACTTCATGAGTAGTATTTTGTGTTAAACAGCAGTTGTCAATGATTCCATGAAAAGTCAGTCACTTGTGATGGGAGACGGTGAATCTTTTGCAACACTGTGTTGAAAACTGCCACAGCGCAGAGACTAAATATGGGAGAATATCAACTGAGAAAGCAGTGTACATCCTTCTTACTCAAGGGAAGAGATGCATCACATATCATTATGCATTCCTGTTTTTGGATGTTTTGATGAAGTGTTGCAATTTGGCCAAAAGGGACAGGTACAATTCATCACGCCTAATTGTTCCGGATGTTTAGTTCTGTAAAAGCCTGCAGTCAGATGCACGGGGGTTGGACCTAAAAACACACACATTCTAATGATATTAATTTGCAGCTTTTATCTATTTGTCGAGACAGTGGAGGAAATATCAAAATCTTTGGAACAATGTGTGACAAAAGAGGCGACGGAATAAGACTGATGGCAGGGTGGTGAAGTAAGCCTGGAGGGGGAAGCAAGAGCCCATAAAATGAACAGCCGCCTAACTCATAAATAATAGAAACATAAAATGTCATATGAACTTTATTTCAAGAGTGGGTGGTCTAATAAAGATGCAGGTTTAAAGAGGAGTCAGAGGAGTTGAGAAATTCATTGTCATAAGAAGGCCACATGGCTTGCCTTTGGCACAGAGAATTATTCAGAGCAAGTTGACATTCAGGTCCAAGCTGAAAACACCTTTACGAAACAATACTGCTTCTGACTCCTGAAATTCACTCTTTTTACCGTCGTCCGAGTCTCTCAATCTCTCGGCTCTATTTCTCCCTCTTCACTTGGAGCCATTCCATCTCCTCTCGCCTCTTCCAACTTTTTCCTTGTTCCCTTTTTTTGCTTCACAAATTGAGACGACGCGATAAGAGATTGCCACCGCCATGCCAGCCTGGTGCTCATTGATAAAACCATATCTAATCCATCTTAGGCCACCCTCTGTCACCAGCGCACTCATCTCTGAGACGGTCAACATGCTCAGGATCCATCTCTCCTTTTTGAGTATTGCAGAGTCAGAGTTTATCTGACTTAACTTCTGGAAGGAGAAAATGGAGTCCGACAGCTTTCTTCAAATGGTTTGCGTGCGTGCGTGCATGCGTCCGTGTGTGTATGTGTGTGTGTGCCTGTGTGTGTGTGTGTGTGTGCGTGTATGTGTGCAATCACAGAAGCATCTAAAGGCAAAGGAAAGGCCCTTTGTGACTTAAGTGAGAAAGTTTGCTCTTTCAAATATCCATCTAAGCTATACTGCTTTTCCTTTTAGGGTCGCAGATCGTGTGTGTGTGTGTGTGTGTGTGTGTGTGTGTGGCGGCGGGGGAGGCAGGGGAATCCTAGCTGACATTGGGCTAGGGGCGGGTTACACCCCTGGACAGGTCACCAGTCTATCACAGTGCAGATAATGGAGACACTGTGGACTGTGGGAGGAAGCTGGGGTACCCACAGAAACCAGTGAAGGTGGGAGTAAAGCATGCAAATTCCACGTAGGTTTCCGGACTCAGAATGCTCTTGCTGTGAGGTGACAGTGCAAACCACTGCACTATCATCCCACCCCTCTTTTAAAGATGTATTTATTCAAGTTGCACAAATATGAAATGTTAATTTCCTGACGCCTGCAAAACCAAAGTATATGAAAGCCCCACAGTTCTATAAAATTTCATAATATGAGTGCATTAAATGTATGGAGCGACTTCTTATATTGCGTTTACACAACCCCCTCCAACATGGTCAGGTCTTGTCCGTTTTAAACTGTTTTTTTACATTAACACCAGTGTCTACATTAATCACTCACAGTGATTCTGTTAACATTCTCACGCTGCTGTGTTTTTTTAAATGCAGCAATTTATAAAAGTACACATGCATTTACTACATTAGCATGGTCGTCTATGTAAAACAACTAATGCACTTCAACAAATATTACCCCAGGGAGAAAGTGGGTAATAAGTGCAGTATTTGAGCAAGTTCATGAAGTATGAGATGTTTGTGTCACTGACTATTAATGAGCTCATGAGAAATTGCCTCTCTGTACATGAATCACATGTATGAATCACTTTTATCACCATGGTGAATACATTAAAGAAAACAGCTGGGGAAGGAGAGGTTTGATCACTAGATGTATTTGTGTTTGTGCATGTGTTAATACACATCCCTGTATGTGAGCAGGCGTGTGTATCTGAGAAAATATGGAGGTCAGCCGGTCGAGCATTGGTTTAAAAAAATGAAATAAAAAATATTGTTGAAGCTTGCAGCATATCCTCATCCAAAAAAAGAAAAATCATAAATAAGATGGACCTTTGCATGTAAATGAACAGGAACCCATCGCCTACATGTCAGCCATCTTGTCTAACATCTAACAAATGTATTCACACTCACACTCACACTGACACCCCAGCCTCGGACCTGTCGGCGTAGCTGCTGGGGAGGCAGATGCATCAGGGACTGTTGTCTCACTTACAGCTATGACACAATGGCTGTACTGCATGTAGGTGTATGCAGAGCAATAGATTTCTCCCTGTCCTGCAGTTATTTTAAATGAATTCTTTCCTGCTAGAGTAAAGGAAGAAAAAAAAAGGGAAACAGACTTTGTTCATTGACCAGTAACTCCATGTCAGTGGCGGGCTGTCAGGGTAAGTGAGGCAAGCAACGCTTGACCAGCTAAAACTACAAATAGACATCAATTAAAAGGATTCCGAAGTAGAAGCAATCTCTTCCCCTTCAAAGAATGGTCAAATAGTTCTCAGTGAATTGAGTATTTTTGCTTGAGATTCCCGTCCCGAGTAGGATTCTTTGTGCAAGTATAAGTTTGAGAGGTTCCAGACAGCATATTGAGGCAGGAAGACCCAGGGTTGTCACTGTCATTGTCAATTAATTGTGAATACTTGCAGAGATTCTTACAATATCTTCCATACTACACATTGGATATGTCTACTAGCCAGAAAGTAGTGCAGAAAAGAATTGGTTCTTCAGCTCTGCTTGCCTATCTGTAAAAGTCACCACGTCAGTACGTACAGCATTCTCGACAATGATACAGAGAGGCCACAGCACGAGTGAAGGTCTGCTCCGACCTGAGCCTCGATCCAGTCTGCAATATTTGACGCAGGTTTACCTTCAGATAGCTAGCTCAAAGTGTGTGTGTGTGTGTGTGTGTGTGTGTGTGTGAGAGAGAGAGAGAGAGAGAGAGAGAGAGAGAGAGAGAGAGAGAGAGACAGAGAGAGAGACAGACAGAGAGAGAGAGACAGAGAAGGATCTTGATGCAGTATTCAGAATAGCCTTGTTCATGTGAAGGTGGAGCAAAATCATTTCCTCTGCATCATTGGCATGCTGGCTTTGGACCTATTCTACCACTGGTGGAAAAAAAAAAAAAAGTCCTCTGTCATGTGTCTTTAAGCACTCTTCTTTTTCCCCTCAGCCAGTTATTTGAGCAATGATTTGAAAAGAAAAAAAGAAAGAAGAGAATCTGTTGTATATGTATGAGGAAGGAGTTGTGCTCGCTTGCGTTTAATGGAGCTTTTTATAGGCAGCATCATTGGGCAGTAAGCCATGCAGTGACAGCTGTCTTGTGAATCATTTGAATAAATTCACCAACAGAGTTCCAACTTCAGAGGTATAATTCCCCCTGTGTCGCATGGCTTATCATTGGACAACATTTACAAAATTCAGGCTTACAAAATTAATTGTCAATAATAAATGCAGCGTTGTGCAAGCTACACAGTTAAAGTTATGCTGCACTCCCATGACAACAGATTCAATGTCTGTTTTGATTAAATGCAATTTATTTGCATATGACTGATGCAAGTGGTGATTGCAGTTTTCTCTCAACGTGAAAAAACCTGACACAATACAGCACACTTTTCTAATTTTCCTCACAGCAGCGCAGGTCTCGTTCCTGTTAACGTGTAACTAGCTTGTTACTAGTTATTTGACAGAACACGGGCACTTGTTAAGTGTCAGTAAGTCTGTGTTGTTACAGTACCACGGAAATCACAGGTCTAATCTCAGTAAATACATTTTACTTTCCAACAACACAGATGGCCACTTGCAAATCACACTGCGGAGTCGGCCTCAAAAATCACAAAAAAAAAAGATAAACAAGAGATTTGCCCTGCTGTCTGAACAACGCGAAACTCAATACTCACTGGATTCAGGGTCTGAGTTTCCATCTCCCTCAGTGCGGCTGTTAGGTGATGTTTGCTCATAGTACTCCTCCTGGGGGAAGCTGAGGGGAAGAGGCTGCGTGGTGCTGGCCGTGCTGCTCAGCTCTGGGTCTCCCAGCCCGCTATCGCTGCAACTCTCCTGGGAACCGTCTGGAAGATGGAACGTCACGCGACGCTGGGTCTGGAGCACAAACAACAAGGAAAGTTCTATTAGAAATTATGTTTCAAAAGCTGTTTGATATTCCTTGAAACGTGAATAAACCTATAAATCAGCAAGCACAGTACAGGATGACACTTAATGAATGTAAAAAAGAAAAGAAAAAGAAAATAATAAACTGTTCAATTTAACTTTAATATGCAATTGTGTTGTGATCACAGCATTTTTTCTGAAACAGTGTTGAGATACTCTGGGTAATCTATCTATCAAAAAGCGCTCTTTTTGTTCAGATCTGATCAGAAGTTTCGTGGAAATCCGTTTAATAGTTTTTGCGTAATCCTGCTGACAAACCAACCAACCAACCAACACACAAACAGACAGACAGTTGAGGACGGAAACATGAACTCCTTGCGGGAGGAAACAATAACTGTTTGCAGTGTAACGTAGTTCCAATGAAAACTGCTCACAGTCAGGTCTGTCCGGAAGAACAAGGACAGTGTGGAGAGTCACACTGTTGTTGAATTTTTTTAAATGTAATATTTCACAGCTTTGAGCATCACAATTGAAATTTCTTTTACCGCCGTGTTAAGGTGGGGACAGAGAGCTCACAGACGGATATTTCACAACCTAAAGCCAAATCTATTTCTCACATTTATGCCTGAATGATCAAATTGGATTTTTAATGTTTATTTATTTTTGTAATTTTATTAACCAAGAATTCACGTTTAAATAATGTTATAAATCCATCTGTCATTCATGCACCATGGTATAAAATGAAGTGTTTCTCCCTGCTGCTCTTGGCACACCACCACTGACAAACAAAGATTAATAATATCATCATGAGAAGCGACAACAATGCTTGTTTATGGGTGAGTGAATACTGTGAGACAGCATTTACAAGGGGAAATCCTTGCCTGTTTGCATCAACTGTTATTGTTGTTACCTTCAGAGCAGTGCATCCATCATCTTCACCTGCCTTCAGAGGGAAAACATGCCAAAACTGTATCTTGCCACCAAGGCGACTAATTGAAGCAGTGACCTCATAACCCCAAAAAGAAATCATTTCTTGTCTGTTGAGTCTCGCGGATTACTTTTCAGATAATGTACTGTCTATGAGACTTATAATTGAGACTTCCCATAATAGATGGGATGTGTATTACCAGGTTTAACTATGTCCCAGTTTTCCCTCTCACCCAATTCAGACACCAACGAAGTGAAAATGTGTGTAGAAACTTTGATTTGTTAAGTCTCAGGGATCACAGGCGTGAAGGTTCAGGCCTCTTTGATTTCTCCCGAGGTTTACAGAAGTTCATGTTGCGACCTTTCTTTGGAGCTAAAAAGAAAACACTTTTTTTTTTGTAGACGGTGGTGTCTGCCATCATGCCAGCAGTTCCTCACAGTACAAACCACAGAGGTACAATCATTGTGAGGGACATTGGGTAATTTGTTGAGAACTCCAGTTTTTTTGTTACTTTGATTTTTTTTTACTTTTACTTTTATATATGTCCGTAGAGTTCATCATAAAGAAAAGTGAAGAATGAGGAGATCTGACATGGCTTTTAGGCAAAACTGGTATAAAAACCAAAACAAAGAAAAGCTGAATATATACTGTGGCTTGAATTCATGTCCTCACATGATTCCCTGCATAACATCATACTGCATCAAACTGTATAGGGGGATAAAATGCATAAAATATAATTACGGCCTCAGCTTCGGTTATTGCAGGGAATTTTATTTGGTCCATTATTCAAACTGATAAGAGTTTTTTTTTTCAAGAGCGAACAGAACTGCAGCACCAATGACTATCTTGTTTTTCTTCAGCGCTATAGCAACAAAAGTAATATGCAAGTCTGAATTAAAAACATCATTAACACATGCTCTTCAAGCTCAGGAGGAGGTGATGTCTCTGTGCGGACATATTTTTCCTTGGCCACCAGTGCGTGGATAAAGCACTTATTGTTCTTTGATAAGATTAAATAAGACTGGGGATAATAGAGCAGGGAGGGAGAGTGAAATAAAGTCTGGCACTAATGAAGGAGAAACTGCCAAAAAGCAAGTGCAGAAAAAGCTTCATTTAAAAACTATCAGAAAGGGTTGACTAACCTAAATACACACAATTAGCACCCTGAAAGCACAACTGAGTGGTTTTCAATGCTATGGTGGTGAAAAAAGCCAGTTAAATATTCTATTTACTTGATTTATCTAGATCCCGAGGCCACAAATCACTGTGTGCGTGTGTGTGTGTGTGTGTGTGTTTATGCTGGCAAGAAAAAGACAGATGAGGAATAAGGAGAAAAAAGGATGGAAAAAGGGCACGCAGCCAAAGAAACAAACAGAAAAACACACACAACCTTCAACTGTTGTGCAACATCCGACCCGAAGCTTTTGTTGCTGTTGTTTCTATTAGCAAAAAGAAATGAAAATAGTTACCTGTTCAAATGCACAACAGTAATTTCTGAATCACAAAAATATATATATATATATAATGCAGGATTAAAATTAATCTTGCCTTGCCTGCATGTGACGTTCTGCCAATCATGAGGAATATTTCTAAAGCCCTTTACAGGTAGGGATGTTTTTTTTCCCTGTCATTTCCCGATTTTATTCATTTTCCTAAGCCAGAGAAGAGACGGATACCTTGTTGGCAAAATCATATACATCTATTTGCCATGTTTGCCCGAGCTTTCAAGTAGCGTAAATATCTACTTGTTCTCAAACAGTGTTGGCAGCGGTTTGTCAAATGACTGCAGGATGCGAGCGAAAGCGAAGTCCAGGTTCCAGCGAAAGAAAGAGCCCACTTACGGAGCGTTGGCAGCTCTACAACAAATCTTGCTTCCTCTCCACATGATTTTAATTATTGGAAACTTGCTCCAACAATGGCATCCAGAATCTATTAGAACAAACAGCTGTACGTGACAATTAGGACACAATCATTATTACATAAGGGAGTGTTTTAATTTTTAGGCTGCTGTTTATTCAATCCCATTCAGGTTGGTGCCAGAAGCTAAGAAAGGCCTAATTTGATTTCACGATGCACTCACTACTAAGTTGTTTACCATGTTAATTACAATTAAATACCATTAATGGGTATTCAATAAATAAAAGTTTTGCTGTCAGTGCTAATGAGTAATGTGAATGAAACATTTATGGTGAAAGACAAACATGACAACCAAAAACAAACATTCAAAGTGGCCTCAAGGTGAGTGTTTTGCTAAGCTTTATCACTTATTTAAAGAAGCTGCCAGAAATCCATAAAGCAAAGACAAGCTGCGGTAAGAGATATCAAGACCAAACAAAGCCCGTTCAGCCAGATAAAACACTGCCTTGAGAAGTATTTACACAGAGATAAAATGAACAGGACAGATGCATGCCAAGATCTAACATATAACAAGCCAGCCAACATAATAGGCTGCCCCCCCCCCCCTTTTTTTTGGGGTAACCATCCAGACAATAGGCTGGTGGGGCTGGATTCACGGTTTACCAGATTATAAATCCGTTATATTTAGATATGGGAAGAGACCAAATGGCTGCCACCTTGCCCTTGGTTAGACCAAAGCTCTTGAGATTTATAAGTGTACTTTATATACTTTTTTTTTTTTCTTCCTCCAACAGCCACTCTCTGGAAATAGCAAAGAAGTCAGTGCTGCATGGAGAAGGACTTGGCTGACAACCACCTCACTTTGAGTGATAAACAGGGACCATTTAGGATTGAATCAGGGGAGAGTGGCTCTGCCATTTCAGATAAGGATCAGGTCGCGGGCACACCTAGGCCTGCATCAATCTGTTGAGAGGAGATGTTGATGTGTCATGTCGCACATACGTGGAGATAAAAGAAAAGAAATTCATAGTAAAAAAAAATGAAGGAGGAAAAAAATCGGATTCAAAAATTTTAGCCCAGATGTTCCTATTCTTTTTGATGTTAACATCGTGCAACATCCCACCCCCCAATAAAACATTTTTATGCTGTGGGTGTTTCCTTTCTTTTTGCACATGATGTATGAGGTGACTATGCCTCTGTGTCAAAAAGAGAGTTAGCAGGAACATGCTAGAGGGAGGTGATATTAACAAGTGGGTTGAGAGATTGCTGGGTGATTTTTGACAAATCAAATGAATTTTTCCATCAAATTTGTCTGTTCTTGAGTCATCAGCTGATATTCTCTTGTGCAACATGTATTATGAGAGCATTAGTTATAGTCTTATTAAAAACTATGATAACAGTAATATATCACCAATATAATGGCTTAATTGAACAACAGCACAAAAACTTTAGACACTGCATCTACCTGTAAGATAGCAAATTCAAAAATCTGATGAAAAAAAAATGATTACAAAATAGTGTGAATGCTCAGCAAAAACTAAAGTTAGAACTTAACATATAAACCTTTTGCCGTAATTCACAGTAACAGCATTCTCTGGGAAACAAGTTACAGTAGAATATTATTGAGTTGTTGGAGAAGAGAGAAGCTTTATAATACAGGTACTTTTGTTTAAAAGCAAGAAAAAATGTTCAAATGAAGAGAAGAACCCTTCAATTTTGAAATCATTCATGTACTTAAAGGAACAAAATATTCATTCTTTGAGAATACACTGCTGCTATTGCAATGAGAGATACTACATAGTTTGAAAAAAACATATCTGACATCTTGAAAATCTTACCCACACTTTTTTAGTGATATTCAAACTGTTTAATAAGGGTTTCCTAAAACTCTAATGGCTGCAAAATTTCTCTAACATTTAACCCACACATGTCAAAACAATTAAATCAGCATGCGGTTTTTCGGGCATCAACAATGTTTATATTTTAAGCAACACGGATGCCAGTTGTTACATGCAAATTTATGGTAGGTATGATACTATAAACCAAATGTATGATACTCATGTATATGCAAAAAAAGAGCAGAGAAAACAGTGAGACTTACATTGACGGAGGTTATCTTGCTGAGCTGACAGGCATCCTGCAAAGACAGAAGAACAGTCATTTCACATCCAAGTGTAACATTTTTAAAGTCAGTCAGAGTTCACAGTTGACAACCTCGTGGATTTGGGAGTTTAAAGTCTTTTGAATTGAGATTTAAGATACATATAGATTTTTTACTCAGACACAGTTTGTACAGCGCATTTCCGTGCTCAGCTGGCACGCCATCAAACCAGGCTGCAGAGTACACACCCTCTCCCCAGAAATGTAAAGAATAGGGCAAACCTGACATCCTGACAACACAAGCCATACAACTGACACTTTGATAAAGATGTTTTCTCTGCATGTCAGGGAGGAAAGTGAACAGAATATCAAATGATGCATCAAAAATTAACAATAAACAGCGACAAGCTTCTAAATTGGGAACAAAAGACACCCGCAAGCCTGCAAAATAGCATCCTCTCTCTGGGGACCGAGATAACTCTCGGTGAGATAAGAGTATTTAATTTTTAATCACCAATTTTGTTTTCTTTGTTCTGTGTATAATAATCTGAGTACATGACTTGATTTGCAAAGAAAATGTGGCAGTGAGGAGCCACTTAGAAAGAGGAGATGCAGAGAGGACTGCCGGGGTGGAACGGTGAAACAACGAATAGGAAACAAGTTCATGTCAACAGATTATTCCACCGTGATTGTTCACCCAGGGACGCTGCTACTGACTGAGTGATGGAGCGGTACGCCCAAATCTATTCACCTGAAACAAAATGGGGCATCATGGTGGACAACTGAACAAAAAAAACCCAAATATTCTAAATCAAAGAGTTAAATCTCCCAAATTCTGACAAATAACTGCATGACAACTGTGTAGTATCTTTAATAAGATATGTTTCTGTGAAGAAATGGTAGAACCATTAAGTTATGTCATTACCAAAAAACTATAGATGCACAAACACAAGACTTTTTAGATGGATTATGTTTGTGTGGTCATTATTGCACTGCTTTTGTTATATGTCTCTTCAACATTTTCTGTGTTGAGAGTTGCTTTGGGCCTGAATGTTATTTATCGCCGCTAAATAAACAAAAAGAAAAATCTCTGATTCCTTACCCTCACTGAATGACAAATGCTTTACAACAAGCTTGTGAACATAGTGGAGCATTAAGCTGCTAAAGAGGCAGATACAGTATTTCACTGAGGAGTAGGTGGAGACCAAAACAGAGCTAAGAAAGAGTTAGTGTTAAATTAACCTGGTAGATGGAAACATGGCTCCCAACTAATAATGGTGAAAAAAAAACAACTGAATATGAATAGAATAAATAGCAAATTAAGAATTTTGTTCTCAAAACCCAATCATTACTCCGGTGATTTGCATATGCATTAGAATATGGAAAATTAAACGTGATTGCAGGAATGCACATCCTCAACTGCGTATCCCCATACCTGACGGATATTATGGTTTGAGGTGTTACACCACTAACCCCTTTCCCCCCCCCATCTTTTTGTGTGCATTTTTGAGCACAGCAACATTTGTCAGGTGTGTTTGAGGCATTTGTCAGGTGTGTTTGAGGGGCAACTCATTTGCATCCACTGACTGGTCATTTAAAGCAGGATTTTACTTGAGGCTGTCATCAGGCAGTTGTTTCTTCTCCATGTAATGTTTTATTCAACATCTTGTGACACTTCAAGTTAGAGACCTTGACAACCAATTAAATATATGAGAATGTACATGAGGGATCTGGGAAGGTGACCTAAGGTTGTCTCATACTTCGATGATATTGCAAATAGCAGTTGTACATTTGATTGTCGGAGAACACAAATTTGTGAGTTTTCTCTTTCTCTCTCTCTCTTTTTGCCCTCTGTATGGATTGGTCAGTGAACCTCTCTGAGAATGCACACCTCTCAGATTCTCAGTTTCAAAGCACCCACACGCAAGCATGGGAGAGAGTTATGCTTAAGATAAGTGCATTTGTTGGTGAACCACATCAAAGTACAGAGGGATATCTTAGTGAGCAAAGGCAGTGGAGCTCGAACCAAGCCTTTGATCACCCCAGGCACTCTGATCATTAAAATATTGGCTAAATAATTGATTAAAAACACCAGACATTATTGTGGCCTGTTCCTGAATCCAACTGTATCCCGATTTTTAGACACGGTGGCTGCACAGTGAATGAATAGAGAATTCAGTTTGGAGAGACAGGGACATATAGTACATATCGTAGGATTTAATGACATCTTTTGAAACAATCGAAGCAAATACTTGTATCTGATGTTGATGTAACATATCAACTGCAGAGCAGTCTTTTAGATCCCCAGCACTGAGCTCCAGTGTGAACGGGAGGCAGGGTGAAGTGCTGCAGTAACCTCTCTTCTCCCAGCACTGGCGTGGCAAGCTGGCACAGAGGTAGAAGGACTGGCTCAAAATCCAAAAGGCAAAGTCAGAGGGTAGGTAAGAGTTCCTTTACAGCTGTGCGTAGGTGACTGGAGGGAGGTTAATATTACATCTACAGCTAAAACTGAGCCTGCAGTATGCGGGCGGAGAGAGAAGCCCTCTGTGGACATATCAGGGATATTAAAAAAACTAAATTTTCCATCAGCTTTTGTACACAGGCAAGTTAAGCAAACTCCCTCAGTACATATACATTTACATTTAGAGTATTAAAATGAATCTAAATTATTATACCAGTTCCAACTACTGTCAAACTGGCCATTCATTCATTAGTGTAACTGCCTCACTCGACAGCCTTAACATGAAAAAAAAAAGAAATTATATATGTATACATCTTCTTTATTTCTCTTAGGCCAATACAGGTATGTGACAATGGAATTCTATCTTGTAGGTAAAGACAGAATAAACAGGACCTTTCATAAGAATCGTAATTGCGTGTCATGGGGGGTGGACATGCATGACAAACTTGATATGTTTGGTTATTGACAATATTTGTTGTGGTATCTCATCAAAGGTGGAGCTAATAATTAACAGACAAAACTTGAGTTCATAACGTCATGCCTACTTTTTTTTCAACATCTGAATGAAGGAAAGTCTGTTTAAAAATACTTTTTTTTTGAATTAGCGATATTCAAATACACAGCCATTAAAATAGCTACCTCAGGAAATCCAAGGTATTGTTATTCCAATTTCTTCATTGCCATTTTCTTCTGACCTCTGTGAACTTGATGACACTGACGTTTGTCTTCACGACATTACTAAGGAATAACAATCTATTCCAGTACATTAAATTAAATACAATTTTTAATTGTTTTTTTTTTCCAAGTAAGTTCTCGCTGAACTGGCAGGCTTAGGCATTCTTTTGGAGGACAAACTTATCACTAACTTTTTTTTATGTATATATATATATATATATATATATACTTATATACATAGCATATGTTGTGCTAACTTCAAGCTACACTGAACGCCTCAAGACCCCTCATCCCTGGGGTCTTCATGCTTCTAATAGTTTAACACTAATGAGATCTGCTGCTTTTGTCTCCACATTCTCTCACATAGCTCTTTATTTCATAATGTAAATAACTTTTGAAAGTGGAGAGAAGCTCAGAGCAAGACAAAGAGACGGACAGAATGCTAGCAGGCCACAATCTCTTGAGCTGCAAAAGGCTTACCCCTGCGTATTTCTTATTTGTTACGACCCTGACACTGGGTTCATCGTTGAGGCTCACTAAAGTGCTGCTGCTCAATTTAACTAGTCTCTCTGTAAGAACTATGGTGAAAATAATGGTCAGGATGGACTTGTCTGGGCTGCTCTGTATTCCATAAATGTCTGTGCAGCACCACAGTCTATGAATTAAGCTGTTTGGAGAGGGTGGAAGAGAAGCACGTGGCTTCCTACCAAGTGCTTACCCCCACGGATGAGATGGATGTGTCTGAATTTATCAATGGGAAGGAAATGACAGCTTTGTCAGATGGCCGTGTCACAATCACCTACAAGCAGACATATGCACATATAATACAAATATTCAAAGTGGGAAAACGTAGAGTTGAATGCCATCTGCTCGCTTGTGCAGGCACAAGAGACGTAACTGTCTCTGCCAAGAAACAGTGGGCAGAGTTCAAGTTTACATCCACTACATTTCTGGCGAACGCAGCATGTCTTAGACAGTGTGATAAAACTGTTGCAAACTAAACACCTCCTCATCAAAGGGGGCTAATAAAGTCTTCAATATACTTAAGTGTAGCCTTAGATAAATAGAATCCCCATTTCCCTCTGCATTGGTGTTCAGTTGTCCAAAGTATATTGATGTGCTTATTGACATTCAATAAAGGGAAACCCTCTCTGCGAGCCACACAGTGGTGTAAATCCTGCACTGTTCTTGAGTGTGCACAAGGAGCAACTTTCCCCTAACACAATTACTAGACAGCAATAATGTCACCGTGTGTTCGAACCAAGTTTGATTTACAAGTGGACAACATGTTGCCTTTCATCAGCTTATTATTATTAAGTGGTCTGTATATGTGTGTTTTCCCTGGACAATCCCCCCCATCTTGCTTCACTCTTAGTGAGGTATTGATCCTCCCAGTGTACGCCCCCCCCCTGATTTCAATAGGTTAGCTGCCGTTAATTACTCCACACTCTAACCTTTTGCTGTTTCATTTGGACCGACAAATTGGGTGAATTAAAAAGGGGGAGGCAGGAAGAGGAAAAGAGAGGAAAAAAAAGAAGCTCTTCAGCAGCTGTAGAGTGGACCCCCTCCCTCTCTGTGGCACTTGTGTCAGAATCCCAAGCGGCATAATAATTAAAAAAGTTCATCAATTTTCTCTTTGCTCATCAAATTATGCAGAAGGAGGCTACTACAGTAATTGTTGCAGAGGGTTCATTTCCGAGAACCATACCAGCTACAGTAGATCTACTATGGTTGTCTGGGGAATAGGAGAGTTGTTGCTTTTTATTTATTTACTTACGTATTTTAAAAAAAAATGTAAACATTTTATTAATAAATGCATATTTATAGTTAAGTATCACGTGGCAGTTATAACAGTAAAAATGTTGTTTTACACTGATTCAAAATGCGGCTCCCGTCTTCACTGACACACCAATTTGTCTTCTTAGTGAAGGTATTAAAAGACTACGATATGACACATAGCTGCAAAGTTATAATTAGACTAAATTTAATACCTAATTTCATGAGATTACATGCACAGTGCATGGCATCTCAAGCACACTTAAATCGCAGGGGATGTAATTGATTAACCATATGAGGCTGGAAACCAGATGATGAGGATGATGCTCTCAATCCATGTTTAATCAATATAGCCACTTCCTACACATGAAGGGATTATCGACAGAAATTACTACCAGCTGTAATAAGCGACTTACAAAACATCAGATAATTTCTGGCTTGGTGCATCAATGTGTTTTTGCATACAAGTGAGTCAAGAAACATATCACTAGGAATGCTCCGAATAATCACCTGCGTTAAAGTGGGACAATGCTTCAACATGGATACATTACCGGCCGAGCAAGTGACATTTATAGGATCTTCTGGATCCTTAATATGAGAGATGCCCTTTCCTCAAGGTTGAGTACATTCTAGTTGAAAAGCTTCTAGATGATGCAGAAGGAGCCATTCATAGTACTCCCCTTGGCTGAGATAATAACTTCATCATAATTAGCTTGTGGTGCTCACGAGTGCAGAATTGTCGGTTGCAGTGGGATCTGGGCTGATTTACTGCTTGATTTAATTACGTATCAAAATTCAATTAGACATGCTTTCAACCAAATTCAAAGTGAGTTTTGTCAATCTGTCCCTTGAAATCAGGCGCAGCTTGAAGGACATCCCTCATAATCCTGTGACATCTAACTAATAATTATCACTTACCACAAAGCATTCATGTGCTAAAAGATAAAGATAGAAAAGAAGAAAAACAACTCCGCCAAAAATTCCTGTTTTAGAGATGTTCTTTTTTTTTTATTACTCTACCATAACTTGATTCACGTGTCAACTGACTTCAAACAGTATCAACTACTGTGAAACAGACTTTGATTCAGTAATGATGTGAAGAAGGTTGCAGGTACTTTGCTAAGTGAAGATACATGACAAAATGCTCTTTGAGGTTGACTACGACTCAGGAAGTGTCTTGCTTTCTTTACCCACATCACTCACTGCCTGCTCACCCCCTTTCGCACCAGACTACACCAGGGAAAAGAGGCGAGCTGTTTTGAAAGTGTCACACCAGCCTCCAAGAGCTACATTAATCTTTACTACTATGCAAATTCAGGATGTCATGGTGTCTATGCTAAGTAGCCAAGGAAGGGAGGGATATTTGAGCCGGAGGTCTCTGACTGAAGTATGGTCCTTTAACAGTGTATATACACTCGTTGACAATGTATTTTGAAGGCACACCTTGGGAATACTGTGTGGGCCCTATTGGAACCCCGGTGCTGCCAGTAATTTCTTTTTCTCTTTGTGAAGCATTGATCCAGCAAGGTGCCAGAAATGTTCCAAAGGGATTTTGATCTATACTCACTGGACAGCATGATTTTTGCAGCTTTTCAGTGGTGTGAATGAACGTGTGAACATCCCTCTGTCCCCGCTGTCCCTTATCCCAAAAGTGTGTTATTAGGCTGTGATGTGTTGACTGTGCAGATCATTGGTTTAAAGTAATTTCCTGGAACCATCTTGAGACAATGATACATTATATTGCGTTAATAAAAAAATGCAAAAAAACAGCAAATTATAAACATGAAGGGTTGCACCTTGTCAGCAACAATGCTGGCTGTATTTATAGAAGCAAAAACTAAGAAAATTGCAAGTAATGGCAAACGTGAGGCATTTTTCTGAGGCCTGCTTCCTGCAATATTAAGTATTCATTTCAGTGCAGAGATGACCCCTTTGCCCTTCCTTACAACCAGTATGCAGAGTTGACCACCTCACCTTGATATTGCGACTGTTTCAGGCCGTGGCCGTGTCAAAATCAAACACGGCCAGCAGTTAGACAACCGATGGTGAGGGTGGATATACTGTATGTGAGAGACGACGCCACTCTCATGTTTTCTAGCTATACTGTGACTGGACAACAAGTCATCAAACCCGAACAACAATAAATCATTTGTCCTCTTATGTTACCCATAGGAGTGTCTCCTGCAATAGTCGACCCTATACTGCAGCAGCCAAACCACACTTTTGTCGTCATGTTTACAATGATAAACAAACGGTTAAGCTTATGATACAGCCGTGGTTTTAATCATGGTTAATGTTAAAGAAAATACTGGGGCTTCATCATTGTGATTACAATGGTAAGCATGCAATTACGTTTGTGGATCAAGTCGTGGAGAAAACAAGCAAGGATGATGGTTGGTTTCAAATGAGAAGAAAAAAACAACAATCTCCAATGTTGAACTCCTAACACAAACCTCTTTTTATTACGTCAACTGATTCCCTCCAATTCGGAGGACGCCTGACTGTAAAACTCAACTATGAGTAATAATAAGCTGCTTGCAAACTTTTTTTTTTACAATGGGGCAGTCTTGTTGGGTGATTGAACGTCAGCGGGTGCTGTCACAGTCAACGATGATAATCTCATTGATGCATAACAACATCCAGACCAATCCAACTGACTGGGTCTGAATTATAAATGCAATATGAACAAACACATTTCCTGTTTAGCAGAATCTGGACAGGGCAGAGGAATTATGATAAAAAAAAAGACCTAGCAGCAGCAGCACCTCATATTTACTTTGTATAGAATGTTATGGTTGATATAATTGCTATTTGGTTCTGTTCCTCTGCAGCTACAACGAAAGGAAACTCACCACTGTGATTAGATGTTGCCGCTGGCTCAAAAGATAAACCAAAAATGATACAGGGAGGAAACAAAGTGGTTCAAAAACAGTATGTTCACTTGGTTGTACCACATTTAAATATTGAGATATTATCCACAATGTTTCCGCCACCAGTTGCTGAACAACAAAGTTGCAGCCCAGCAGAAGAAGGGAGCATTGTTGTAGTTTTAAATGTCCATGCCACCTTACACATGATTAGACCCTACAGCTATTTTTGATTACACAATGAATTGATCATTTCTTTCACCATTGGGGTTTTAAAAAGCCCTGTTAAGTACACTTGAAGAATACAACACCCTCTGATGTTGATGACATACAGTTTAGATCCATTGAGTATCAAACTTTGATCATCTGCATCCTCATTTAACAAGAGTCAAGATTTTTCTCTTCAGAGATTCAGTTTTAATGACGATATGTCTACCAAAGGTTCTCCAATATCTTATGTCCATTTCCAACTTTTGTACAATGACTTATAAACTAAGTAACCTGTTTTTACCTATTTGGGATACCTTGGGTCAAAATAAATGAAAAAATAGTGCAAGATTTGACTTGAATGAGATTCTGCATATCGTAGTCGTTGATGACACTTGCTAAGAGCTCAGAGGTTTAGCTGGACAGTGAATGAACCACTGAACCATGTTTACATGTGCTTTCTTGCCATCATCGTGACTCATAAAGGATTGACTCACTGTCTGAAGGAGGGAGCTGCATTACCAGGGAGGTGCGGATATAATGAAGTGCCCACTAAGTGTACTGTCAGAGAGGAAACGCGGCGGACGAGAGAATGGATAGCCCCCTTGATGTGTCAAAACTTCAGTTTATCAGGATTTCCTAATAACGTGGATTGTTCAAGCGTTTGATCATTCTCCCACTGAGACGCCTGACAGTTTTCTTCATTGAGACTAGCAGAGGCATTGTCCATAGATTGTGATGTGCAATGACATACTGTATCACAGGCTTGTGTTTGCAGCAAAGACTCTGAATCATTGCCTTTCACCGACCAACACAAAGCACAACAATGATACTGCTTAATGATTCTCAGAACATTTATTATAGAAATGATGTCCTGGAAACGGGAATTGCTTCTGACTTACATTCAAACACTCAACAGTTAGCTGTGGTGTCATTCAGCTAATTTCATTTCAGTTTCAAACTGCGTTCATTGTGACTCTTCACACATCAACACAAGCATGACGACTTCACAAAGAAGCTTGTGAAACATGAATAATCCAAACAACTGTGGCATTGTTATGAATTTTAATGAGAACTCGAGAACAAGAAGTATATATCATACTAATCTTTCTAAAAATAAATTCATTTTTCGATGAAATGTTGATCTGTCTTACTTCAAAATTAGTCAATGTGTTAGTTATATGTAATCTGATTCCTATGCATAGATCAATGTATACATTAAGAGATCACATTTATTAGAGATGGCTGGAATGAGTGTACAACATTTACTGTTGGTCGTAAGACAAAGAGTTCTGTCATTGCTGCTGCGTACAAAGTGGATCAGAACTGTAACTTCTAAGGATGTTACTGTATGTCAGAATATAGAAAGCCTACCTAATCTACCTAATAAGGTCTAAGACTACAGGAATTATGGAACCTTGGTCAGCATATTTGGTCAGCCCAAATTAGTGTGTTTTCAGAGCCATTCTTAAACCTCCCAAAGTGCGCAGCAGAATCGTTGGTGGCCGCCCCGATGATTATCAAACATGTTTAGTATCGCAGTGACGTCATCGCGAGCGGAAGCAATGAGAGAGATGAGTTTAAGATATTACTAAGATTATTGCTCCTGAGGGAGCGACACACCACCTCCTCATGTCACCTCTCTGACGTGATCTCATGAGGGGGTGGTGCGTCGCTCCCTCCAGAGCAATAATCTTAGTAATATCTTGTGGTGAGTGATGTGCCATTATTTTCAAATTTTGTATTGTGTGCACATTAGAAAGAAGACTATTTGAGAACACTCTCCTCTTGTGCGTGACGAAACCCGATTTCGAAATCTATCATGATTTTACATCTCCTTTATTCTGAGCCCAGCTTTACTGTTTATCTGTAACTGTTACTTTACAAACAGCCATTATGACAGACCTACTGTACTCACATGACCAAATGAAAGGAATAGCCCAGTTAGACTGATTTTCGTTTCTTTCTCTCTTAACACATTGTCAATGTTTGGATTCGTCAAACCTAATAAGTAAATTATGAAAGTGATGGTTGACATGCTTTCTACGCATGCAGGTCATGTATATATTCCCCCAGAGAAATGGTCATAAAAGCCGAAGAACAGATAGAGATATTTTTTTAAGAAGACGACTGCATACACAAGTAAAATACATACATGTTGGTGGTTAATTACAGTAGCATTCAATGCACACAGAACAGAAGATCAACTTTGACCACTGCTGGTAACAATGAAATATTAAAAGTCAAAATCTTCAACATTCAGGAAGAGACACTACTTCTCCCACCGTCTCCAGTGAGACCAACGCCAAATTCATGAATACTTTCTCAGGTAATCCATATTAATGTGATACTGACAGGTATATCAATACTGGTCAGGACATAACTTTTATACCATGTTAAACAACTGAAACTTGTCTGTATATCATACAATACACTTTATTGGATATTTTATTCAGCTGACAACTTGTGACTGTAACTGTCAACTCTTGAGAAGGAACACAAACACTCCTTCTTGCAAAGCCAGTGGCACAGTCTTGGTAAAACATTGATAATGCACAGAGACAAGGCTCACAGTCATATCCCCATTTGCTCTATGCATATCTTCCTCAAATATGTTGATGTCAGTTTTTTGCTGGCAGTGCAGTCAGTTAAAAGTGTTTCATTGATGTAGTTCAAAAGCCAAGAAGTACAGAGCTGTCTCTCTTCCCCAGTCTGCCTCAACCAATTGGGGTCCATCACCATCACCAAACCAAACTTCTCCTCACAGCCAGGGCAATTTTTCCTCCTCTTCCACCTTCCACCACTGAGCACCAGTCATATTAATATCTTTGTAGAAGGCAAATGTGCTCCAGGAGGCCGGTCCCATGTGCTTTTTTCCCAAACCTCTTGCTGTTTCTCTGGCCACAGCCAAGTGCATTAACATATGTTCTCACCGTGCACAGTGTTACTCTGCATTGGTAAATGCCTTATTACAGCAAAAACCGCTCTGTGCTCCTCCACTGAACATCCATAAGTAGTAAAACACAGCCATATCTGCCCACTCAGAACAGTAGGGATGTGTCTCACATGACGGGGGGCTCCTTAACATTTAGTCAGAGGCCATCTTTGTGAAATTGATATTCCTCCTCCTCTCACAGTAATGGCGGGTGGTAATAATGACAAATAAAGGCAATATTGCAACTGGATGGTACACACTGAGCATAATAAGGTCATCGGCTGGTTATGTTTTTTTGTTTTTTTTACCCATATTTATGCCTTTTTAGCATGCAGAGTCAAAATCTCCCAGTATGACGTGCATCTCCAAAGACTAAACCAGTGTGAAATATGCAAAGGCAGAGAGTGAGAAAAATATCCTGAGCACTGCATCCTGTTTTATCCTGAAGAGCATACACACTTTCAATAATTTCAAAAATACAATTTTCTTTTTATTATCGCATTTGTTTTTGTTACTTTTTTATTTTCTGTCAGAGGTAGTAAAAAGGCATTTCATAGATCTTGAATTGTGTCCTTTACAATTGTAGCACAATTGGGAGATAACACTTACTATTGTCTGAACAGTCTTTTGGTAACGATGCACAAAATACAATCCACTAAATACAACTGAAAAACTAGAAGGAGAAAACATAATAGGATACATTGAGACACCTCTCATAGCATCGTGGGGTATTGTTGCCAAGACATTGCATGTTTGCAGTTAATTTAACTCATGAGTGTGTGTATGAGTTAGGTTTGAATCCCCAAATAACCCGTACTGCTCACAAAACAAGGACATGCATTACATCCAGGTGAGCCATTAACCATTTTAACATGTCTTGGAAAAGCAGCTTGATAGTGCATATGGCGAAAGTGTGATGACTATAAAGCATAAAACCAGAGAACAGACAACACATCCACTACGAAAGCAGCTTGACTGCTGCAAAAAATACTGCTCTGGGTAAAATGTGTATGCAGATATCAACTGCCCCCTGAGGTCGTTTGAGTGAGTATGCTTGCGGTCATTAGCTCCTTAGGTGTTTTTTTCATTTCTAATTTGGGCGATCTTTGTTCTGTCTGCCAGAGAAACAGTTGTGCCATGTTGATCTGACAACAGATTCTAAAATAATGTGTATCAAACACCACGGAGAAGTTGTCTCAGACTTACAAGAAGAAGTGGGGGCTGGCATGCATGTCATCCCACAGCACCGCTCTGATTTATAATAGTTGGATGAAAAAAAATAAGAGGCCAGGATACATCACTGAAACATGAAGGCATTGAATAATACTTTACTCATGAATAAAATCATTAAAAGAAGCTGTTTTATAACTTAGGCCATAGCCATGAATTTTGAGCATTTTATGATTAATGCTTTATCTATAAATTAAAGGTTTTGGATTTCAAAGGCTTTTTATTTATATATTTATTTATGTTTTAGTTATTTATGATTATATTCTGGTTTTGACAGGCCAGATCACCTGAGGACACAAGTTCTGTTTGCTTTAAGTTCGGAGATCTTTTTCTTAGACAATCTGTTTCGGGCCGCGCCATTGTGCAAACTAATGAAGCCTCAAAGGCTTTGTTTAAGTCATTAAACATGGAAATCTAACTGCACAGTTTTCTTCTAATGGCAAACAATTACATGACGACAACCTGGCCAGGAAAATCAATGTCAGTGAAAAAAAGAATTTAGACGCATTGTCCAAGTATTAGACACTTGACTTGCCATTGACAAAATGACGGGCAGACAGTATCTTACTCGCATTTATCAGGTAGCCAGGATCCTTCATTTGGACATTTCGAAGAATACATACAGTAAGTAATTTATATAAGTAAACTAAGTATAATTAAGGCAACACAAGAAGGCCACATGCAGTGTAAATAATGCAACCAATCTGGTTGTGGGTGATAGGTGACAAGGTCTGGTTCATGTTTACACGAAATCAATAATGATTAGTGGAAGAATCTTACAGCAGTATTGTGCAGGTTTTAGCCAGAGCAGCACAACCTCAGCAAAAAAAATGCTGTAGAACAGGCCACGACACATTGACCTAAAAAGTAAATGAATGGGAAGTTTATTAATTTAAGGGTGGCTAGCTGACTCACTATCAATTCAACTGAGAAATGGGACCCACTCTATGTTACATGCATCAAACAACATCACACTACAAACCTTAATGAATTTCGTAACACAGCCTATATTTCATAGATGTGTCATTTTGAGAGATGGGAGAGTTACTTCACCCAGTGGATTTCCTTTTTTTAAAATTGTTTTACATCTTTTCCTCCTCACACTGTTATTGACAATATCACCTACGTTCCTTTCATTTATGTTACATCTGTCACTCCGCTATCCTCATTTGTACTCTAATTTTCAATTAATCTGTCCCCTTGTTTGATATGATGATTTTATTATAATGAATGTCTGTTTATTCAGATCTCTGCAGTGATATTTCATTGATTATAAAGTGAATAATTTAATTCACATATAGTTAGTGTACTGTTTACCTCTTCCTCAGGTTTTACTGTCAGAAGTTTGCTTGCGATACTCAGTTCTGCATCTTATGTTCCTATTATTGTTTTCTTTCATGGTTTAATTTCCCTGTATCCTGACCTTATCTAATGCCACACTTGAGTTCAAATGTATATTTTGTAACGGGACTATTTTCTGTTGAAGGGACAAAACATTGTGCCCACCTGCATCACCAGGGAAATATGCATTTCTGGTGGGTATTATTGGGTGTTGGGGAATTTCTCTCCGCCCCTGAGAAACTGCAAAGATGAGTGTTGTCATGCACTATGCAAGGTCATCTTATCTGTGGCAGGCCGAGATAGTTGATGGGTAGCTGAAGGCTGACTTGCATGTCACATAGTAGTAAATACAGACCGTTACCATGGAGATAGCTATTCTGTTTGTGAGATGACGACATTACACCTACAGAGACCAGATTGTCTTGGGACACAATATACTGACCAGCCTGTTGATCTGTGTAGCGAACCAGAAGTCTCCTCAATATTGAGCTCCTATAATAAATACTAGGGATGGCAATATTGGCCAAAATGACTGGATCGGATATCGGAAGAAATAAGAAGTAAATCCAATCCGATATATTAAAGGAAACATACCAAATAAATGCTTAATTTACATATCTACTAAGCCTTGAACGACATTCAATATGTCATATTTTTATACATATTTTTACGTACATTTATTATTATTTAACAGTTTACAGTTCAATTTGTTTTTTGCTTGTTTGAATGGTGCTGACCATAAAAATTTTTGTCAAAAGTTCTGTGAGAAATAAAACAGCATTATTCCATAACTCAGTCATGTTCCTGGCTATGTGTGTCTTCATTTAAGGGAGTTGATTACTTGTTTCACAGTTGAGTATGAGGTTTTGGATGGCTAGGTTAAGCAAAGTGCATCCTGAACAATGTATCATTAATATATTTCTATATTTACTGGATTGGAATTACTAAAGTAAGATTTGTTGCAGCAGGTCAAATGTGATAATGATGCATTTGAAAAGTGCATTTTGAGTACACCTGCTGCAACCGTTTTTTCACAATCCATGTGAACACGTCAAGTAGGATCAGCCAGTCACATTTTGCCTGCTTTAAAAATTTTTTTAAATCAATATGGAAGAGTCCAGGACTTGCTAATATCCAGCAGTCAGGTTAAGATGCTTATACATTAGCAATCTGGGGGACCAGGCAGCTGGGCTGCAGTCCTGGAGCACACAATGACTTCCCATTAATAGGTTGGGGAGCGTGAGGAGAGCCCACCTAAGCAGAGATTTCCATGTGGATATGGCCTATGGCACAGGGGTACCTGCCCCCAGCCATCTGCACTGATTTGACAAATGATTCTATATCAAAGGCCTCTGCACTGATTTCGGTGGTAATTGATTGGAAGTGAGGCCCTCAAATCCCTGATTGGTTTAGCTGGATGTAGTGAGGAGATATGCTGTGGCAAGTGAGAGGAAAGGACAGCCAGCAAGAGAGAGGGAAAGAGGGAGGGAGTGGGGAAGGGATCTGGGAAATCTACTACAGAACTCTGCCTCAATTGCACCTTGAGAGAATTCAGAGTGAAATGTTGTCAGATTTGCAGTTTCTACACACAACAGGCAAAGTATATATATATGTATATATATATATATATATATATATATATTTTTTTTTTTCTTTCTCTCTACAGAAGATCCCCTGGCATATCTGTGTTTGTGTTTCTTTTTGTGATGCAGCTGTCAGGATATCCAATTTGTTAGTGTGTCCGTGAAGATTAGATTTCACCATTCAGAAGAGGGGGAACTTGGTTAGAAATGGAATATTATTGATTGGTTCCACATGGAGGTGTGGTCTGATGCAGATGTATGAGCAGGGCGAGTTGGCTGCCTGAGACCTTGCATGGATTATATATTCCTTCATCAATTGTCTATGAATTTTTTAAGGCCATTAACCCTTGTTGTGGAAATTGTGTGACAGGGGAGATAATATCAAACATGGAGGCTACCTGTTTAGGGATTCCCGGGAGGATTACCTCAACCTCATGAAACATTATGGGAAATGAACTGCATGAGACTGCAAACTGAAATGAATGAATTATATGCTGAATGCCTATTATCTCTAAATATATATATGTACAATCTTTTAACCTTTTATGTAACCATACATCTGAAAGTATTAAAGTATTAAAAAGTACATACTCCTCAATTTTTTCTATCAAAGTACCATTCTAATTGTGAATTCAATCACATTTATTCATACAGCAGTCCACGTATGGCCAGAAAAATGCTTGTATTTAATGTTATCCATGCTGTGACCAGCCCTTCTAGGTATGCAACCATTAATGTGTACAACACAAATGGTCATTCTGTAGATGAGCCAGGAGATGGTGGAGCCCTGTTACCGCAGCTGTGACAGTGATGCTACATATATGTAGGCCTACTGCCTTTATTACACGGCAGGCTGGCTGCGCTGCATACCTTTTGCCATTTGACACAGACATGTGGTGCTTGCTAGTGACAGATGCTGCACAGTACTGGTCCCAGAGGTCACAAATGACCTTTTGGATTGTCTTTTTTTTTTCAGTCACAAAGCATTATTTGTTTGACGAAGGCCACCGATGCACCCTAGGCACCCTGATGGAGCCGTTGGTTGTTGCTGCTTGTCTTCTGAGATCAGATTTACCTCAAATAAATTGTGTGTGTATGTTTGTGAGAGGGGTTGAGTGAGTGGATGCGTGTGCCTCCGTTTACTTGCATATGCGATGCGTTGCTTGTGGACGCACATTTCCAGGAAGATGCCCCGCTAACCACCCTTAGTCTGCTTGATGCCTTTAACTCAGCTTAAGTGCTGCATGACTAGCCTCTTGTTTGGTTGCCAGAGGGATTTTCTTTTATTATACAGAATGAATCATCATTAAGATGTGCTTATTCAGTGGCCTCTCCTTGACTTAAAAAAATGCTGCTGGTTCTCTTAAGCGTTTCATCTGTGGCAGTCATTGCGTTTACATTTGTATCAAAGTTTAACTTCACAGGATAAAATGTGCCTCAAGAAAGCACGGTGTCTGCCTCGCATTTTCATCACTCAATTTTTACATCGTTAGGTGACATTTTGCATGAGAACGTCTCATTTTGTGCAGAATATAAAACTGTGAAATGGCATCCTCGAGTTGCACGGTTTTAGTTTACCTTAGCAGTTTCAGAGCTGGCAGACACAGGGTGCAGTGCAGCCCCATACTGTCAGAGGTTCTTGATCCCCACCCCCATCTGTTGCCCTCTCCATCTGTCACCTAACTAGATTGCACCGTTCACATAGACACAAACATGTGCTTATGCATGCATGCACACACATTTTTACACACTGTCAGAACACCATCAGCTATATGAAATGGTAAAGAGCTCATCACTCATTGTGGTCATTGTTGTATACAGACAACAGATAAAATCGTGCAAAGCAAAGATACATTTTGAAGTTTCTGTTTGCAGCCTGTTACAAATTTTTACTGCTAATTCACAGAAATATGTATATATGTGTGCATCCCTGTTCACAATATTTCTATCCTGTTGTGCAATAATGAGGTGCTGTAATTCATGCTGGGGAATCAGAAGAAAACCTTGTGATAACACACAATTTTCTACCGCCTGAAGCCTGGTGTCAGAAATATGATCTTACCCTCACCTCTTACCCTGACTGCCGTACTGCAATCATGCTGTGAGGAGAGGCCACTCATTAATTATTCACAGAATGCAAGATTTTCACTCTTTATCTTCTCGCCAGCGAAAGGAGACCATTTAGAAAAAAAAATAATAGGAGAAAATAAAGGAAAAAAGAGAAAAAAAGCTGGTTGGCTGGTGAATAAGAGAGTTTCCAGTAGACGGACAATGCTCTCTATGTGAGTAATAATTGTAGTTTAACAATGTGCGGACCTTTGGGATTTTCAGTATGCAATATATGGCCTTTAGACTCGGATCACTATGGAAACCAAAGGCCCGAACGACCTGCAGTGCCCACCCACTCGGACAGCCGTTAATCATCTTCGCTCAGATCCTGGCACTGCAGAATTTGGCCAATGTGTCAAGAAGCAATTATATATACTTAGTGCTTGGGCACCCGATCTCCTCCCTCCCCTCTCTTTCCTCGCTCTCACACTCTTAATATAATCACAGAGCAGTCAGTTTAAAAGCCCTCTGTTCATTTCACTATCTGTCTGGGGGATGCACACAATGCGGATGAAGAGAAGTGTAAAAAGACAGAGGATATTCTATTCTGAGTGCCATTATAATCAGAATATTCTTTTCATATAAATAATATTCAGCCATTTACTCATTTTACCAGCCTCCTGAGCTGACTGACATACTAAATTACCCCAGCTGGCCCAATGCATTCGCTGCACATATTGGGTTGGTGCGGATCATGGAGACTAATGTGAGCTGACTAGAGGGAGATTATGTTCCGCTGCTAACAGCTAAAACGTGAATAACGTGATTTTCAAACCCACGGTGTTCCCCATTACATCAGCCCTGATCAGCTGTGTGGAAATATAAAGAGAGGAAATCAGGAATAGGGAGAATGGGACTGACAGACGTACACTCTGAATATAGTCAGACACACGGTTGGGATACTATGCTAAAGAGCTGCTCTATCCTCTCTGCTCGTCCTTGAACAATAGGAAGAGAGGCATTCCTGTATTTTAACTTCTGCAACATCCCATCTAGAGATGGTCAGATACCATTTTTCCCTCCCCAATACCAATACCTGGACCTGTATGCTACCAACCCTGTATGGAAGTGAAGATTGCTGTCATTGTTGTATGGCCTGGCTCAGGTTAAGCCCTTTGAAAAACCGACACATGCAGAGAACAACAAAACTGACACATGCAGAGAACATGCGGAGAACAGTTTGACAGTCATAACTGAAAAGGAACACAAACGCCATTTTCGCCAGCTCTGGCTAATGCTTTTCTACTGGAAATCCCTTCCTCTTTGCCGCTCTAAAAACAGTACTTGTCAGTTGCAGTACAGTGCAACTGCTATGTGTAATGGGAAAATTGCAGTTTTATCTGGGTGAAACTACTTTAAAGACGTGGTATCGGATCAGTACAAAGATTTGCATATTCGCCGGCTTTTATGGCAGTATCGGAGGCATTTCCAATACTGGTATCTTCTTCGGAACATCTCTAATCCCAATATGTTCTAGATTATGCCTAACTAAATATTGGAAAGTTAAGGTCTGTTGTGAAGGACGTGCAGTGTAGCTTTGCAGTGTCCGAAATCCAAAACAAAAGTTGGTTGCCTTGCTTGTGTTTCCTCAGTGTCCACTGTCCCACCACCATCTACAGCTTCCAATGCCACCAAAGTCATTGTAGACAACTCGCGGTGCATTAGCGATGTAGAGCGGTGTTAAGCTTTGAACAGTTGATGACAGGCTGTCAGACAGCTTCCCTCCATTGGGCTCCTTTGACCAAAGTCCATTTTGCAATGAGCCACTCTGTGTCCTACCGGCCATTCATCCAGAAAAAGGACACAGGCATTTTTGACACGTTTGGTGCTAAGTGAACTGAAATTGTATGAAATTCACTACAAAACACATTAACACATTTGCAAGAGGCGTGTGGGGGTGAAAGGGGGAAGTTCCTTCACTCAGTGTGTGGAGATCACTTGGGACTATCAAGAGGAAGTGATGATGATGATGTTTTTACTGTGCATGAACAGGACTAATTGAATAAATGTGTCCTTCTCACCCAGTGTCAAATGAATATTAAATCATAACAGAATGCAGACAAACAAATAACAAGGACAAAAAAGAGATGCATAAAAAAACTCTCCTTCTAGAAATCAATCAATGCTAAATCAATTTTAATATTTTTGGCATAGACTCTTGTAAAAGGGTGGAAAAGATATGTGAAAAGATGAGAGGGTTATTGAAATTTTAAAGAGCTAATAAATAAGTGTGTGAATGCAAATAGACACACAAACTAAGCCTACTAAGAACATGAACAGATTAAAATATCTGTAAATATTTCACATAATGTTGTTTGTCCCTTGGCTGAAAGCAAGCTTGAGTTTACCTTATGAGGACAAATGGGGGGCGGTGAGTGAAAGGACTTCTCCGGTGTCTGGCCTGGATTCTACAAGAAAAACACATTATCAGGGGCATGTTTTTCAGTAGAGGGCATCTCTCAGCAAATCTTCAGTGACATAAAGTTGCAGCTTATTTCCCGGTCTTTGCCATTAGCGTTTGTTGCAATATATTTTAAAGGGGTTAAGCGACTCTCACTCAACAAGCATGTTTTGCTGCCCACTAATCCAGGACCACAGCTTTTGTGGAAAGTCATATTTTAAATCTTTATCATGACAACATCATCTTCTCCTGCATCGTGTGAAGGGGTTACGGTGATGTGTTATTGTTTTGTTCTCACATTTCGTTTTCTTTTTAGCCCTCTACAAAGATTATAAATCCTTCTTTGTCAGAAAATTTCACTGAACATATGTTCAGACTTTTGCATACACGCCTGAATCCCTTTTTTTTTTTTAAATTTTTTTTAGGTTAAATGATTATCACATTGTTAATACACCAATACATCAGTCAGACACAAGAAAACACCATTAAAAAGGAGACACAAGGTAAGTCAACAAGCCAACAACAGATGGTCCCGCTGCTTGTGATTATGCAAAGATCCAAAGTATTTGCACAATGACAATTCCAGAAAAGAAAAAAAAAAAGGAAAATGACAGGATCAAGAAGCCATCTCATGTTGACCTCTGTGATATGTGAACAGCGCAATGGGTGAGGCGAACCCAGCGGGGGAGTAGATAGCCTCTGAAAACATCTTTGGGAATCTACTAAGGGCTTCCCTCCTGGGAAGGGCCTGTTGATTTCCAAGCAGGTGCCTTCGGTTATGTCCTCATATCCAATTATGCGCCTGTGGTATGTCTGATGCTCCCTGACACTATTAATGGCTGCCTTATGGTATCACCACGACAGATGAGACACTCAACTCTCCAGACTCTTAACATCTATATTTCATTGCAACGCAGACGGAGAACACCTCACTAGCACAAGAAAAAAAAAAAAAAAAAGCCAGGCTTTCAACATAGCATTACCACCACATCATGAAATATAAATGAATGAATGGGCCTTGCTGGGACGATGGAATTAGTAGATAAAATTTTCCCTACAGATTGAGTAGGCTGTATAATCATGATATCTTAATTGATGTGACAAATAATCATGAGTTATTTTCTTTGGGGACAGGAGCAGGAAATGCAATTTGCTGCCGTCTGTGTGTGTGTGTGTGTGCACGCGCGTCCAAAGAAGCATGCATGTTGACAGTATGATTTCCGCAGGGAACACAGCATGTCCACACTTCCAAACAATGCCTGTAAAATTGTGACTTATATATTGTTTGTATATTGTCCATTTAAGTGCAGGTGCATTAAAATATCAGAGTCCAGTAAATCATAATGCAAAACACTGCTTTTTCAATATGCAGATGATTCTGTCCAAGTTAATGACTGAAAAATGGAAAGCTTGAAAAACCTCCCACCAAACATTTCTAGTGAAAACTGAAGGTAACATTAAACCTCCAGTATCTTTGGAATAGTAAAAAAAAATAATACTGAGAGTTGTTGCTTTTCCTTAAGAGGTTAATTTAAGCTATAGTCCACAATCAACAACCACTATAATTTGAAAGTACAAACAAAGTAGGAGAAGCAATATTTACAAAAACATATCAAATGTGCAGCTGAAAATCTGCTTGGATTCAGTGCTTCATGAATAAAGGGGCCTGTTGAAGCTTGATACCCACCACAGATAATCTAAATCCCTTTCCCTCTCTTGGACACTCACACAAACTCAAACACACACACACAAGATCTCCCCTGGCTATAATTACAGTTGTTTTATATTTTTTTGCTATCGCTTCTTATTTTTGTGTTGTTTTATTTTAATTCTTTGAGCAGAACAAAACACTGCATTCCATTCATGCTTTGTCTCTTTGTCACACACCTCCAGTGTAACTCATACATGTAAAAGGCAATTATTAATCATTCATTTTTCATCAGCGCAGAAACAATGTGGCTTTGTGAGCAATAACTCACACTCCGTGCTTTTTCACAGGAGGCAAAAATGTGATGATGACCACGAAAGCAGGAGAGAAATGACAAACAGAAAAACATGTAATGTCATTTCTCAACTCACCCTTTGGTGGGGGACATTCTGCATCTGATAAGGAAACACTATTGACAAGACTTGCAACAGAGGGTCTTGGGTTTCACCACATATTGATTTTCTTTGTCTTTTGGGGAGGTTACAGTAATTTGATGAGCCCCATAGAGCACCGTGGTAAGATATATAACAAAATGTATTTTCTGATAACTGAAACATGATGTTTCTTTGTCTGATTTCTTGGAGACATGCTGATGTGGCATGGATTATTTCTGCCGTGCCTCTGGTATGCATTCCATGAGAGTAATTCTGGGTAATTCTTGCCCTCACCTCAGAACCATCATGACCTACAAATTGCCCAAGTCCTAATCAGAAGGCTTAATAAATTTTTAGGTGAAACATCCGAAGATAAAGAAACTCTGCCGAACTCATGCTCCAGATACATGTGAATATTTACTTTTATTTGTTATACTTTGGTAAATTTTCACTATTTTTCACATAATATATCATGTCACATCACGTACATAAGATTTAGTGCTGTAATACCTGAGTTTCCCCTCTGGGAATCAATAAAGGCATAATGTATGTAGATGTAGGGCTACTATTACATGTAGTGGTTATAGTAAAATATATGGACACTGGTATATGTCAAAAAATCCGGCAAGAAACCAATGAAGTACATATCACAAGGCCCTGGAGTGGATGAATCCAATTAAACATTAACAGCCAGCAAGGGATGCTGAAAAAGGTAAAACAGAGGCACCAATTAGACGCTGATGATTTCAGCTGATGAATGTAAGACTTGGCAGTCGATTGGTTGTGGAATATTCACATATTCAAAAAAAATAAAAAGCCAGAGCAAAAATCTGAGGCAGAGATTTTTCCAGACGCACAGAAGCAGCCTGAGTGTGAGGGGACGGACTCAAACTGAAGCACATTTGTTCAACAACAGTGAATCTGAGTGAAGACAAACAGTTTTGAGCAGGGGCAAAGCACATTTGCACTTTGCAGGACCTATTTGAGAGTGGGGTCAGGGATCTGAGGGAAAGCACTGCAAAATCGGAACGGGAAATGAAGAAATAATGCTCTTAAAAGGAGAGGCCGTGCTGTTGCATAAAGACAGGAAAGAAACTCCGTAGATGTGGTATATAGCAGTCTGGTCACATTCGACAAGCCAACTTCCCCAACAAGCCCCATGAAGAGAACAAGAGGACTATTCAGTGCTGAGTGGACAGGGACTTGTGGCACATTTGTGTTTCCAGCCCCCATCAGCTCAGCCTCCATTCTCCACGCACATAAGGAGGCTTTATGCTGTCGCCTTCTCCGGATCCCTCAAAACTGCCATACTACTCTTGGTAAAGTGCATTTCCAGCAGCTAGTTACTGCTTTTCTAGCCCTGTTTGCCACCCTGACATTGTTGCCCCCCCTCCTCCCCCAATAAAATATAGTTCCCTCACTAGGATTAAAGAAGCAATGTAGTTCAAGGATTATCAAATGCCTTTGATCATGTGACTGCCATGTTTTTGATCTGTAGCACATAGCCCCGAATATATTCTCTTTTTCTTCCCCTCTGTCTCTATCCCTCTCAATGGATTTCCGCTTTCTTGATGGTTCTGTGCAGTGTTAGATCAGTCCTTGACAGCCAGTGAAAAAAATAATGTAACAGTGGTAAAACACATATATTTGTAATATTGTGATGAAGGAGATCACGCCTAGACTACGAATCAGAGGTAATCCACTCATGCAAGTGCCGTGACAGATAAAACTGCCTTGTGTTTCAGTGTGATTTACACTTTAATGACATGTAAGAATAAAAAGAGTATTTATCTTAGCCCTAATTGCTTTGATAGATTTCTGTATAGGTTTTCTCAAAGCGCACTCTACAACTCATCCATTTACTGTTCTTGCCGTTTAGATGTAATGACACAGATGTTTTGCGTAAAAAGAAAGGGACCATCGATTATTTGCCTTTGAAACAGGAAGTAAGGTTTCATATCTGTCAAACCCCTTTGTACCTCCAACTGCACTCCACTGCTGTTCATTAGCAATTTCTAAGCCTTAGGCTATTTTGCAGCATTTCAATCCCCGCATCATTGTTATTTAGTGGCTTACTTGGACATGCAATCAAAGGCACACGCAATACGCGCCACGCTTGTATCGCAAAGCAATGCCTTTTCCATAATGCCCAGACTGAAACCCTGTAATTGTGAGCCAAGGGATCCGTGGCTCAAATTGAGTCAACATACCTCAAAAACTGTTTTTTATCTTCATTGTGCGATCACCCACTATTAATGTCATTGCCAAGACAAAAAACTGGACATATGAAAACAATTATTTTGATGTGGCTTCAAGCAACATAACATTTCAATTTGAATGGCACTCAAACCATGCATCATTATAAGGCGTGGTTTTGGGCAAGGAAAGCCCATCAAAAAATGATTGAATATCATTTTAATGGATGAAAACCGATGAGGCTTTCATACTGTCTACCTGCCATGTTATTAGATGGAGCGTGTCAGTCAAGCTGAGGAACACAGAAACAACATACAGAGAGGATGACAAGCCATACATAAGCATGCTGCCTTCCATCTTCCTCCCTGTTTGGCATGTTTATCTAGTCTTCCATGTGAGCTTAGTGCAGCACTGTGCATATGCATACAGAGTGATGAAGGTTCAGAAACTAGAGCCTGGAGGAAGCTGCACATATAGCATGAGCGCTTTGAAATTGTGCCAGGGTGGGCCTAATTTGCAAAGCAATTTGACAACAAAAGTAAAATACTCCACAACTTCAAACCAAATCCTAGAGATGCCGACTGGTTACTGCTGTGCACTGTGCTAAGAGAGGAAATTCAAGAGGTTACATCCAGCGTCTTGTGTGAGTGTGTGCTTCTGACATGGCTTATTCGCAGACCTAGCACCTTGCACCAGCGCAACGTCGTGATTGCCTTGGCAAGGAAAGGGGGACTAATTTACATGAGAGGGAGTCCTGGAGGCACACGGGAGCTTGCCTTTGACAAAGGTGCCAACAAGCCTCCAGAAAAAAACATTGTAATTACAACTTACAAAGGGGCTGTGTTTCGAACAAATGCGATCTTAATACAGGAGGACCACATACTAGAAAATCATTCAGTTCCTAAATGAGCATGGCAGAAAAGACGTGGTAACGTGGTAACTTCATGTAATTTAACTGTATGCTTATAATTATCTATCCACATAACTCAAATTCAAACTGTAGAGGCCATTTGTGATCATTCATTATTTTATGTCATACATCTTTTGTATATAGGTATGGATATGTTTGTTTTTTTACCCTGCAATTTTGAACAGTACTGGTACTATGGGTTGTATAGACAACTTTAATATAACTGTGGATTAACTGGAACAGGACCCCATATGGGTTTATGCTAATCTAAAATATCTCAAGGCTTAATATTGTTTTTATTCCCTGTGCAACTGCTATGGCTTTGCATCCAGAGGTTTGTTTTTAACAGAATTGATACCTACAGAGAAGGGAGACAGGAACATTTCACAGGCTGATGCGGTTTCAAATTGAGCAACAGAGCTGCTGTGTACCACAATCCATGCATGGCATATTTAGCAGTTCAGCAAAGGTTTATGTATCAGCAATGCCCATCGTGTTTAAAAAACAAAAAAATGTAACTGTTTTCCTTTAGTGTCAATGTTTTCTATTTTGACCAAGTGCTGTCAGCTACTGTCCATGACCTTCAGGTAGGAAAATAATTTGATTAATTTTCTTTTCTTCATATTTGACCCACTGTCAATAATCTCATGTCTGCTTCTATGCACTTTCACTGATGTCCAAGATCTACCTCAATACTATACAATCAGCATTTATTTTTGATATTGCTCTCCATTTCATTTGAAAATGCTCTGAATTTAGTAGTTACCCAATAGTTACAATAATTTTGCGGCACAATATTATATGGTAAATGGTAATTACATAGCGCTTTCAGTCACATTTATACATATTCATACACCGTATGAGAGGCAATTTTGGGTTAAGTGTCTTGCCCAAGGACACAAAGCCATGTGGACTGGCGGAAGCTGGGAACGAAGGTTGGTGGATGAACGACTCTTCCTCCTGAACCATAGCCGCCCGGTAACATCTATAAAAGACTGATAATTCTTTCTAATTGTGTCAAACAAGTAATGTGAATGTCCTGATCCATATAGGGAGAGAGGTCTCTTTGGATAGAGTTGGATGTAATTACATGTGTGTTTAGAAATCTGAGAATATTCCAACGCCGTCAATGTCTTAAACATGAGGTTGGAGGCAAACACTGCAATACCATTGTTGCTCACATTGTTAGGAAACGAGGGACAGTCTGATACAAATTGAGGCCACGAGATGAGACTGTGTTCTGAAAAGCTCTCTAATCCAGTAATATTTTGGGTGACTTTCTAAGATAAATACTTTGGCATTGTCTTCATGAAAGTGCCTCGCCTCATTTAAGTGTCTTTGGGATCTGGATCAATCCACATGGCGGGAGTCAGACTTGTACACTTGACCATATAATGTGGCACGCTTGTCACAACCCGGAATGCATTTCTCTCTTCAAAGTATATTTCTTGGCCTGCTCTCGTCATTCACTCCCTCTAACCAATTTGTCATTCTAAGCCTAGCTGCTTTGCTGCCAGCGCCGGCATGATAGCAGTGGGCCTCTCTGATCCAGGCAGTGGCTAGGGAGCAGGCCAAGTGTTACGCGAGCCTCCCTGGGACACCAAGCAGGCGCTTCTGCCGGCTGATGCACGCCTCCACGGCCGAGAGGAACTGGCTTTGCCGATGCTTTCAATTCGACACAGAATGGGGCTCATCTACTTTGTAAGGACATTTTCTTTTGTGTTTGCGCGCTGCATGTGCGCTTGCTTGTGTATTTTGTGTGCACACTTATCATGCGTGAGCATGCACATGCGGGTGTTAGAAAGATTTGTGTGAGAGGTTTGTGTGCGTGTGTGTGTATATTCTATGCGACTGTTTGTGCACGGCTGAATATATCTGATATCTTTGCATGTATGAATGCATGAAGTGCACGAAGCTGCTTATTTATATAAAGACAGAATTATCGTGAAATGAGGCTAAGCTATGAGGCTACAGTATAGGGTTAAAAGTCTGTCTAGTCACCATCAATTCCCTTATTTTAGTACTTGGTTGTCACTTAGCTGTAAGGTTTATCCGCAACAGTTAAATAATTTACTACTATAAGTCACTCTCTAGTCAGGTGAGCAGAGCATTACCTATATTCAAAATTAATGTATTGTATTCAAATTGGCTGCATGTTGTTACTGACTGCTTCTCATGGGCAGGCACATTATTTTGATAAATGAAAATAAATACCATAAAATTAAGTTAAATCAAAAAGTGCCTGTGATATGCATTAGCAAATCCCAAATTGCTTTGTGATTTTACTGCCTTTTTGAAGGAGCCAGAGTAGTAAATGTCAGCGTAGCTTTGATTTAGGTGATACTTTGACATTTGGGGAACAAGAGACTGTAACACAGTTTGGAAGTAAATCTGGTCAATGTGCAATCATTTTGTGTTTGTCAAATTACAGGGAAGCTTTGATGAGGAGTCTATTCTCTTTTCAGCGTAGGTGCTCAGCATTGACCTTTCGGACCCCTCTGTTTTTTATGTTGCAGCATTCTGCAACCATCTTCGGGACGGAACTATGCAGCGCTAATGCTTTTTGACAGGAATGAATGTATTTATCTTCAGCGCACATAGACTGTCACCCACGACGCTGTTCCCAACAATCATCTCCCTGAAAATAGACTCCTTCATTTGTCTTTGAATCGAGACTTGAAGTAGCCCGCTGAATGCATAGCCTGGGCTTTCTCGTTAGACATTGATAACCATCTCACAGAGCAACACCAGGCCTTTATCTGTTGGAGCGTGATTCAGTATTTGATTGGGAATGAATTTGGATGGCTCCAATCAGTTTCCCTTGTACGAGCACAGTTAACATGTGTGCGACTGCTCCTTGAGCGCTGATGGCAGGGACATGGGTGATTAAGGCCAGAGCCCAATCAAACCAGCTGTGTGCCATTCCCCCCATGGCACTGGTTGTGCCAGGCATGTGTTCCACAAAACTAGCAGGCATAGAGGCCTCAACCAAAACCCCGGTCTAGGGAGTTACGGCCACACATGAACTAGGACGTGGAGGCAGATTGGGATTTTAGCTGTACAAATATTTTTCAGAGACAGAGCTGCTATGCCAGCAGGAATAATCTCATTGGTTGCGTTAAACCTCAGTGGAGAGGGGTTCTTTTCTGGCCAAACCGGAGTAGGCTGCTGAAGCCCGATGTACAGTAAAAGGCAGGGGGTAATGAATGTTATGAATCCCAGTTATCTTTTTTGGTATATAAAAAAAAGTTTGAATCACAGACTATACGGTATGAATATGGACAAAATTACAGCTCCCCCAGAAGTGAAGTCAAACCATCTTAATTGCCCCCTGGTGGCTGAATGCAGTATAGATAAAAGAAGAAGAAAAAAACGCCTCCTCCGTGTTAGCGAATGGGACATGGGCTGAACTAAAAAGTCAAAGTACATGTGAAATGCATTTTCTAATTTTGATTTTAATTAGTTATTTGATGCTATAAAAACAAGGTGAAACGTCATGATTGAAAGCTGAGACTGAGTCCCGATTGGTCAAGCTCCTGTTTTGATGGGACCTCGGCACTGCGACTCCACACCACGATCAATACTGCGCAGACTCTGGCTCCAAATGATTTCAGGAGAGCAACATGGCGGCACCCATATACATATATACTTTGTTTTACTTTAAATCACTGTCACATCTAACAAAAATCAAATAGATTATTAAAAAATAAACATAAGAAATAATCAAATTTTTAAACTGAGTGAAAAAATGTCACAACCTCTGCATTGGCCTGCAGTCTTTTTAAATTGCATTTCACCATTTTGAATGAGCATAAATCAGTGCCAAGTGTATTCATTGGTTGGTGATGGGTGCTCATTCCAACAGGGGAATATCTGCTTTCATTAATACCACAAGACCTTTTCATTAAATAATATGCCCCTCACTTTCGCAGTTAAAAAAAACAAACAAACAAACATTGTCTATTCAAATAGTAACAATAACCCAGCTAGCCAAACATTTCAAAAGCGGAATTGTTCCAGTCATTTAAACTCAGGTATAACATGCTGCCAATCAAGACTGTGCCTCACAGTCCCAGTACCAACATCTAATTTTCCAATCAGTAGTAATTATTATGTCCTTGCAAATTATTATTGTTCACATGGAGGAACCTGCTGTCTGTTCTGTACATAAATGCATGTCGTTGAAACAATTGTATTCATTATCGATGACCGTAATACTTTAAAGGCCCTCTGAGCTCGAACCTGTCGTATACGACATGACATGCGTCATGTTATAAAAGTTTTCATAACATTTGATCAGTTTATGCAACTTACAGTTTGTTTGGACGTGAAGCTAACACTTGCGCCGTTCCACGCAGGGTGATCCGTGCAATCGTGGCCCTTTCAGAAGATTTTTAGTTAGGCCTGGAACTAGCGTCTTTTCGGAGACTTTGTACAACATGTCCATGATGATAAATCCAACATTGAATGATTCTGATGATCATTTTTATCCAGTTTTTCAAGACGTAAAAGGCTACTGTTGTTGTGAGCGGACTTCTAGCTGTCCATTTTGAATCCACTTTGAATCCACTTTGACCAATCAGATGCTGTGTTGTTGACTGGTAGAAGATTTTGAAGAAAGACAAAGATTTTAGAATGAGAATAGGACCTCTCACTCCTCCTGTTTTTCTCCTACTACTTCTACTACTGACAACGTTTTGTGTCATTGGAAACTGGCACTGGCATTTGCAGAATGGCACAAGGGACTTTTCAACGCAAAAGTCAACTTATTTTCAACTTATTTGTTGAAAAATGTATGTAAATTTGGATTTGCATTAGAAGGAATGTTTTGGATTGTTTTATATCTGTTTTATAACAAAGGCTTGGAAGAAAAGCTTTCAAAAGGGAAACATTTTCATCATTGTTGTTTGGGGTGTCATTATAATAGATTTCTGTGAGATTCAATTTCCGTTTAGTTTTTATCTTTTGTCCTTATGGTCATACAACTATTTATACATTCATGTGATATTACTGTAGTACAAATTCTGATAGCCTAGGTTGTCCTGAACAAAAAAAGATGGATATAATATATATATAGATATTTGTACATTACAGGGTTGAGGTTTGGGAAGCATAATTACACTAGGAGATGGGGTGGACCAAAATTATGAAAAAATGGCTTAGAGTTAAGGTGCTGTATGTAATTTTTCTCTGCCATTGGATTGCTGGAAGCTTGTGGTGGTCGTGATTGTTGCTTGCCAAGAACTTCAGCCATTGTTGTGTTAACAAGACAAGAGGTTAAAATACTCGCTCGGAGCAGTGCAACTTAACAGCAGTGTTGCTTTCCACTGCTGGAGTCAGCTCTTGGCAAATAAAGGAATGGAGTCAGATGTTGAACTCACAGCGTTTGTGCTAGATTGGTGAGCAAACGGCTTTTAGTGTTAATCTTGGCTAAGTAGCAACAGCAAAAACTTGTAGCCCCTTTAACAAATTAAAATATGCAAATCTCCACATATGCTACACTAACACATTTGTCAGTTTTCTTTTTTTTTCATTCAAGCATTTTTAAAAACAAGCTTTTAATGAAGAAAATCGCTTTTTTTAAACTACCACTTGGGTCTCTCCAAGTCACAATTTGACTAATTCTATACATTTATTTTTTTTTAACAAAACATATATTGGACGCAATACAGATGCAATTTCTTCATTTTGAGAGCAGCACCATGGTCTGTAACACAACTGTGGTTGGATTATAAGATTCATATCTAAACTGTAACCTTAACATGCAGGAGCTTAGTTTCAGTATAGGATTCACTTTATAAGCCTTCTCATAGACATATATACATTCTGAAAACTTCTGTGCTACAAATTCTAGAAGAGATTAGCTTTGTATAGATGCTCTCTGTTATGCATGACAGACCAGCCTCAGCAGACTGTGGTCTGGCTTCTATCTTTCTCCCTCAACACATCCTATTTTCTCAGAGTGACATGCTGAACGATCAGCAGGCCATCAAACACACCCAAGGACTTCTAAACACCTATCAGAGCTATCGATAGCACAGGCAGAAGTTATGAGTATGACCATCGGATGTTGAGGATGTTTGTGTCTTTCATTCCGCATTACCAGCATCTTTGGGGGGAAAAAAAGGCTTCATAGATTTGGACAGAGGCTAAGGAAGGCTTTATCAGCACCAGCACAGAAAAACACACTAAGGGATCAGAAACCCAAAGGTCAATTGTGGCTGTGGGCAGTGCTTTGGTGCGATGTCCTCTCAGCTTATACTGCACTGAAGTGACAAATGAAAACATGTGATGACACCACTTTTACCTCAGAAACCATAAATCGTCCTCCATTCTCAGTCTACATAGTGTTAATTATAGTCAGACGGTGCTTATGACAATGGTTACACAACTGTTCCTGGTCTCTCTCTATTCTCTTTCTCTTGCCCTTTCTCTCTTCTCCTCTCTCCCCCATTTCTCTCCTCAACCGGTCATGGCCAATAACTGAGTCTGGTTCTGCTGGAGGCTTCCTCCTGCCCTCCCCAAGTGTTTGATCATCGGGGGAACTGTTGGGTTTCTTCGTATTATTGTAAGGTTTTGACCTTACTATGTAAAGAGCCTTGACATAATGCGTGTTGTAATTTGGCGCTACACAAATAAAATTGAATTCCATTGAATATATTCTTCTCTCTGTGACATACCAGGGCCAATGCTCGCTCCTTATGTGCCCTTTATCACATGTTCATTGAAAAGGGATAACAGGTACTGATTTAATTTATAATAATAAAGGATGATAGAAGAAACTAAATGTCAGGAAGTTTTTGGTAATCAGCTCTTATCTTCTTGAATTCATGTATCTCTCAAAAATGACAGATGAACTGAGATGTGACACGAGTATATAACAACTGAGCCCAAATGCTCTTTTATAATTGTATATTTTCTGAACTATGCCAGACATCACACTAACACTCAGGTTTTTCAAAACGTCAATTCTTTGACATGCTGTCATTAAAACAGCACATTGCCCTTGTTCAGCAGATGTGGACCTTTCCTTTTCACGATTTAATATCTTTTTTTTTTTTAAATATCTGAACAATAGACTTTGTGACACTGTGTTGTGATTTTCTTGTATTTTGCAGGGCAACACTCACTGGTTGAGACAAATCCTTAATCCCTCACAAGATAATAATAATAATGTAATCCCTATTCCCAGATGGAACCATTTCCTGAAAAGACAGTTTTTTGCCCCGTAGAGGTTCTATTCATGAAGAAGGGAAATGGGAAATTATTTAAAATACACAACAATTAAAATGCGACACGCTGCCCAATCCTAACCAGCATGCTAATCCTCTCTGACGCAGATGTAGCTATTATAGTGCAAAAAGTTTCTCATTTTACTGTAGCTATTGTGTATCCGCACATGATGTTGCACTCTTATTGTATCCCCAAGTGTATTTATTCTGAATTTTTTTTTTTTTTAAAGACCAAGAGGTTCAACTATAGTGATCCGACTACACGTCACTGAAGACGATTTTGATTTCAAAATACGGAGTTTACGACATTTTGAGAGAAAAAATGGTGAAAGAAATATGGCTGCAGCAGCTGCTGCAGTGCTTGTGTAGAATAAATTGCAGCGCAGATGAAAGATGATGAGTGCCGGTTTAAACATGAACTTCACAAGAGTATAAGAACACTCACATGTGCACAGAGAAACACAGATGCAATGCAAAATGCCGGCAAACAGACGGGCTACTTAACACTTTTCCTTTTCAATGCAAACTACGACTCAAGAGACAGATGGAATCATTCTGAGCCATGCAAATTGTTCATGACTACAATTAATGACGGATAATAATCCTAATGAATGCTACACCATACCCGTGATTCCCGTCTTTCTACCGTAAATGGAAAATGTTCATTATTATTCTAATCTTGCAAACAGTGATTAATAAAAAAGAGGAAAAAGCTCATGTATGAAGGCATGTCCAGCTTGTGTGTGCTTTCTTTTTGATTTCTATTCTGAAAATCTGTTTCTTTTTGTCTTTAGCTCTCCCTCCCTTTCTCTGACCCTTTTTTTTCTTTTTGAAAGGCAGTCTTTCTAAATCCAATACAGTTTCTCTCAGCATGACGCAGCTTCAAAGCCCTGCTCTGTGGTCAGGCCCGTCGATCCTCTCACCCACCTCCTGGTTGTTTAAGAGAGCAAAAGCACAGCAGTGCAGTTTCTTAAACACACAGATCCACCCCAGCACCAACAGAGGGACCGCTGTTGGGCAAAAGAGTGTCTCTCTCTCTCTCTCTCTCCAACTATCTTTCCTCACCTTGGACTCTGACACCCCCACCCCCATTACCCATGCTCCTGCACAGACCTTGTTAGACTTATGCTGCTCTCTCTCTCTTTCTGTCAACCTCTCTCTCTCCCTCTCTCAGAGGGGCCGCTGTTTGGCACAAGAGCCTCTCTCTCTTTCTGTCAACCTCTCTCTCTCCCTCTCTCAGAGGGGCCGCTGTTTGGCACAAGAGCCTCTCTCTCTTTCTGTCAACCTTTCTCTCTCCCTCTCCCAGAGGGGCCGCTGTTTGGCACAAGAGCCTCTCTCTCTGACTGTCTCAATCTCTGACTGTCTCTCACTCTCTCTCTCTACCCCCCATCTAAGTGTGCAGCTCCCTCATTTATCTTTTGTTCCTTTTCTCACACTCACTCCATCTGTCAGTTACCTCACTCTCTCCACCCCTCCGCCATCATTTACCTTTTTTTCCCCATCTCCGGCTACTTCATCTGCCGTCGCTCTCCATCCCGTTGTCCCGTGCCTCCCCTCTATCTTTGCTGCAACTCAATCCCTATCGCCGCCTCTGCCTTTCGCCTCACTCCCCGATGAAACGTGATTGATGCCAAGCTTGGGCTTTGGGCCATCCCTCCTACCACACACACACAGGCGGGGACACCACGATGAGCCCAAAGGGGATTGCCATTACCTCAAGCAGGGGATTCAAGTGGAGGGTGGCAATGGAAGGTTTGGCCAAAAAGGCCGTGCCCACCCATGTCTGAGGGGAGACAGGCTCGGGGAACCCCTTGGTGGGGAGCATGAGTTGGTACACTAAAATGCTCATTATGTCTCTGTGGGGACTGTCCTGCAGGGCGTTCACTGTGCGGCTGTGGAGCTCATTACGCCAGGCAGCCGCGGAGCTCGAGGCACCCCGAAGGTAGCAGGGCTGGCTTCAGAGATAAGAAAGGGGAAGGCTGCTCAGATTACCCTTAATCAGAGGCACCTGTAGACAGTCAGCACCTCCCTCCTCATTGCCTTGCGTCAAACCCCCACCCCGCCCAACGCGCACGCACAGTCTTCCTTGCCGCTGTAATTATTGCAATTGCTTCACTTGACTTTCATTCCCGAGCACGGAGTTGCACAGCTTGCCTTCTAATGAGAAACCCAAGCTATGAACCGGAGGTGTTATTTATTTAATTATTTATTCAACACAGCGTGTATGATGCTAATTATTTAAATTAGTGTGATTTTAGCATGATGTGGTCCGCAGAAGCTCGTCCCACTGTGCGTTTTTTTCTGAATTCCGCTCACGTCACGATCCTCATAGTGGTGGATGGAGTGTTAATTAAGCTTTAATGTGACATGTGCACCAAACTGAAGGGAGATGATTCACATGGACTATTATTGAAACTGGAGGTGACACATAGTGAAATTATATTTTAAAAAATGAAAAGAAAAAGCCTGCGATGTCTTGTCAAATGGAAAGGTAAATGGATCGAACAATACATATATTGTGTAACTAAACAGATCTCAACAGCTAAAACTGACAGACGACAAACTATTTTTTACTTCACATCTGTTCGGTTTCGGGGTCTGTGGTTCACTCGCTCCATCACCTTTTCCTCCACCTGTAACCTGACGTGAAAGCCCGATGTCCTACCCTCTGCTGAGAACTATGCAGAACTCCCGCCTGCCTATTTGCATAATAAAGACATGTTACTGTCATTTGATTGGCCAAGTGTCTATTTCTAAATATGACACAACAAACAAGTGCCGACTTTGATGTGAGTTAGAGGGTTGCTAGCTAAAGTCTCTGTTTTAAGTGCTGCGGAGATGTACAGTAGGGATTAATAAAAACAAGGACAATGTGATATGCATGACTGAACCACTTTTGTGATTCTCTCCTTCCTTGCACACCTCCCTTCAGGTGCTGAGATGTTCTTTGAAACCAACTGTCAAGCTGTTGTCTGTGCAGTCAGCATACAAAGAGTTCATCCAAAATCTGCATGGTGTGTTGTGAAGCGCTTGAATGGATATGTGGCTCAGCTTTTCTTGTCGCACTATTTGTGACATGTTTAAGACAAGATTAACATTCTACATGCTGGAGACTAATTTTAAACATCCTTAATATGATGAACCATAATGCTTCATGGCATAGTTTCATGGAATATTGTTATTCATTATACAGTATAATTTGTACACCATGATTACACTGCATGGGAGAAATAAGACTGGATATTGGAATACTTAAATTGTTATTTCTCTGTCAAATTAGATTCCATGTCACTTAATGGGTATTAGAAATTCTATAACCAAAAAAGCATAAACATCATTAGCAGCTAAACCTCTCCACCCACATCCCTCTATCATGTCACCCAACATTTTTTGCCTCAATTAAATTAACACGCCCACTTAGAAACTGGTTTCACTTGTATTGCGCAGTACATAGACCACTATTTTGAGATTACATTTGACTTTTTAGTTTTAATCCTTTCTTTTTTCCAGCCCATAACAGCACTAAGAAGGTAGAAATTTGAAAATGTACGCTATACTTTGCACTCTAGCTGATTAAAAAAAATATCAAATACAAAGAAATGGTGATATGCTCTTTGGTGAAATAATAGCATAACAAATATTTCTTTGACAAAAGTATCAGTTTATCATCACATAAATATCTAAAGAGTTTTGTCACTAATCATGAAACCTGGCCTCATTATTTCAGCTTGATGAGCTGCCACACCTGACAGAAATATGACATGAAAAACAAAAACAAAAGATTTGTGTTGAGAGTCTGATCAGCTCGTTCCCTCGGTGCCCGTAAGAAGACTTACTTCATGGGCAACACAGCCGCTGCACCATGGGGGGAAAAATATCAAGTTCAAAGAAGTTGTCGTCTCAACAAACTGGAATAAAGTGGTAAAAGATTCACAAAACATTCAGTTTTATATGTTTCATCTCCGAGTTTAGTTGATGAAATGGAACTGCCACACATATTGTTTTGCCTGCAGTGGGAAGGCAAAAGGTGAAACAAAGAAAGAAAAAGCAGGAAACAGGGAAAAAAAAGGCTCTTTCACCATTGAGAGACAACGTATTTTCAATCTCTGTCGTGGTCACAATTCAAAATCCCCCAAAGTTTCTTGAAACATGCTGCCCCACGAGCCTTCATTCATACTTCTTTATTCTCTTTGTACTTATTCAACTGTGAAAACTAAAAGCTAACGGCTTATGACAGAGTTGCTCAAACTAAATTGTCATGAATTTCCTCTGCTTACAAGATGATGGATTGCATTCATCAGTGTGAGGCCTCTAATCTAATCTGGAGCTGTGTTCATCAAACTCCTCTCAGAGGAGGTGTGCTGATCCGCGATCACTAAATATGTCCTTGTTTTTCTTCCATTTTGAGTATGATCTAAAGCCAAAAGTGATGTTAGATCAGCATGGGCACTTTGGAAATAATAGTCCTGATCTCATTTGTGCTCTGATGAAACTGGCATAAAAGATGCAACCACTGAACATCTCAACACGATATTAAGAAAGTTTGATGCTTTAGTAACGTAAGAATTAAGATTTTATTTTTTATTTGTGACTTTTCCTCCTCTGCCAACACATAATGATCCTCTTTAGTTGTTAAGCCTGCCCCTCTGCATAAACCTGGGCCACAATCCTCATACCGCACGACATGGGAACATGAACTGCAGTGTAGTGGATTTCTTTTCTTCAGCATGCCAGTACATTTGTTTTCATTAGATGGGATTGGCCGGCAGTCTAGGCCCTTGTGTCCAGTAATGGAGCGTACATTGCAGGCCCATTATAGACTCCCAGTGAAATAAATGATATATTGACGCTAAATATTCCACACTTGTGTGTCTGTGAACAGCTGCTACTGCCACACACAAAAACCCTTATAGCACATCTTCCTTCGGGTATAGTCAACGTATTTCATGCATCTCAGTCACTGGCTGCAAGTGGCACAAAAGAAATTCTACATGTACATGATAGTGTACTTAACACATCATTTCTAGAGATATTAAGACTTTTGACAACAAGGCAAAATACTTGGTTAATGTAAAGCTGTAACGAAAACAAACTATATGCACAGGTGGAGCACGGAGCATTAGTAGTAGAGACGGTAGACACCATTGTGTAATGAATCAGACCAGGACAGGAAAGGCAAGCGATGCATGCAAGTCACAGTCACAATTACTATTTCATTAAGGGGCTGCTGCCATTGGCAGGCATTCATTGTTGTGGGGAAGCTGGCACGGCATCGGATGGGGGTGTAAGGGTTCGGAGGGGGTTCGAGGAAGAAGTGGGGGCAATGGGTGGGGAGGAAACGTGCTTTAATTTGGGTCATCTCCCAGTCTGCACAGGGTCGGGTGACAGAGCCTCCCCTGCGCCTAATCTGAAAACACATATGTTGTACTGGGTATCCAGCTGGATTAATTCCCCTAATTATTCCTGATAGAAGAAGGAGGGGGCGTAAGAGACATAATATACATGCATATAGACAATATATATATATATATATATATATATATATATATATATATATATATATATATATATATATATATATATATATAATGGCATGCATGTTACTAATGCAGTGGTACAAATGCATTTTTGGAAGATGGAGACTACCTGTCAAGATGATAGTGAAGCCCTTCATTACATTTTAAGGGGGGAGGGGGGGCACATGCTTTATGTTGAGGAGTGGAGTGTGGTTTAGGGTGGGGTGTGGGGGGGGGGGTCATCTTTGTTACCACAGACACACACACAAACACACACACAACATTGAAGCAGACAGGCGCCATGAGTGAAGGAGCTGCCTTTGAGGCCACATTGCTTTGTGCTATACAGCTCTTATGTGTCTCTCAGAGCCATTTCTCATACTTAACTAAAGGGACAAACAATTACTAATCAGGACAAACAAAAACACTTAAGGATTTGTATGTATACATAGACAATACAGTTGTTATTTTGAAGAAGGGAACTTTTACTGTTACAAATTTTGACTATTGCATCTATCAATCGCATGGTCTCAATGAGATCTGTCCGCAGATAGGAATCACAAAGGGCTTGAGGGTTTGGTATGTATATGAAAACATTTCTATTCCTTGCATGTTTGTTGTGGTAAAAAAATAAATGCCTGTAGAAAGACAACAAAATGGTAAGCAGGCAACATCTCATTGCACAAATAGCTGGAATTATAGTTCATTACTGTTTATTTCTAAATTGCCTTCAGTTAGCCTGGCCTCTTCATCCATCACAAAATCGTGGCTGATGGTAGCTAATTTTTGCAGGTGTTATACTGTACTTTATTCATCTCACTTTATGTGTTACTGGTTATGTTAATAGGATTTCAACCGAATTTATTCAAGTGCTGATCAATGACATGCAATCTCGGCACTTCATGCATTATGTATTTTAATGGAGCTCACTTGCTTTATAGCTGAATGGCTAAAGGTTAACAGTCCCAATAGGTGGGACTCCCTGAAGACTAATCTGAACTTCAAACACAGACTCTTTTTTTTTCACTCTACAAGGCAAAAGCGCACAACAACAGAAAAGTTGTTTTTATCACCACCTCTTATGGCTCATTGGGAGAAAGAAAGAGATTTATTAGCCCACATCCTTTGCTCATATTACTGTGACCATAAATGCCCATAGACATTTTACTCTCTGTTGGAGGTGAGGCAGAAAAAGAGAAGTTAGAGGTTAGGGAATTAGTAAGAAGGATGCTGGCGCAAGGGAGGAGTAAGGGCAAAGAAGGAGGGCAGAAGAGGAAGAGAGGAATGTGTCAGAGGGGTAGAAGTAAGATGAGAAGAAGGGAGGGAGTGGGACACTAATACTGGAATAAAATCTCAGACCAACAACAGAGATTGATACGTCAAATTTCCACAATTATGCCAAAGGAACTGTGATTGTGAGATTGGAAGATAAAGTAATTTCAACAGGGATATGGTACAGTATGCCTCTTTCTCTGCAGTTTACTATGGAAAACACAGAGGCGTCTCTGAGGGCCCCTGCCACTCCTTGCTCAATAAAACTGGCATGCAATTCCCAAGATGAGAGTCCCACTGGAGTACGTGGGGACTGTGAGGTGAAAACCCCCCCGGTGCTTACTAAATCTAAAAGTGGAAGACAGCGAGGTCCTCCAGACACATCCTGTGAGGGGTCACTTGGCAGTTTTCACCTCATTGTCTTCTCAGTCATCAACATTTGCCTGTGGCTTTAGGAAAATGATGTTGAGCTGCCCACGAGGTGACTTCTTATTCTTATAAACACTGTACATTTTCTCTACATTTGAAAGTGGCACTGCAGTATATATGGCAAAAGGGAGCTACATGGAGATCAGAAAGGTCTGTTAGGCAGAAAATGTTTGCACTGTGATGGATGGTCAAAGAGATTCCTAAGTGGTTATTTAGAAGCATTAAAATAATGAAAGACTAAAAATGAAATCTGGCTTTTTCAGGGCAATGGACAAGTGCTGCAGTGAGCCTAACAGTCATAGCCTGCTTGAATATGGATTTCACTGCTGGGACATTTTACACTATTGCAAGGTAAACAAGCATGGTTGCATGAATCAATTCAGAAGTTAATGGGAGCGAATCTGACTTGTGCAATCAAAATTTGGCTGCATTAGCTGCCATTATCATCCTGTCATTGTTTTAGTTTCACATGGATGAAAGTGGATTAATGGTAAGATGTACGGTTGCTTGGGGAATAGGGGTATTTGTTGAGGCAAGTGGATGCTTAAAGCTGTCAGAAAATCACTTAGTCGACAAAACTTTCCAGTCAGAAACATGACGTATAACCTGTAAAGAAGCACTTGCCTTCAACACAGTCTGAACTGGGGCCAACCGTTTTAACTGGCGCCATCAGTCTCCTCCAGGTAATGCAATTAGATGCCACTAATATCTTGGGATGCTCTTCAAACTGCAAATGCACTTCTGCTAAATAGCACACACTGTAATAACTAGTGACAGCACTCAAGGAGCCACACTGAAAAAAAGCTTTTGCATACAAATGGTTCAAGTAATTGCACGTACAGAAAGCTCGCACTGATAAAATGTATGAACTGAAACCAGATGTTATCCAAATACTGGTTTGTTTGCATTGTTGCCAATCAACACACCTCACCCTGGGTTAAATCATGAATAGTACATTTGTAAGATGGGCACGGGCAATCCTACGGGGAAATTACACTTCTGTGGTCTATTTGTTGGGGTTCTGCCCATACATCAAGTCACCAGGTTCACGACCCAGACACCAGAAAAACAAATCCATTGACAACTTGAGCCTCCAATGAAGACTGAACACGTGACTCCAGTGACTCTTTTTTTTCTCCCAATGCCAAACACAATGATGGATGTGTTTTGTTTTAGTTTAGAATAACATCAAGGAAAATTAAGCTATCTGGGATCATGTCTCCACTTTGTCATTCATGTTTAGAATACAAACCGCCTACGGTCGCTCCTGAGTAGCTTGAGGGAGGCTCTGGGGCTGTCAGACCATCGATGGCAATGCTCGCTATCTTGCAACAGTCCAAGTCACCCACACATGAGATGGAGACAACCACCTTACTTAACGCACACAAACAAACATACACATAAGGTTTAAATGTGCATACTGTAAAGTGCATCAAGAAAAATGCCTCAGGGCTACAGACATGATATTGTATCATCAAAAGTTCACTGAATCACAGTAATCTTGGGGCAAATCTCTTCAGTTGACGGATTAGCTGAATCTCAAAGAGGACAATGAAATATAACTAAACAGAGCTGTTCAGGAGCTATGATATGGACTATGCATCCTGAGAAAGATAGAGAGACAGAGAAGGAATGAGATCTGCTTCTTGTTCCCACTATTCCCCTCAAGGCAACGTCGGGATAAATCTTCCAAGGGATTATCCCAGTGACACAATGTTCTCTGTTCTGCCCATTGTATGTCTCTTTAAGCACAATTGATAAATTAGTTATTTATATTGTGAATGGATAAAAGTCGAACACAGGATTTTCCTGTGATTCATCTGGTTTGGGGAGCATTACGAAAAACGGGCTGCGCGTGCTCTACCCATGCCACATTCCACTGCGTAGACATTCATGAATCGGTATCACATTACAAATTGGAGTGAATACAATTCAGCATGCCAAAGAAGTATGGCTTTTCTTTATTTCCTAATTGTACCTTGTGGATATGGTTTTCAAGTACAGAAACCTCAGCTGCGTTTTACAAGTTAAAGAAAGGGCACAGAGCCAGGAGGAGTTAGACAATACTATGCAGTTCAGATGCTCTGCTACCCTAATTCTAGTTGGCCTGCCAGCTCAATGGGGGCCCAAATCAGTCTTAAATGAGTTACACATGGGATCAAATATCTCTGTGGGAACCCTCCTGCTTTCAATTTAAGGTAAACTAATAGGTTCATTTATTTATAATTAGAAAAAATAAATAATATAAAGCTTTAAAACTATCATGCTCTCCACTTTCTACAGGCAGCTCACTCTTCAATAATGAATTTTAATTCATTTTGGTGGTAAGCTCCATCCCCCAATTGTAAAAACGACAGAAAGTTTTAGTCCGATTGAATTACTCCACCTTTGTTTCACTAGTCTCACCCCCCACCGTCCTAATTTTTCTCCTCATTCTTCACCCCCATCCTTTTCTTTTTCCTTTCATTTACTCTTCCTCCTTTCCCTTATTTTACCCTTACAGCAGCCTTATTTTCTTCACAGACTTGCCTCTAGATAGAAATGCGTTGTATGTCTGTCGTCTAACTCTGGTTGCCCCCAGCACATGTAAATGACTTTGGCACTTGATTTGAAGAGAAAAAGATGAAGAAAGAAAAACAAAAACAAATCCCTAAGTGCAAAATCAAACAGATAAGAGGCATGCATTTTCACTTTGCTGAGGAATGTGTGTCTTGACATGCACTGCCTTTTATGTTTTCCTTTTTTAAAGTAGTCAAGGACAGTTAGTTTTGGAGCTGCATTCTAATCCTGAATGTTAAAGATACATTTATGGGTTTAGACTAAAGTATTTTTAATGAGTCATCTTATAGAAGGAAAACCGACATTGCTATGACTTCCACACTAAACCAACCCGGTGTGTACAGGTGGGCCCTTGTGTTATCACTGAGCTCCATATGCGTGGCCCTGCACTCCAGAAATAGTCTACACAGTGATCATCCATACATAAGCAACCAGCCACAGTCATATAATAAAAACCTGCCAGAGAGGATATCTCACCTGCCAGGAAGTTAGTTGCTCAGTGCATAAGAAGCCATATGGCCATATGACCCACATTACATCAAGTCATTCAAATGACCTCTGAGGTGTTATCTCCAAAAGGCAAACATGGTAGCACCACTGCCCTCTCCTTTTTGCCAAGGATGCCAGAAAAGATCTGACTTTGCAAAGATCCAGTCTCGCTGCATCTGCAAATTCACATTTTCAAGGTTAAATGTTGTATCGGGTATATGGGAGATAATGTTGTTACAATAAATTATGGGAATACAGCTCAGAGTTCCAGCTGAATAAATCAATGGTTGAACAGTCTAGTCTTCAGGGATAAAAGAGGAACAAACCTGGCATGTGCTACAGTACGGGCGAGCAGCAACTTTGACATGATTTAAAAAGAGCATCACGGACAAAAGGGATAAGATTTGGTAGGAGTTAAGGTTAAAGGTAAAGCAATAATATTATTAACATTTAAACTTAAAAAACAGAAGGTTAAAAGGTTACAGTCTGTCTTGTGATCCCTCCTAGAAACTGTTTTTAACTTCTGGTGTGGAGCACTTTGCCCTTTCGTCAGCAGTAAACCTATTAGAAAGAGAACACCAGATGACAAATACCCCAGGATCATGCTGAGTAGTCATCTGCCACATTTGTCTGAGTGATAAAGCATTCCTTGCTAGCGGGGGGGGGGGGGGGGGGGGGGGTCACCTTACAGGGTTACCATGCATGTGGCCATCGGGTACGTACGGTACATAATTCAAAACCAACTCTCTTGACCTCATTGATGATGTTCTTCATCTATTACGACCATCCATGAGCACTTCACGCCACTGAATCCCACAGAGGTTTAATTGACGTAGTCTGGAGGGAGCCACTGGCCTCCATTTCATCCCAGCATGTGCCGAAGCCCTGAGACAAGCAGTAGTACATTGACAAGTGGATAAAACTCCATAACTTAACCACAGAGACTGGACACCCCTGGCAATCTCTTTGTTGTGTCTAAAAATAGTGGGTCCCAACGGCCTCTCTTGGAAAAAAAAGCAGAGGCACACTTCATTATTTCATTATATCCATCCACTCTGATTTACATGCACACGAGAGGAAGAGTCATTTTTATCTGAGCATCACGGCTGTGGCGAGGAGATGTGTACAGATCCCCAGCAGAATAGCGAGACACAAAAGACAAGCCAGATATCCACTCGCTGCATCCCGCCCTCAAGAGGCAGACATGATCTCATGTTATCCATGTTTCCTTCCAAGCATTAAGTCATGTTTGCATCATGTCAAAGGAAACCTGGCCTAGCAAACTCAGCCTACTCCGTCACCATGTTCAATAATGTATCGAGCTATGACCCGCATGGAGTTTAATTTGAGAAGAATCCAGTTTTCACTGTTGCATCATCTTTTCTGATGCACTCAGCATCATTCACTTCGCTTCTTTTATTTTCCCTATATGTGCTGCATATACTTGAGCAATGTTTTTGCATATTCCCTTAGAAACGGTATGCATAATTTTTTCTTTATCTCATTTCACTGAGTTACTGCCATTGCACTGCATTACAGTGCACTTTCATTGATAGTGGCCAATGGACTACTGGTGACCTCGATGACTCTCCCTTTGTACAGTCAGCACCCATGCCAAGTGCATAGCAATATAGGACACATGAGTACCAGCATACTGTGCGCCATTCATCGATTATATAGTCTAAAAACAAATGAGGGTGACTGAAGTGTAAAAAATATATCTTCTAGCACATCCAGAAATTGATGAGTTGGAAATAATAGACTCTTGATTGGTTTACAGAAATCTACCAGAAACACCTCCTGTCCTGTAAAGAGAGAACAACATGTTTTCTTGCATCTCCCAGGACAATAGGTGTATTTAATCATCCTGACATTGTTCTCAAACATCTTTTCAATGGCCAATGTTTGCATTGAGGAGGAATCCCCACAAAAGACTCCC